>NC_136954.1:13066837-13184337 GCF_032717465.1 Coenobita brevimanus
CCAGTTAATATCGACCATATTTATACTCACATCAATCACAACAATATTAATGTGACGGGAAGATAAGCTAGAGCAGGCTCAAAATCCTGTGAGAATGCAACCGTAGGGCTCGCATTCTTGCCCGTTAGGGAAGCTCCATAACACCTCTTCTTTAGCGATTTATATTTGGATGTGGGTGGTTAATATCCT
Source organism: Coenobita brevimanus (assembly GCF_032717465.1). NCBI lineage: Eukaryota > Metazoa > Arthropoda > Malacostraca > Decapoda > Coenobitidae > Coenobita > Coenobita brevimanus. The sequence goes on from NC_136954.1 coordinate 13,067,027, forward strand.
ATTGTACGTTATTTAGGCAGAGTACGACGATGCTGGAAGGATTTATGTAACAGAATTGAGCGGTTAGATATAAAGAACAAAACAAATTGCGTAGGAAAACAAATCGCGTAGGAAACAGTGTTAAGGACCTTCCTCAACCGACGAGAAGACAGGCCTCGGTGACTATCGAGTTCGTGATACCAGCTTCTTTACGACTTATTATTATGTACTGCAAAAAAAAGTATCGTTACAATTTTGTGCGAAACAACATGACAAACGACAATCGCTTTTGAAATACATGCCGGGGGGGTTGGAAACTGTTGGTACCCCTGCATATCCACCATTGTTGGTTATATTTTACTATAAGCCCTACTGTAGAAGGTATCGTTTCAAGATATCACCGTCGGTATTAACTGATACGTCTCCCACGCAGGAGTACCAACCCTTCGGAGATAGCAGCCACTGTAGTGCTCGTTTTCGTACCTATCAGACACCTGAGTAACGATACCTTTTTTTACAACACTACATTACACCTTGATATTCTGCATCATTAGGCTTCCAGTCTGGGCATATGGTCATATTCTAGGTGACGTAGGAGGCTTCGTTGCACCTGTTTCTAAGAGATTTATTATGCATATTACACTGATATTGTCTGTTATGGAATTTATATATTCTGGTTCGTGGCATCGAGATAGTCTGCCGCAGGATCGTACAGATGGATAAAAAGCGTCACATGGCCATCGATCTGGGCAAAGGTTCGTGTTCTAGGTGACACATCAGGGTACGTAACACCTCTTCATCAGTGATTTATCAGGCCCAGTACACCTGGAATTTCTATGGTACCCTCTGGAACTGTCTGCCTCTGTCTGTCTTTCCTATTGCCTATGATCTCCAGTCTTTCAAACGCAATGTGTCCAGGCAACTCGAAATGAACGGATCTTGATTTTGGCTCTCTGTTAACTTGTTTTTGTTTTTCTTTGAGGTACAATTTTGCATGTTCTTGGCCTTTGGTTCCTTCTTCCTTGCATTAAAAAGAATACAGCCTCCACTTCCATGTAATCCACATGACATGCTGGGCTACCTGTCTGGGTGAATGGTCGTCTTGTAGGTGATACAGGAGGTTTTGCAGCACGATAGTTCTTTAACTTTGGCCAGATTTTCATCCTTTTCCACCTTATTTCACGTGGCTCAGTCGTAGAAAAAAAAGCAGTTCTGTGACTCTACATCCTCACGGTACCACTTCTCGTGACTAGCATAATATTCCAGTGCTAATCTACTGTTATACCTAAAAAATGGAGGGATGGCAATTTCAGGCCTTAGTAAAGTGAATAGAGTAGTTTTTTTTAGCTCTTTGTTATGCTTATTATACACTGATTCTGCTTTCCATTAGCATCTGTCTGGGCTTACGTTCGAGATCTAAGGGACCAATTACTAAAATTAAGTTCCTAAATATCAGGTGGTTATGCTGGAACACCTGTTAACTGTTAAAGGTAATTAGTCTTCTCCCCACCTTAATTGGTGAAGATAAGTCACACTGAATCAGGTATGCTGTAACATCGTTAACACCACCACTTTCATCACCATCAATATTATCACTATCACCATCACCCCATCATCATTATCATCGCTCCAGAAATAATCGCCGGATCTTGATTCCCAGGCCAGTCAAGAGAACGTAAGAGTAATGTCTTTTAACCCAGCCTGTTCGTCCTTATAAAAGAAATACAGACCAACTACAAATTCCATAGATGCGTGTTGTAGTATGTGAGATGGTTGTGGAACGTGTCCCTTCACGACCTTGGTATACTCTTATTATCAGTCAAAAGCCTTCCTGTTCTTTTCTTATTCTCCTCTTCCTCCTTCTTTTCTTCTCTTACTTCTCTTCCTCCTCTTCTTCATCCACCCCCACCCCAATCTCAACATCCCTCCCCAATTTCCTCTACTTACGCGAGGAGAATCATACATACCTTTACAGTTATTTTGGCCAGCTTACAGGAGGCAGAGTATGACAACAAAGCCACACTACAGGTGAGAGAGCGGTAAGTCTCTCTCTCTCTCTCTCTCTCTCTCTCTGACCAGTCTTATGGGCTACTTTGTCTCTTTACCCAACCGGGAATTTGGTAAACAAAGCTCGAGATGTTATGACCGTTCCCAAACACAATATCTGGATGGAGAGAGAGAGAGAGAGAGAGAGAGAGAGAGAGAGAGAATTAATATTTTACACATTATACATTTTTAAGGACGCTTAATATGAGGTTTTGATTTTGTCTAGTTCATTATGCATATTCCAAAACATTTTACTCTTTGGCTACACATTTTAAAAATAGGATAGTCCAATACAGCATCCTCTAATTCTGTGTTGTGGGGACGCCTCAATGTGCTAGTGTGAGGAGCTTTGACATTTTGGCTATTTAATGAAACTCCTAATCAACAGTGTAATTAATGGACGCCAATAACTGTCTGCTAAGCTGGTAAACAGGCAGCCAAGGCTATATCTAATCCTGCTGGTTTAAAAATGCATCTAAACTGAGGAAAATCGTCCGTTGGTAGCAAGATTTTTCCTTTTTTTTTTTTTGTTCTGCACACGTACTCTCCGACCCATCTAGGACGAAAGAAAAATCACCTTTCTTTGAGTAAAATCTACACGCTATCGTCTCCCTTTCAGCTGAATAAAATTGTCTGTGGTGGCAAGTATACACACTATGCCTTCTCCACGTGAAACATTCTCCCTTTAAGCTGAGTAAAATGGTCTGCTTTCTCCAAATGAAACCCTCTCATCCCCTCTAAGTAAAAAATCGGGTTAAAATCATCTGGTGGTAGCAACAGAATAGTTACCTGCTCAACACGCCACTCTCCTAATCCTATTGAACTTTTAAACAGGTTAGTGGAAGATAAACTAACCCTTCTAGAATTAAAAAAATATCTGTGCAAAATAGTCTCATGTCAGCATGAACACACGCGCCTTCTGTACATGCTACCTTTTCCATAGCATGAAACAAAAATCGTCTGTTGGCAGCAAGCAGATACATGGTGTCCTGTGAGATTTTCAAGAAGCTTCAGGAGGCAAGTATTAATTTTGAGAGAAAATTACTACACCAACGTGGGTCCAATTCTCAGCAGTCATGCAGTTACAGTTACAGATGACCTATGGGTTAATTATGAGGCAGACTATTTTAGCCTTTAAGATCATAAGTAACTTTAGCTCCGGAAATGGTAGACAACTGCACGTAGAGTGATACTTTTTTTTTTCTTTAAAGAATAGCCTCAACATAACCTCCTGTAAAAAGGGAAAAAAAAAAAAAATCGAGACCTCCGGAATTTGCCCTTTCCACACGCTACTTAGCTTCTCCTTAAAACTACAAAAATTCTTCTGGTGTTAAAAATATACATACTGCACATACCCCCTTTCTCCACAGGCTGCTTTTGTTGTCACGGCATTAACAAACAACCTCAAAACAGTTTAGCCACTTAAACGACAGACCACTTTTACGCAACACGATTCTTAAAAAAAAAAAATCTCTAATGTAAAATGAAATTAATACACAGAGTCACGCATGAGGGCAATGGCTGGAGTGGACGCACGCAGGCACACACACACACACACACACACACACACACACACACACACACACACACACACACACACACACACACACACACACACACACACACACACGCACGCACGCACGCGCGCGAATATACTTGTTTGCGCGCGTTGCGAGAGAGAGAGAGAGAGAGAGAGAGAGAGAGAGAGAGAGTAGGGGAAAGGGAGGGGAAGAGTGAACAAGATAGTGGATAGGAATGAAGGAAGGAGGTACGAAAGAATGACAGCAGAAAAGGAGGAAGGAATACATAAAGGAGAGAGGAAGAGAGGAAAAGATGGGAGGGGAGTGGGAGAGGGAGAATAAAAGTAGGAAGTAGGAATGAAACAAGGGGAGAGGAAAAGTGGAGGGGAGAGGGTGAGTGGAGGGGTGAGGGAAGAGAGAGAGCATAGAGGGCAGGCCAGTAGGGGAGACAGAGTGTAGAGAGACAGAGGGCAAGAAAAGAAGACATAATAGAGAGAGAAGGCAAGGCAAGGACTAAGGAGCGAGAGAAGAAAGAGGGATGATAGAAGAAGGAGGGGAGGAGGGGAAAGTGTGAGTGGTGAGGAGGGAAAGAAATAAGTGGGAGCAACTAGACAACTACTGTGTCCCTCTGTCGTACTGTTCCTGCAACGAATAAACATTTTTACATATATTATTATCAACTGGCAAAACCATGTAAATTTTTGTAGCTATTACTTTTTGCAATTACCTTGTATACTGCCAATACAGCATTATTTACAAGAATGGTTTTTGCATCGACCGAGCATTTCTGTAACTACCACAGATTATACAGCTTATTTCTGCAACTACCAAATGTTACTGAAACTTTTATTTCTACAACTACCACATACTGTTGCAAATTCGATTTCTGCAACTACCATATATTACTGCAACTAGAGCAAATTTTTTTATAACCACCCAAAGAACTGCATTGACAGTAACTATTTGTATTTTCCTTAACATCTCCAACTACCATATATATGGGATAGTAATGTATTTTTCAAAACTACTATATCTTGTTAAACTATCCTAAACTCCCTTGTATTTTTTGCGGCTATCATTCTTCTGCTTTTTTCTAGTTTCTTCTTTGTGCAAAATACGTATATTCCTAACAAGCGAATATATTTTGTAACTTTCTATCACCTCTTCCCCCTGGCATTTAAGTTTCAGCAGGCCTCCCCCTCCTCTACACTTCCTGCATCTTCAGTCATTTCCATGCACTTCCCCAGTCTGGTCACTTTCACACATGAACTGATGTGATACTAGGCTTTTTTACATTTTCTTCCTCCATCCATGCTCTCTCTCTCTCTCTCTCTCTCTCTCTCTCTCTCTCTCTCTCTCTCTCTCTCTCATCAATCTTAACATTTCACTTGCTCACATCAACAAAGAAGTCTCACAGGCACAAAGAAATCTCTCTCTCTCTCTCTCTCTCTCTCTCTCTCTCTCTCTCTCTCTCTCTCTCTCACACACACACACACACACACACACACACACACACACACACACACACACACACACACACACACAGAGGCAGAGCTAGCTGTCCGCCTCCCTGAGTATAAGCAAGATGTATGTTACCAGCCCTAAGACAAGTCAAGGGAGACGTGTTGCTTTGTATTGGACCAGGATGAGAGAGAGAGAGAGAGAGAGAGAATGGGGAGAGGGCAATGAGAATGGGGAAAGCAGGGAGAGAGAAGGAGCGAAAGGGAGTGACAGGGAAGAAGCGTAAGGGAAGGAGAGAAGGCAAGACAGTAGGATGGGGAGAGGGAGGGAGAATGAGGGGGAAAGGGAAGGAAGAGGGGTAGGGAACAAGGAAAGAGGAGAGAGAGGGAAAGGAAAAGAGAGGGAAGGAAGAGACAGTAGGTAAGTTGAAAATGGGGGTGGGGAGAGAGGGGAAGAGAGATGGAGGAGGAAAGTAGGGAGGAAGAGAGAAGATAAATGAAAATATAAAGATCGAAGATAGCGAGGGGATGATGGGGAAGCAGAGAAGGTGGCTGTGTGTGTGTGTGTGTGTGTGTGCGTGTGTGTGTGTGTGTGTGTGTGTGTGTGTGTGTGTGTGTGTGTGTGTGTGTGTGTGTGTGTGCAATAGAGTAGCTAACGTTAAACCGTTTTCTTTAGGTGAATGCGTCACAGGAATATGATTACTAACAATGCCGAAGTAAAACTGCCAAACACAACCTGCACATACAGTACACTCACCCTGCGTCACCCGTACCAACAACCTCGCGGAACGAAATATCCACCTCATCATACCTGACTCCTATAACTCAACACAACCTGCATTAAATCATCTGGCTGTACAGCATATGCAGGCAGACGACTAGAACTGTCCTGACCATGAGAGATAACAGCTAGAACTAACTTAGCATTAATTGTATCATTAGAATTAGAGTTGCACAGATAAGCCTGAGAACAACAAACCACCATTAAAAACCACCACCACCACCACCATCAACAACAACAACAATAACAACAAAGGCACAAATACAACTAACCTACCACAACAATATCATCACCACCACAACAGAGTACAAGTCGATAGCCTCTCATCCTGTGCACCTGCCGAACCCACAGCCTCTGCACACAAAACATCCGCCGTAATTAGTTGACAAAGTCCACCTTTCCAACACTGCTCAAGGCAGGGACAAACTTTGACCAAGAAAAAGCGAAGGTTGGGGAGACGAGACGAGACGATACGTGGTGCTAAGGCTCACACACACACACACACACACACACACACACACACACACACACACACACACACACACACACACAAATCCGATAAGCCGAGAGACATCAAAATGGACCTGGGTTCAAGGTAAAATGTATTCCAGGATTTAAGGTTTACAGGGAAATTTAGGGGAGAGAGAGAGAGAGAGAGAGAGAGAGAGAGAGAGAGAGAGAGAGAGAGAGAGAGAGAGAGAGAGAGAGAGAGAGAGAGAGAGGCATTCATCCACATGTACACCAAAACACACATACACTTCCATATCCACCTTCTTTCCTGCCCCATCTTCTTTTGTGACTAATATTTATCCCATCACCATCATCATCATTCTCAGCCTCATCATATTTTCTTTAAGGCCTCATCTCTCATCCATCATCATTCTCTCCCCAGTCCTGCTATCCATTTTCATCCACTTCCCATCCTCCACTTCCACCTCCACCTTCCACTACATCCTCCTCGGCAGCCATCTTGGGATACACACACATTCAACCAGCGCTCTGCATATCCAAGTGTTTCAACAACAAGTTTGAGTGAAGATCGGTGTGAAAGTGAACATATCAGTGTATAAGAGTCGTAGACATATTTCCCTCGTGTAAAGTATTTAAATAGATTTCATGTAAAAGTTTTAGAGCGAGTGAAAGGTGTAAAGAGTTCGCGTGTCCCTTTGTTTACATTATATTCCAACCCTCTACATCGTATCCCTGCCCTTTCTCGCCTTTATTTCTGGTCTTAGTCATACTATAGTTTATTTTCCCGCAGATCAAGGTCAGTTAGAACGATATCTAACAGATTATCTTTTCTCACTAGTAAATGGTGTAGTGAACTGAGAGTGTATTTACCTACCAGCTCTCTTTGTTTTTGTTCCCACTATCAGCCTTGTACGTCTTACTTTAAAGTCTAACGTTAACAAATACTAACTAAGTTGCTTGCTAGTATAGTGCAAGTGAATAGCATTGTCTTCTGTATAGAGTAACAACTGTGTGATTGATGTTACACCAGTGAAATAGTTTTTGCACTAAAAATTGTTGTTCACTGAGTGAAGCTAGGTTTTTATTTTGATTTCTCCCCAACATTCAATTGTTATTTTCTTTCTTCCTTCTTTCTCCCAGTGAATCAGTTTATGGTGTATTTCCACAATTCATGGTAAGTTAGATCATACCATAGCAAGTAGATTTTCTTTTCATTTTATACAGTTCATGGTAAGTTAGGTTGTACCATAGCAAGCAGATTTTCTATTCTTTTTACACTGGTAAAAGAATTAATGTAGGTTGGATTGTGCCATAGCAGGTAGATTTTCTATTCTTTTTATACTGGTAAAGGAAGACAGTATATAAAAAGTAAGTGAATCTTCCTAGAAATTCAATATTTCATATATAGAGTAAATTGACCATTTGTAACAACATCCATTAACCAGTTGAATATTATTTTTTATTTGTGTGGGATTGTGGAAATATTGCTCCAAAATGCCATTTAACCTGAAGGTCTGCCAGGAGTGTACAGGTCATTTTGCGGCTCAGTATTTTTTGAATTACTTTTCAATGCCTGTGTGCAAACTATACCTTATTGAGAAGAGATCTAGAAAATGGTTTGGCTGAATCGCAGAGAAATTACAGGGAACTCAAGGCAGAGTTTGAGACACTGAAAGAGTTTGTAGCGGCAAACGTAGAAGTCAGCAACAACACTCAAGAAGGAAGAAGCGTACAAACTGAGCTCGTACAAGCCCCCGCCCATCAGGCAGTTACAAACAATAGTGTACCAGTATCTTCCTCACCCAGCGATTCAGTACATTCCTCACCAAGCAAAGTCCCCTTTACTATGGTAAGAAATGGCGCAAAACCCGGAAAAGGTACGAAGAAGCACCTTCCCATAACTATGTACAATCGCTACCAGATCCTTGCCGAAGCAGTTGATGAGACAGAAGAAACAAGGCTTATTGGGGACTCTATTGTACGCAGTCAGCTGGAGGAATTTTGTGGACACGCCCCCAGCAGCAGAAAGAGGTACTGTTTTCCAGGAGGTGGACTATGTGATATCACAGAAGCCTGCGATGAGGTCACAAAAGACGCAAATGATCAAACTCTATATGTTATCCATGTTGGTACAAATGATCTGAAGTGCAATAGATCAGAGGAATTGCTAGCAAAGTATCATGAAATGATCAAACGATTCAAAACTAAGTCCACTAATGTGATAATATCTGGTATACTCCCAAGGATCAAAGCAGAAAATAGCTTCTATGAAAAGGCCTTCAGCACAGATAACCGGCTCAAATCTCTCTGCACACAAGAGGGAGTCGACTTTGTCAATCTGTGGGACCAGTTTTATGAGCAACATACTCTATTCCGGAAAGATGGTCTCCATTTGAACTCAGTAGAAGCGGCACGGCTAGGCAGACTTTTACACGATAAAGTCGCCCTCTTCAGATAAAAAAAGCGGCACGTCCAGAAACAGTAACCTTAACATAAATACCCGCAAAGTCAGATCACCAACTGTTTTGAACGGAATTAGAGTCTGGTATGTTAACGCACATAGTCTACATAACAAGTTTGAGGATTTAGAATCTCTAATTTACCTAGAAAATTATGACATCGTTGGCATCACAGAGTCCTGGATTAACACATCTGACCGTGACTTTCTAGCGGAATACTCATTAACAGGGTACAATATTTTCAGCGGTGAGCGACCACATCGACCTGGTGGCGGTGTTTTACTATATGTGAAAACTAGTCTCCACCCCCTTGTGCTATCCAAACCCAGTATTACCAACATAGATGCCAGTTAAGTTCAGCTAAGTATTAATTCGCACAAAATAAATATATGTCTCGTCTATCATCCTCCTGCATAGTCAACTGAGACAGATGAAAAACTTTATGATCAAACTGCGGAAATCTGTTGTCAAGAGGATAGCGTAATTTTTGGAGACTTTAATCTACCAGTAACAAAGTGGGGTGAACCACTGATGGCACACTCAGGACAAGAGCATTATATGAATCTTCAAGAAAGCGCCCTTTCCCAACACGTAGAATACCCAAAGAGAGGAAATAATATCCTAGACATCATCTTGACTACAAATGATAACCTAGTTCCAGTGGTCATCGAATTATACAGTTTAATATTACTATTGAAAAAGTAAAAGAAACAGAGAGGAAAGAAAAGGTCCCAGATTATCGTAGAGCTCATTTCAGCAGGCTCAGAGCGCTAATTGCAACTGCAGATTGGAATCAAATGTCTGAAACCGATGACATAAACCAAGCATGGGAAATATTCACCAAAAAATTTAATGAAGTTGGTAAAGTCATGTGTACCACTACATAACAGACGTCCAGCTGGAAATAGTAAACCAAAGTGGTGGTCCTGTGAAATTAAAAGTAACTTAATAGCCAAAAAACAGGCATACCATAAATATAAAGCTACACAAAATAATGATGATACATTACAGTACGATAATCTACGCTGCATATCGAAAAGACTTATTAGACAAAGTAAATGAGCACTGGAGATCCACATTGCTAATACGTGCAAATCAAATCCTAAAGAATTTTAGTTACATTAGAAAGAAAAAGGTCATGACTACATCAATAGGTCCTCTAGAAACAAACAATGGCAAACACACTGAAAATGAGGTCGAAATGGCAAACATTCTTAACGATTACTTTGCATCTGTTTTTACAGTAGAAAACGCCACGTAACCTACTGCTACCCACAAACCAAGCAAATAGCACAGTCCTTAGTAACAATGCTATCCATAATAACGATATCCTTTCAGCCATAAATAGTACGAACATAAACAAAACCCCTGGCCCCGATAAAATATCACATATAATTCTCAAAGAAGCAAAACATGAGTTACTGCTGCCACTCTTTGTCTTATTCAATAAATCATTAAGTACTGGGAAAGTTCCATGCGAATGGAAACTAGCAAATGTAACACCAATTTTCAAAAAAGGAAATGAATCGCACCCAGGAAATTACAGACCAATCAGCTTAACATCAGTAGTGTGCAAGTTAATGGAAAAAATCATAAGAGATAAAATAGGTCATTATCTAGAAGAAAATAATATAATTAAAGACTCGCAGCATGGACTCAGACATAGTCGTTCATGCTTAACTAACTTACTGGACTTCTTCCACGATGTTTACAAATCATACGATGACTCAAGAGCAGTAGATATAATTTACCTTGACTTTCAGAAAGCATTTGATACTGTCCCTTACAAGCGTCTCATGAGAAAAACAGAAACACATGGAATAACAGGAAATACACAGAAATAGCTACAAGACTGGCTTTCAGACCGAGAACAGCGAGTTGTGATAAACGGAAAGGAATCCAAATGGCGTAATGTGATCAGCGGCGGTCCCCAAGGCTCAGTACTTGGACCGATACTTTTTATTATCTATATTAACGATACTGATGAGGGTCTAAATTGTAAAGTATCCAAATTTGCAGATGATACTAAAATAACCGGTAAAGTCACTTCAAAATTACAGTGGCAGCAGTTACAAAATGACCCTAATACTTAGCAAGCTGGGCAGAAAAATGGCAAATGAAATTCAACACAGAAAAATGAAAAGTATTTCATATTGGAAGTAACAACGTCCATGCGAATTACAAAATGAACAATATTCAGTTATCAAGTACAGACAATGAAAAGGATCTTGGTGTGATAATATCAAATGACCTAAAACCAAGCAAGCAGTGTACCGAGGCGGTTAAAATTGCAAACACGCTGGTTGGTTTTATTGGAAGAACTTTCGAGTTTAAATCGGAAAAGGTCATACTTGCCTTGTACAGCTCGCTAGTGCGTCCCCATCTTGAGTATTGTGTGCAATTCTGGTCTCCGTACTACAGAAAGGACATCGAAAATTAGAGAAAATTCAGCGAAGAATCACAAAAATGATACCACGACTTAGAAACAAACCATATGAGGAACATCTTGAAGAACTTAAATTATCTAGCCTAACGAAGCGCAGGTTAAGAGGGGACCTTATGGAAGTTTTCAAAATCATGAAGGCATATGACAACTTAGACATGAATAAATATTTTGATATAGACCGGTCGAGGCAAACCAGAAGTAATGGCTGCAAAATTATGGAAAAGCGATTCCAATCCCACGAAGCAAAATACTTCTTCTTTAACAGAGTTGTAAATATCTGGAACAGATTACCCTCAGACACCGTGAACAGTATCTCAATTGAGACATTCAAAAGCAAATTAGACAAGTACTTGCACGAAAATCCTCAGCTGCCTCTTTTTCTCTCCGAATAACTTGCTTTTATAGCTACGGTATGTGTAAGTTCATGCCCCTTTTGTCTACAAGACACCCTGTAAACAACGTACCCCTACATAGTGTTGCGTAATGTTATTATACATTTTTAAATATATTCAGTGCAAACAAAGCAATATAAGCACAGATTAGGATCTGCACACATAACCCTGAGTTAACAGTCACTACTCTTACTTTCGACCTGTGATGGGCTGTGGATCACTGAGGGTCCCTGTTAGTCAAGCGACCACCATCGGGATTTTTTTAATGTACCAGGGGTCACTGCTTCAGGATGAAACTTGTGTACTTGTCCCATATGGGAGAGTTCCTTTCTCAGTGGAGTGAACGGAGGTAGGGCCTGATTGACTGCTGCCTACCTTAAAAGCACCAGACAAGGCTGCCACACCACCCATAAACATCCACACAGTGCAGCCCTCTCGAGTCTACAGGACACCCCGTAAACTTAACACAGCGTCACGTCACATCATTATACGTTTTTCGATTTACCCAAAGCAAATGAGGTAATATACTGTAAAGTAAGCACAGATTAGGATCTGCACAGATAACCCTGAGTTAACAGTCACTACTCTTACTTTTGACCTGTGATGGGCTGTGGATCACTGATGGTCCCTGTTAGTCAAGTGACCACCATCGGGATTTTTTTAGCTGTGGATCACTGATGGTCCCTGTTAGTCAAGTGACCACCATCGGGATTTTTTTAATGTACCAGGGGTCACTGCTTCAGGATGAAACTTGTGTACTTGTCCCACATGGGAGAGTTCCTTGTCTCAGTGGAGTGAACGGAGCTAGGGGCTGATTGACCGCTGCCTACCCAAAAAGCGCCAGGCAAGGCTGCTGCACCACCCCTTAACATCCATTCTGTGCATTGCACATCCACACTGTGCACTGTGCAGTCCCCTTTTATCTATGACACCCGTCTTATATATTTTTCAATCTCCCCAATGCAAAGAAAGCAATATAAGCACAGATTATGATCTGCACAGATAACACTGAGTTAACGGTCACTACTCTTACTTTCGACCTGGGATGGGCTGTGGATCACTTAGGGTCCCTGTTAGTCAAGTGACCAACATCAGGAATTTTTTAATGTACCAGGGGTCACTGCTTCAGGATGAAACTTCTGTACTTGTCCCACATGGGAGAGTTCCTTGTCTCAATGGAGTGAATGGAGCTAGGGCCTGATTGACTGCTGCCTACCTTAAAAGCGCCAGGCAAGGCTGCTGCACCATCCCTAAACATCCACACTGTGCAGTGTGTAGCTTCCACTTTTTGTCCACAGACTTCCCATTAACTCAATGTACCAGTTTATAATGTCATGCCGTAACTATTATTTTATGTGTTTACTTTCTCTTTCAAGTTACTCAATCGGGTTGCTTATAGATAAAGTATTATTGAATGTGACTTTTCCTTTCCAGTGTTTCGTATAAAATTTCCATGTCAGTTTTTCCATGCTGCATGGTGGTTTTTCTCACTTTTTCCTGGAGAGTTTGGTGGTGGGGGGAGCCTTCTTGCTTTACTATCCTTATCCTTCAGCATATAGAGTTAGATCTTGTAGTCATAGTTTTCTCTGTAACAAGCAGCCTCGAAAGGACCATAAGGTCTGCTGCTGTTTGCTTTCCTGTGTAATCCTGTGTAATCCTCAAGGTGGGGGACGCCTTTCCACTCGACAGTACCTCAAAGGATATCAGTTCGTCAGCTTCAACCAAGGCAAAGTGTCCTCATCAACTCAAACTCCACTTGTCCTTCCACTTCTCGTCTCGTCTCTGTCTGTCTGTCTGTCTCTGTCTCTGTCTGTCTGTCTGACCGTCTGTCTGTCTGACCGTCTGTCTGTCTGTCTCTCTCTCTCTCTCTCTCTCTCTCTCTCTCTCTCTATCTCTCATTTTCTAACCTTTCTTTTCCTGCCTCTCTTGCTTTTCTTTCTTCTCCTCTCTCGTTGTCTTCATTCCCGTCGACTTCCCCTCCGTTCCCTCCCTTCTTACCAACTATTACTCTGTTCTTTCCTCCCTGTCCCATGCTCTGGCCATTCCCTATCCCTTCCTTCCGTCACGTCTCTCTTCTCCCCTCCCCCCATCTCCCCTCTCTTTCTCTCCCTGCCCTCCATTTTTCCCATCCACGTCTCCCTTCTTTTCTTCTCTCCCATCAACTCTTCTTTTCCTCCGCCTTTTCCTTCCCTCCTTCTCTTCCCTCCTCCTCCTTCCCTCCAGTCCTCCATCTCTCCTCTCCAACCCTCCCCTCCACTTCTCCCTTCTCTCCATCTCCGTTCCTCTTCCTTCTCTCCCATCTCTCCTCTCGTCCTCTCCCTTCCTTCCATCTCTAACTTTTATCATTTTCTCCTCTCGTTTTCTCCCTTCCCTCCATCTTTCCTCTCCTCTTCTCGAGTCAATCTCTTTTCTCTTCTCCCTTTCCTTCATTTGTCCTTTCCCTCAATCTCTTCACTCATCTCCCTTTCCTCCATCTTTCCTCTCCCTCTTTCTCTTCTCCACATCTCTCCTCGCTTTTTCTGCCCTCCATCTTTCACCTCTTCCTCTCCCTTCCTCCATCTCTCTTCACCTCTCCTCTCCTCTCCCTTCCCTCCATCTCTCCAAGGATAAACTGAAGTGGAGAAGACATGGCATTTCATCTCATCTTTCCTCCACCTCTTTCTTCATCCATCTAAACTGCTCAATCCCCCCCTTCTCTCTCTCTCTCTCTCTCTCTCTCTCTCGTGAAAGATGGGGCTGTCAACTCTGATTCTGGCCAGCCTTCCACGACCAGCATCTGATGACGAAGGAAAGGAAGACCAAGAACGAGAAAGATTCGGCTGAAGAAATAATTCTCCTCCTCCCACTTCATTCCCTTCGCTTTTCCTTCTCTCACTTGGATTTTCCTGCACTTTTCCTTGCTTCTTTCCTCTTTCCCTCTCCTTCCTTTCCTTTCATTCTTCCTTCATTAATTCTTCCATTACCCAGTTTTCCCTCCTCCTTCTTCCATTCATCAGTGTTTCCCTCCTCCCACTCTCCACTTTTTCCTTCAAATCTCCAATTTTTCACTCCACTCTCTCCCTCTCCTTTCTTCATTCTCCTTTATTTTTCATCCCCCGTTCTTACCGTCCTCTCTCCTCTCTGAACCCTCTCTCTCCCGCACCTCCTTATTCCAGTTTTTTTTTACTTCCTCCCTCCTCCCCTTTTCCCTTTACCATTTTCCCTCCATCCCTCTCTCCGTTTCCCTCTTCCCGTTCTTCCCTCACTGTCTCCCTCTACATTATTCTCACTCTCCCTTCCTTCCTCCCACTCTCCTTCCCCTTCTCTCCTCTCCCTCACTCCACCAATTTTCTCCTCCCTCTCTCCTTCAACTATAGACTCAGATCATCATCATCATAACCCTGGTTCAGTCCACTGCAGGACAGGTTGTTATCCTGTTCCATTCAATCCTGGCATACCTCTGAATCTCATCACGCTTGTTCTCTGTCAGCCTCGGCCTCTCACTCCATATCAGGTCGTCCATCTAGTATCTGCTCTCTGAAGGACGTGACGTGTACTCATCGATATTGGCTTTTTAAATTTTGTGACTATTGGCAAGTGGGGGAGCGCACTATTCACTCATTTGATGTCGTGCTGCCTTCAGGTGACTTTATGAGTGACATGACAAATGGTTCACTAACCCAAGAAACTACTCGTATTTACTACATTGGGTGGAAGCCACAGAACCAAACGACGCATGGTCGTCTAGTGGGTTAGGCCACTCCAAGAGGCTGGGGCCTACGAGGGTTTACATCTGTGGGATGGCTGATGTTACTGATCGCTTACAGTAATGCCGCTCAGGTGTGAATGAGGTTAATTACTCTTCCATTAATTGTCGGGATTGTGTAGAATGGCCCCAGGCCTCTTTGCTACCGTTGGGGCAGAATGGCTTTGGAATATAGATGGATGGATGGATGAAAGGATAAAAGAATTGAATGGATGAAAGGACAGAAGAATTGAATGGATGGAAGGATAGTGAAGTGATGGGCGGGCGAGCGGACGGACGGATGGATGGACGGATGAGAGAATGGAGGGATGGACATATCTCTTAACTGCTTTGTTTTCGTGTCCAGGAAGGTCTCTTTTCTCTCCCCATGTGACACCAAACACAATCCTTTTCATTCTTTTCTCAGCACTCCCATGTTTTGGTTCTAAGGGTTCTGTCAGACTCCACGTTTCTTATTAATAACTAACAACAAATAAGGCATCCTCTCTTTTGACATAACGGCAGTTACTTTTGACCAAAAGTCCTCCATCCCATTCGTATTCTTCGTTTGATATCAGTGTAATGAACGGGCTCTGCTTGAACTGTTTTCAATAATTTTATAGTATACATTCATCGACATATTATAGGTCATCTATTTTTATCAAAAGGGACTGAACATATCTGCTGAATATAACTTTTGTCTGCTTCATAATCATTTTTCATGCCTGCCTTCAGATCCACCCTCTTTCAATCGGATACCATTTCTTGTGGTTGTTCCCCTGATTCACACACACACACACACACACACACACACAAACTAGGTCATCGGCAAATAAAAGATAGTTCAGTCGCTCAACCTTAGCGTTATTTCCGTTTTGATTCTAATCTAGACAACTGAAAAGTCGCTTACGAATACTATAAAAAAAAAAAAAAAAGTGAAATTCTCTCTCCTGGTTTAACAGTCATTTCTTTTTCGATATCTTGCCTTACGGGGTCTTATGATGGCGGTACCGTCTTCATGCATATCATCTAGTACTTCAACATAACTTGCGTCTACGTCTCATCATCGAACTGCTCTCATAACTGCATCTGTTCCAGCTGAATCAAATATTTTTCCATACGCACCGAATGCCATGCTCAATACTCAACTAAATTCTGAAGTTTTCTCAATCACTGTACTAATTACACGACTATGGTCTCTTGTCAAATAACGACTACGAGATCCAGCCTGTTGTCTTGGTTAGTTTGCATCTAGGGTAGGGGTTACTTGAGTTGAGTTAGGATTTTTGTTAAGAAATTTGTACACGACAGGGAGAAGACTGATTGGATGTTATTCTTTAGGTCTTTACTGTCGTGTGTGTGTGTGTGTGTGTGTGTATGTGTGTGTGTGTATGTGTGTGTGTGTGTGTGTGGAGAGAGAGAGAGAGAGAGAGAGAGAGAAAATCCAGACCTTCATTAGCTCATGTCACGCCAAACCGTCTAGATGTTATGACGTGTGTGTGTAGGGAGGGGGCGGGAGGAGAGATGAGGGTAGGGGAGGGGAAGGAGAAATGGGTGACGGGAGACGGAATTGGAAGCGGCTGAAGGCGAAAGGAGACAGAAGGAAGAAAGGAAAAGGGGAGAATGAGGAAGAGAGAAAAGGGGAAAAGGATGAAGAGGGGAAAGGGGAGAGGGGGATGGGAAGGGGATGGAGGAGAAGACGGGAAGGAGAAGAGGGAGGCGAGGAGGAGAAAGGGAGAGGGAGAGGAAGAGGAGGAGGGGGAAGGGGTGGAAGACGAGGAGGGGGAAATGAGGAAAGCGTAGGTCTAAATTAAGAAGCAAGTGTTAAATGAAGAAAAGGAAGAAAAAATACAGGTTGGAAAAAAAGTGAGCGAGAAAGAAAGCTGAGTTAATGAGGTCATTACGAAAGCAGAGGTGCTAAAAAGAAGAAGAAAGAAAAGACGCGGGAAGAGAAAGGAAAGAATAAATGGAGACGCGGGGGAAGGGACACACACACACACACACACACACTACAACAGCAATACTAGATACGGGGACGGTAATGGATACCCTAATTTTATTTCCTCCAGGGTATAGGCGCCTGAGACTAGGTTAGCGTATTAATATTATTATTATTATTATTATTATTATTATTATTATTATTATTATTATCATCATCATCATCATCATCATTATTATTTATCCATGGAAGAAGGAATCAAATGCTAGGAGTCTCAAGACAGTTCCCTCAGAGAGAGAGACAGAGACAGAGACAGAGAGAGAGAGATAGATAAATAGATAGATAGATAGAGAGAGAGAGAGAGAGAGAGAGAGAGAGAGAGAGAAAGAGACGAGGATCCGGTTGCCTGATGGGATTGGTTTACTACTGATGGGGGTAGTAAACCAAGTAATTGTACCTAAAGAGCAGAGTCGCGGGAGTCCATTTGTGTATTAGGTGGTCGAGGCCACTCCCCCCCCCCCTTTTTTTTGGACCTGGAGGATACGAGAGGAAGGTGTTGGAGTAGGAGGTGTTTGGGGACGAGAGGAGAGCAAGGGAAAGGTGAGGAGAGGAAAGGTAATAAGAGAAGAGGAAAGCTGAGGAGAGGAAGAAAAAAAGGGGAGGAGAGGAGGGGAAAGGTAAGAAGAAAAAAGTTGAGGAGAGGAGAGGAAAAGTAACATGAAAAGAGGACAGGTGAAGAGAGGAGAGGAAAGGTAACAAGAGAAGAGGAAAGATGAGAGGAAAGGAATGGTGAGAAGAGGAGAGGAAAGGTATGAAGAGGAGAGGAAAGATGAGGGGAGGAGAGGAAAGGTAAGCAGAGGAGAGTTACGAGAGGAAGGTACTGGAGAGGGAAGAGGTTTGAGAGATAAGATAAAATGTGAGGAGGGGAAAGAAGAGAAGAGAGGGGAGGAGATGTGAGGAGAGAACAGGAGAGGAGAGGAGAGAGAATGGGATGAGAGGAATGAGGAGATTGAAAGGAGGTACCTCACTGAACTGAAAGCTTTGTGTTTGGACTTGTGACAGTGACATTAAAGAAAGCAGTAGGTGGGTGGGTGGGAGAAGAGGTGAGTGTAATGAGAGAAGGAAAGGAGGCAGTCGATTTATTTTTGGTAGCCTCAAGCCCATCTGTACGTAAACCCAGTGCACTACAGGCTGAAGTTTTTTCCATCAGCCAACCATCCTCTTTTGGGGGGAGAGAAAAAGGAAGGTAAGGGATGTTTGTACAACTGGGCAGCGGAGCCGTCCAGTCATATCGGTGCCACCACAGACAGGCGACCCTCTCCAGCACCAGGTGCCTGTAGGAAGAGGTTAAGAGAATGCTGTGTCGGGACTGGAGTGAGAGAAGGCGAGAGTCGGGGAGATGAGGGCAGACAAGGGAAATGGAAGGGTGAGAAGGGATTAGAGGAGATAGGAGGGTGAGAGAAAATGAGGAGAGATGAAAGGGTGGATGAAGGGAGAGGTGAGGATCATAGGAGAAGATGGGTTGGTCACAAAGTGGCAAGACTTGAGTGGTGGAAATATATGAGGAAAAGGAAAGAAACATAAAAAAGTTGAAGATGGAGAAAGGAGAGAAAGAAATAAGACGAAGAAGAGGGATAGAACGGAAAGAGTGAATACACGAAAACAGTAGAGGAAGGAAGGAAAAAAAAAAGAAAGGGTGGAGAAAGAGGGCATGGATTGGGATGGTAGACGGATAAGGATGGTACTAAATGTAGGGCACAGAAAGAAGAGTGGGCGAGCAGCGACGCGAAAGGAGGTTAGTGAATGGAAATGTGGAAGAGGGTGAGTAGATGGCGGGAAGGTGGATGAGAGGGGGAGAAGGCGTTGGGGAAGAAACGAGGTGGTGAGTGAGTGGAGAGGTGTGGAAGGAGGGTGGATGGACGAGCGAGAAAGAAAGATTCATTCCTATCAACTACACAGTGCACAAGGGCCAATAATTCAGATAACAGGCTTATGCTGAGTCTACATCCTCCCCTAGAAAACGAGCGGCATCAGTTTGTACTGGTTAGCCAGTTGGGGTGACTAATGGAGGAGGTAAAGAGTGTAGAATAGGTAGGATATGTGGAAGATATGGGGGTGATGGAAATGACAAGGGATGGAGTGAAAACATCAGAGCTGACTGTGGAAGAAACTAGGTGTGTGGAACAGGTATTATGTGGATCAGGTGGAGTGTGTGGAACAGGTAGTGTGTGAATCAGGTGGAGTGTATGGAAGAGATATGGAGAGGAGGAAATGTAGTGCATGATGTAAGAAACAGGTCATACAGGAAAAAGTGTGGCAGAGCAGCAGATGAAAATACAAAGTTATAATGACGCAGGGACATTTTTTTTTTCATTTATTAAATTTACCACCAGATGCATTTATTCAACCTACGGAGGATCTCAAGAAATAAAGTAAATAAGGAGTTACCTCTAAAAATGAATGGTTTATTGATGTCTGTATCGAACCTCTCCAGTTTGTCTAGATATGACAAAAATACAAGCAAGAAATAAAACCCAAAATGACGTTACCAAATTGAGGGGTTACAGATCCATGAAGAAGGAATATATATTTTAGGTGACTTTGGGGACGTCATAGCAATATATTCTTCAAAACACATCTCATATCCCTTTATATGTTATTGATGCAAACTACATCGATTCTGAAATGCTGTAAATACGATAAAAGAGAACATCAAGGAACATGAATTAGTCGCTAAGGAAGAGGTGTTGGGACGCCGCCAAAGCCACGAAAAATACGAGCAGGAAGTGAAATTATATGCCAAGGCTTTTAAAATCTTCTCCTGCAGTTAGTTTTCTGACAAACTGCATAAATGTAAACTGTTATATTTTTGGTAAATCCAGACAATGATGTCTTTTATGTCTGTGTTAAAATACTAAACCACTTCAATAATTTATCCTCAGTAATGCTGTTTCTATATTACTATAACACACACACACACACACACACACACACACACACACACCTTTGTCAGCTTTACAGTTCCACCATCTCTCTCTCTCTCTCTCTCTCTCTCTCTCTCTCTCTCTCTCTCTCTCTCTCAGTTCCTCCAAAGTTTTCAAATAAACGCCCGAGCACAACCCGCAAAAAATAATCTTTACCTTATATATGACCCTCAGGCCTCAGCGAAACTCAAAACAAAGAAACACGAATTCAAACACAGGGTTGCAAATAGACATGAGGAAGTGCTGGCCTTTCTTGCACATAAATTCTCTCTCTCTCTCTCTCTCTCTTTGGTCTGTGATGGATTTTGTGTGCGCGTGTGGGAAGGGGTTCAGCGTGCCCCTCCCCCCCCTCTCTCTCTCTCTGTCTCTCTCGGGGCTGTGATGGATTTTGTGTGTGCGCGTTTGGGCGGGGGGTGGGGGGATCAGCGTGCCCCCAGGAAAGAAATGATGCCTAATCCTTTCTTATCTGATAATCGGTATTTCCAAAGTACATCAGCATTCCTAGTTTGATTAAAATTCGTAACGTCATTTGGTATTGGTTTGATGTTGTTGTGTGCTGTGTAATATTCGCCCCGTACTTGTTGGGGCACAGGCAAACAAAAGAGTCCGTCGTGGAAGCTGCAGAAAAGGCTCCTCTCAAGGCGCATAGCACGGCAGGCAAACTGGCAAAAGAGGGAAAGGCGGCAGGGGTAGGGGATAATGCGATGGTTGATGGTGAGGTCGACTGCCCGATGATCGACGAGGGCAGGGCGGGAGGCATCGCGGCGCCGATGGAGGAGGCGCGACGAGCTCCAGGTAGAAGGTCCCGAATGACTTGGCGGTTGATGGTGAGACCGGCTGCACAATGGTCGACGAGGGCAGGGCGGGACGAGACAGCTAGGTAGACAATGGTTTGATAACACACAGATACGCATACATACTTACATACATCAAATACACATCACAAGTACATACATACATACGGAGACACAGACAGACAGACAGACACAGACGAAGACACTTCTATTCAATTCTCTAATGCACTAGGTAATCGGCATTCTCAGTCCTTCACTCCTTCATTAACTTTAATGATCCACCTGCATACACCCTAAAAATAGCTTTGCGTGAAAACCGTTGTCTACTGGTTCCGTTTCATACAGTAATGTTACTAGTATTTTTTTTTTTTTTTTTTTTTTTATGCGAGGAAGAAGGAACCAAAGGCCATGAGCCCGCAGTAACAGTTCCCTCCAAGAGAAAAACAAAATACAATAGAGAGCCAAATTCAAGATCCGATCATTTTGAGATGCCTGGACACACTGCGTTTGAAAGACTGGAGATCATAGGCAGGAGGAAATACAGACAGAGGGAGACAGTTCCAGAGCTGACCTGTTGCATGAATGAAAGACTGGGAGTAACGGTTAACTCTTGCATTAGAGAGTTGGACAGAAAAGGGATGAGAGTTTGCTGCCAGACGGGTGCTACGCGCCCGTCGTAGAGGTGGAGGAATGCAAGCAGACAGTTCAGAGGAGCAGTGACCATTAAAGTAGCGATAGAAAAGAGATAAAGATGCAACAGTGCGGCGAAGAGACAGAGGTTGAAGGGAGTCAGTAAGAGGAGGAGAGTTAATGAGACGAAAAGCCTTTGACTCCACCCTATTGAGAAGAGCTGTATGTGGGGAGCCTCCCCACACATGAGAAGTTGTACTCCACACAGGGGCGGATAAAACCCCTGTATAGAGTCAACAATTGTGCTGGGGTAAAGAAAGAGCGGAGTCGGCTTAGCACACCCAATCTCTTGGAAGCAGATTTTACAAGAGATGTAATATGATCTTTCAAGATAAGTCCCGAGTAAATGAAACCCCAAGCATGTTCAAGGATGATGCAGGATTAATCTGAATATTATTAAACATTAGTGGGTATACCTGTGGAAGATTTTGTCGGGTTGATAGGTGTAAGAACTGGAGTCTTAGAAGCATTAAAGACAACCATATTATTTTTACCCCAGTCAGAGATATGAGCCAAGTCAGACATTAGGTGTGCCATAGCCTCATCCCTTGTTTCTTGAAGTAACTGTTGAGATGGGCGTTGCGGGAACCGAATGGAAAGGTGAAGGGTGGAGTCATCAGCGTATGAGTGGATAGGGTTAGATGTACAGCTTAGAAGATCATTGATGAATAAAAGGAAGAGAGTTGGTGATAGGACAGAGCCCTGAGGAACACCACTGTTGATAGATCTAGGAGAAGAACGATGGCCGTCTACGACAGCAGCTATAGAACGACCAGAAAGGAAGCTAGCGATGAAGGTACAGATAGAAGGATAGAAACCGTAGGAGGGCAGTTTGGAAATTAAAGATTTGTGCCAGACTCGATCGAAAGCCTTTGAGATGTCAAGTGCAATGGCAAAGCTTTCGCCAAAGTCCCGAAAGGAGGATGACCAGGAGTCTGAAAGGTAGGTGAGAAGATCGCCAGTGGAGCGTCCCTGACGGAACCCATACTGACGATCGGAAAGAAGGTTGTGATAGGAAAGATGCCTTAAAATTTTTTTATTAAGAATTGACTCGAAAACTTTTGAAATACAGGACATTAAAGCAATTGGACGATAGTTGGAGGGTTGGGAGTGGTCACCCTTCTTTGGGACTGGCTGAATGAGAGCAAACTTCCAGCAAGAAGGAAAGGTACAAGTTGACAGACAAAGGCGAAATAGTTTGCCTAGGCAGGGTGTAAGCACAGAAGCACAGTTCTTGAGAACAACAGGAGGGACCCCATCAGGCCCATATGCCTTGTTAGTACTGAGGCCAGTAATGGCAGAAAATACATCAACTGAAGAAATTTTAATGTCAGCCATGAGGAAGTCAGAGGGGGAAGTGATGGAGGAACAGCACCGGAATCGTCTAAGGTGGAATTGGAGGAGAAAGTCTGTGCGAAGAGATCTGCTTTATCAGTAGAAGAAATAGCTACAGAACCATCAGAGTAGAAAAGAGGAGGGAAGGATGATGAGGTAAAGTTGTTAGAAAGATTTTTGGCAAGGTGCCAGAAGGAGCGGGAAGAATTTGAGTTGGAGAGTTGAGAGCATTTAGTATGGATGAAATTATTTTTAGTAGAGCGAAGAACAGACTTAGCACGATTCCGGGCAGAAACGTAAAGATTATGTGATTCAGGGGTGGGTTGGCTCCGGTACCTTTTGTAGGCCTTCTCCTTGTTGCGGACAGCATTAGAACAAGCGTGATTAAACCAAGGCTTTCTTGCGTTAGTCAAAGGATATGAGAAAGGAATGTATGCTTCCATGCCCGAGAAAATAACCTCCGTAATGCGCAAGGCACACTCAGATGGCTCACGGCCATGGAAGCAATAATCATTCCAGGGAAAATCAAAGAAGTACTGCCTGAGGGCCTCCCAGTCCGCAGCTCCAAAATGCCAGAGACGACGTTTCCCTGGAGGGTCCGCAGGCCGTACTGGAGGCGATAGGACAGGTTAAGGTAATAAGGTTGTGATCGGAGGAGCCCAACGGAGAGAAAAGATTAACAGAGTAAGCAGAAGGATTAGTTGTGAGGAAGAGGTCAAGTATGTTGGAGCTCTCTCCAAGGCGGTCAGGGATACGGGTAGGGTGCTGTACAAGCTGCTCTAGGTCATTAAGGATAGAAAAGATGTAGGCTTGTTCACCAGGTGGATCCGTGAAAGGAGAGGAGAGCCCAAGGTGGTGGTGAACATTGAAATCTCCAAGAATGGAGATTTCAGAGAAAGGAGAAATGGACAGAATGTGTTCCATCGTAGAAGTAAGATAGTCGAAGAATTTTTGATAGTCAGTAGAATTAGGGGATAAGTAAACAGCACAGATATATTTAGTCAGAGAATGACAGGAAAGCCGAAGCCAGAGAGTGGAGAATTCAGAAGAATCAAGTTCAGGAACACGAGAGCAAGATAAGTCGTTGCGTATGTATACACAACAGCCACCTTTGGCTTTGAAATGAGTATAGAGAAAGTAGGAGGATACAGAAAAGGGTTTGCTGTCAGTTGCCTCAGACAGCTGAGTCTCTGTTAGAAAAAGAAGGTGAGGTTTAGAGGAGGAGAGGTGGTGTTCAACAGAGCGAAAGTTAGATGAAAGGCCGCGAATGTTGCAGAAATGAAGAAGAAGAGAGTCAGACAGTGGTTCCAGGCACCTCGAGTCGTCACCGGGAGAGGGGCAGATGGCGGGGGCATTTATGGTCCCCCCCCCTGGGGACTCCGAGGCTGGGTGAATTGACGCCATTTTGGTAAATTTTGAATAGGAAGTGTAGTGTGTACTGTGCATGTAGTTTGGTGAAGATAGATAGAGAAATTTGTACTGGAGAGCATGCTGGCCTACTCTCTGTGTAACTGAGACACTGAAAAAGTTCAGCAAAGGGGGATGGTCAGGAACTAGTCCTGAGGGCTGATGAAACGGGAGCTCCAGCACTCCCTGTCATCAGCTTTCCATCCACCTCGGGAGTACTGCCCTGCTCGACTGGTGCTACAGTCTACTCCTCATACACAACTTTAATATACTCCTATGACTCACTCCCAGTTCTATAAAGCCGACTGGGGTTATCATTACTAGAAAAATTACGAGTTGTTCTCACCATGAACTGGTTAATGGCGACATAATAACACTCTCGGGTTCAGGACAAGAGGCTCGTATACTAGGAGAGGCACCATTCTGAAGAAGCTATTGAGGTATATAGACAAAGTAGTATTCTGCTAGGGCATATCTGTGTCATGGAAGAATGCTAGAGTTACTCACACCACGAGAGGGTTAATGGTGACAGTATTAACACTCTAGGGTTCCTGTGAAGCATCTCAAGCTGAAAAAAACAATACGGCGTTAGCTGAAACAGAAGACTTCAGTTCATTCACTTTAAGTTGGCCTAGATTCTCGTTATTTTGCAGCGTATTTCGCGATGCTGAGTGGCAGAAAAGAACAATGCTGCGGCTCTACATCCTTATCAGGGAACTTCTTCGTGACTAGTACCATATTCTGTGTTAACCTCTTGTTATATCTCAGGATTCAAGGTTGAGAGATGGCAGTTTTAGTCCTACTTAAAACGAATACAGGACAGCACTACCCTGATCACGAAAGGCTTAACGTCACGCATTAATTCTCTACTTCCTTTGAGTCTATCTATCTATCTATAGCCCGACGCCCTAATCCCGCGAAGGGTGGCCGCAGACAAAACGCCTCCAAGTCGCTCTGTCACCCACCATTTGACTACCCTCCCCCAACTCACTCCCCCCTCCCTCATATACCTCTCAGCTCCATCCATTCACCTCATCCTCGGTCTTCCCCTCCCTCTCCCTTCCTCCACCTCACCTACATACACCCTTTAAGTCAGTCTTTCATTCCTTTGGGTCACTCTACTGAATAAAATCATATGGCTTTAGATATAACAGTTTACTGGAGATTTGGAGGCCATTATGATTAAAAATATTATCAAATTACCCAATAACCTTCCACGGTACTGAACTAAAAACAAAGTCGATGCTTTAGGTATCATTAACCTTTTTTATACAAATAAAAACGGTATTACATTTTTAATTATTTAAATTGAATCCAGGTTGAAATGTTTTTTATACCAATTATGCTGCTGTCAGTCAGGGAAATGAGGAGATATCAATTTAAATATAAAAAATCATGCTGTTACTGTCTCTCATTAATTAGCCTAAAAAAAAACAGACAAGTGTATTTTCAGTATTCGAAGTAGAATGAGGAACAGAGGAGTAAAATTGAATATGGAGATGTCCATATTATTTACAAATTTTTATTCGATAATCCCTTCACACTTATTTTAGTTTTCCTACTTCTAAACGACTAAAGTCAACTAAAAAGACTTACCGCACTAAAACAGTCCTTCAAAGCCCATCCAGCCGAAAGTGTGTACCAAGCTGATTAAAATGGCTTATACTGTAGATAGGAAGATTAGAGTACAGTATATAAAACGTCCTATGTCTGTACCTGCTTATCTTTTATTCTATCATATATAACTATCATTCTAAGTTATTTCTATTCAATGTCTGACGCTTCATCCTAGGCTAAAGGACCTCTAGATTTTTTTTTTCCATATATAAATGCTTCTGTCCACATATTTCACTCTTCTACAGGATTATCTTTTATCAACCTTCCCTCACATTTCCTTCAATCCCACTGATTTCTCCTCCCTCTCTTTTCTCCCTCTCCTTCGTTCGTTCGTTCGTTCGTTCCTTCCTTCACTCTTCCTCCTCCAGGCTTGTGCCTCAGTGATACAGACCAAAGGCTCCTTAAGACCAAATGGGCCTATCACTCTGGTTACTATTCTTTATGTTTCTTATCATTCTCTTCACTTATCCCATTTCTCTATATTTCCTCTCTTCCTTGATCGGTCATTCCCTTCTCTTCATCTTTCCCCTCCTTTCTTTCCATGTTTCCCATTATTCTCCAGTTCTTTTCCTCCAGTTATTCTTTCTCTTCATCTTTCTTTATCTTTGGCTTCCTCTCTTCCCTCATCTTTCCCATTTTCATCTTTAACTTTCTTTTCTTTCTCCCTCTCCCTCTTTTCTTCGTTTCTCTCCTCTTTTTCTTCTCTTTTCATCTTTCCTTTCCTCCTTTTTTTCATTTTCATCTTTTTCATATTGATCATCATTCTTCTTTTCATATTCTCTCTTCTTTTTACCTCTATCCTCTTTCTCTTCTTTCTCTTCATCTTGTACTTCTTCCTGTTCTTTCTCATCTTTACACACATCTACAATCTTCTCATCTTTCCTTCTTCTTCTTGTTTCTCCCTTTTCTCTCCTTTATGCACAATTTTCTTCCCTGCTCTCCCCCCTCCCTCTCCATTTTCCCAATTTTCTTCTTCCCATCGTCATCTTCCCAATTTCCTCCATCTTTTCCCTCTCCTACTCATTTTTCTCATTTCCTCTTTTCATCCCTCCTCCTTCTCTCCTCTTACATTAACTTCATTTTTCTTGATCATCTGCCTCTTACTCTCATTCTACTTCTTAGCTCTTCTAGTAGTCATCGTCTTCCTCTTCTTCCTCCTCTTCCCCCCTCTCTTTCCTCCTCCTCCAGGCGTTCCCAAGGCTCATCAACATCATCATCATCTTCATTATCATTATTATGACCATAAGGTAGGTACACGAACTGTGCAAAGTGGAAAGAAAGTGAAAGGACCAGTAACTGTAGTGGGAACAAAGGGAGACGAGACCAGAAATAGTAGAAATAAAGGGAAATGAGAACAGTAATAGGAGGAATAAAGGGTAATGAGAATAAGACCAGCAACTGTAGTTGGAATAAGGAGGAAATGGGAAGAAAAGCAGGAATAGAGTGAAATGAGGAGAAAACGAGGTGGAAAGTGAAAATGTCAGCAAGATAGCAGAAAACTGAAAGCGAAATCAGACGTTGAGACAAGAAAGATTTTATGGACTTTGGTCTTTTGTTGACTCACTCTCAGCTGCATAAAACCGCCTGGCATCAGCTGAATTTATTCCGTCCGGCGTCAGCTGGAGAAAACCGTCTAGCATCAACTTCAAGAAAAGTCTGGCGTCAGCTGAGTAAAACCGTCTGGCGTCAGCTGAATAAAAGCGTCTGGCGTCAGCTGAAAAAAAAACAAGAGTTCGCCTGACCATGAAAGAGCTAACGGTGACATGTTACAACACTAAGGCTCCTAATTTCACTCAGCTGAATAAAATCGTATGACATAAGCAATAATAGAATACTAAGGAGTTGTCTCCATCATTAGGGGGTTAACCACATCATATTTCATTCCCCTTGCTGCCAGACAATTTTACTCAGCCTAGGAGAACTATTGGGTCTTTGAGGTCAATTGCCCGTTATCTCGTTGGTTACGGAAGACCCCTAACACCTTTTCCTAAGCGATTTATTTTGCTTATTACACCGTACTATGCTATTCTGTGTTATATACATCCTTCACACATCGCCATACTCTGCATAAATAACGTACAAAAGGATACTAACCAGCCATATCCAAGAATAAATCGCTAAGGATTAGATGCCAGGGAGTCCCCTTACCCGACGAGAATACGGGCCAGTACCTAGAGTTGTGTGAGCTTAAATAAGTAAATAAATAAAATCGAAGGAAGACAGGAAACGAATGAATAAAAGGAGCAGAGAGAGAGAGAGAGAGAGAGAGAGAGAACACTCCAAAATACAATGTCCACTTCGTGTACTCCTTAATTTGAATTTCCTGGTAGAATCCTGGATGGAAAAGCTATATTCTCGCCCATTAAGTGTTTTGCTAGAGATAAGCTTTCCTAACTCTGCCCCCAATTCACTCTCCCTCTTTCTCTCTCTCTCCATCCGTCCATCTATTTACCTAAGTAGAATATCTATCCACCCACCAATCTATCTATCTATCTGTTTATATATCCATCCGTCTGTCTTTCCACCCATCAGTTAACGATAATTGTCTCACAGCCATCAAGCTATCTGTTTATGGGCGTAGGGTATGTATGTACGTATGTATCAGTCAATGAATCAACTCTTCATTCTAATGGCTTGAACAGTGAAATCAACAGTGCAGTGACCTGGTTGGATGCAAGAGATACCATTCTATTGTCTCAATTATTACCAGCAGTCATGTGTGTGTGTGTGTGTGTGTGTGTGTGTGTGTGTGTGTGTGTGTGTGTGAAATCCTTCCTCAGTAACTTAACCCCCTCAAGCTATTCCATAAATTATAACTAGAAAGCAATTAGAGAGCGCATACCTCCGCCAAAGCCTTGTCATTAAAAAGGATCCTAATCCGAATCCATGGATATAGAGTCCGGAACCTGATCCGCCCCAAAATTTGCTCAATTGTTTCTTGGTCCACGTCCCAACTTTCCACACAATTTCATTGAAACTGAATGAGAACTTTTGGAGATATTGTGCGGGATACTCCAGATCCGGATTCGGATCCATCCCAAAATTTAATTTCTTCCTTGGTCCATGGCATACCCTTCCACAAAAATTTCATCAAAATCCGTTCATAACTTTTTGTGTAATCCCGGATCCGGATCTAAGGATACAAGGTCCGAATCTTGATCCGACCCCAAAATTAATCAATTCTTTTTTGGTCCATGGTCAACCTTTCCATAAAATTTCATTGAAAATCACTGAGAACTTCTGGATATTGTGCAGGATACTCCGGATCCGGATCCAGGCCAAAATTTATTTATTTCTTCCTTGGCCCATGGCCCACCCTCCCACAAAAATTTCATCAATATCCGTTCATAATGTTTTGAGTAACCCTGCTAACGGACAGATAGACAAACAAACAAATCAACGCGGGGTACAACATAACACCCTTGGCGGAGGTAATAAGGCAAGGAGTTGCCTACTTCCAAGTATATTAGTTGACTCTTCACTGCAGGTAGGCTCATTACTAAAGCACTGCTATGATTGGTGTGGGAGGTCGAGTCAATCCGGAAATGAGGTCATGATCCACTTTGCAAGTGTATGTACAGTTCATAAAAGTCCGTGGTGCGATGAGAAGGACAATGACAAGGATTCGACAACATGCATGATTTTGAATAGGATTATACTCACACTTGGAAAACCTGCTCACTGTGGAAAAAAATCCAAAGTTTGTATAATTTTTTTAAAAACACCTCACGAGACTATGATAAGGCAAAACTATGACTTACTGTAGCTTATAGTGAATCGTGTTATACGGCTTCACACAACCTCTCTATAGTGGTCAGATTATGGTGTTTTCTATTTATTTTATTATTTTTTTATGTACACGTACTGATTTTAAACTTCTGTAACAGTAACTTCACACACACACACACACACACACACATTTTTTTTCTGCACATGACGTATAATAAACCCTACGGCGCTTTTAAAGAAATGTACAATCACGAGCTAAAGTTCGTCGACCTTTCTCTGTCAGCATTCCCCTGAGAACGTCGGACACTATCCTTGTCATAGTCTTTAGTTGTGTTTCATAATGCTATCATGAAATATATATATATATATATATATATATATATATATATATATATATATATATATATATATATATATATATATATATATATATATATATATATATATATATATATATATATATATTTATATATATATATATATATATATATATATATATATATATATATATATATATATATATATATATATGACACGTCTTCCATCACAGTAACCAGAAATGAAGTGTCAGCGAACTGTTGATTATAACAATACTCTAATTATAACATGGTATTGACAGCTACACCACATTATCCCAAGAACGTCATTTTTGTTATGCTAATGCTACCGGTACCGCCAGATCACAACACTAAGCTTGTAAAAAAAAAAAAAAAAAAACTTCCTTTATATGAGACAAATGAATTTTGTTTCTATCATATTCACTACTAAACTCTTAAACTGAATGTAATCCTTTGGTGGTATGATGACTAAATCATACAATATGTCACCGTAGTGAAGGGGTTAATCCTTTATCCATCTTTCTACAGCTCCCTGAGAAGATATAACAAAATATACTGGGTGTAAACATTCAGCTATGTATTCTCTCAGGACCCTTTGATTTACTCTCATGGACCTAAATCTTTTGGCGGTGGCTTGAATGGAATACCGTACTACATATATTTCAGCCATGAGAGGACAAATGTCACAGCATCAATTATGTTATGCTCCAATGACTCACCTGAATTACATCGTTTTGTGTCAGGTGCGATGGAGTACTGGAGTTGTTCCGACCTAAAAGTGTTCAATCAGACCCTTTTTTTTTTTTTTTCAATGACAGCATTATACCCAAGTTAGCAGACAATACATTCCCCACACGAATATCTTCTATGATAATTTTTTTTTTTTTTTTTAGGTAGGGATTATTCTCGTATTCTGATTCAGCAAACGCAAGATGATTTATTCAACCGAGAGTGAGTAATGAGCCTGTTTTAATACTCATCCCATTACTTTTCTCACCGTTTAAGCAATTCAGATTCATTTTCAGCAATTCCAGCTGAATCTAGGTGACGGAATTCAGGTGAGAATGGATCAAAGGAGCCTGAATGTTAAGTGTGTTACAAATTCTTATCATAAGTTGGCAACCACAGATGAGGAAGACAACTGTTGACCTACATACAGACAGTGCAATGGGGGGGGGGAGGTCAGAACGTCTCAGTCCGAGTGATTGCCTTCACACTGGCACAGGGTTCCAATGGAGGTATTGCAATCACGTAATGCCATCAAAGGTAGTAGGTTTGTCATCTACCATTGAATGTACCGGTAGGGGGTAGCGTAGCCTCCACACTTCGTTGTACGTAAGATGAGATTCACTGTTACATACTTTCCAAACACAGAATAGTGGATTGAGGCGCTCCAGCTGCATGTGACCCTTAAAGAGTTACGTTTGAAGAATGGTAACTGTAGGGTTTCCTGTTCACATATCGCTTTCCAGGGGCTGGTCACTGGCCTTTAATGTCTGAACTTTAGTAACCTATCCCTCGACCTCATAATGCAATAAAGGATTGGCTGATATATGTGATGAGCATTTACCCATGACTTACCCACAGTCCAAACATGGAACAGAGAGGCAAAAAGGGTGTATGAGGGGAAAATTTGCATGGCAGAGTTGTGACCTGTGATAAGGGGAAGGAGATGTGCAGTGAGGAGGGAAAGAGGAGATTGAAGGAGGCGGTGGCTGGCAGGGCAGTTGAATAAAATGTGAATAAATTGCGAATATGGATGGGATGGGACAGGGAGGCAAAAAAAGTGGGGAAGAGAGGGGAGGAGACGAGGTAAGGGTGCATGCCAGAGTAGGGCGGGAAAGACGGCAGCAGAATACGAAAATATGACTAAGGGAAAAACGACTGTATGGAGTGCGGGCAAAACATACAGACGCACGTGTGTGTGTGTGTGTGTGTGTGTGTGTGTGTGTGTGTACACACACACACGTACGTCCATATGTTTTGGCTGCACTCCGTGCAATGTGTACACACACACACACACACACACAGAATGAGGAACCACAAAAACATTAGTCTTACGCCGTTGACAAGACATTAAGAGAGGGCGAGAAGGCTTCACCTCTGTGGAAGTCGGCGTTGGGGTGGGAAACAAATGTACGACCCGGAAATTAATGTCAAGACTGATGGTGTCCTTAGCAGGCTAATATTTGGTGTGAACAGCAGGAGAGGAGGGAAACGTGAGTCGGGGGGGGAGGGGGAGGGGGGGGGGAGGAGGAGGAGGAGGAGGAGGACGGCGACGGCGACAAGGACGACGACGACGACGAGGAGAATGCATGATAGGCAATGCAGAAAAGGTAAACGGGATAATGATAAATACACTAGAATAAACAACTACAGTCGCGGCACACGACCCTGAGGTTGTCATTATCGTTCCCTGGCAACCTGTCATTCAAAAGTGCGTCCGATTTCGTATCATATTATACACGAATCATATTATTATGCACGAATATATTATACACGAATATTATTATAAAAGAACATAATTATTATACACGTATCACGTGCGTCTCCTATTATAGACGAAATCAGACGCACTTTTGAATGATAGGTTGCCAGAGTACGATAATAACAACCTCAGAATCGCGCGCCGCGACCATAGTGCTGTGCTTGCATGGACTTCATATATTTTTCTTTGGAAACTAAAAATTCCAGCTGTAGGAAGAATTGGGGATATGGGAAGTTAATTCTCCGTTCGCAAGTAATTTTTTTTTTTTTCCGGGAAGAAAACATGGGAAGATCCAAAATAACAGGAAATTAAAACAACATTACTGAATATATAATCTAGGCTGGAGCATGTTTTTTGTGGATCATCGAGAACAAGAGAAATGGAAAATATAAATAAACAAATGAATAAATAAATAATTATTCTTTAAGTAACAGAACAGAGGAAGGAAAAACAATTATATAAAAAATAATCCATGCACCACATTACTGGCGTCCTCCATTCATAAAATATCTGTAACAGACTTGAACAGCTGTAGGTTGAAGTTTGGGGGGAAACAACTGCGGGGAAGCGAGTTCCAGAGACATGCAGATCGGGGAATAAAAGAATTCTGATAGGAAGAAGTTCTCCAATGTGGCTGTGTGACATTCCAGTCATGAGAGCTACCAGATGCCCGTCTAGCACGAGGGAAGGCATGGTGATGTGGCACAATGGACGCAACTTAGTCTGAGCATTTGCCATAAAAGTATCTGTAAAATAATGCAAGGGAGGCAACATTCCTTCTTACTTGTAGGGGAGGTAGTTTATTTATAATAGCAGGGTTATTAATAATTCCAACAGCTTTGTTCAAAATTTTGTCTAGTTGTTTTACTGCAACCTCTCAACATCCATTCCACAAGGGCGAGCAAAATATTCCAGCTGAAAGTGCACATAATACAGTACCGGTACCTTTAAGAATCTCAGTCAGGACAGGTGGTACAAGAACCTACCTTTGTTGCAAACTGGAAATCACCTTAAATTTGCTGTATTAATAAAAGAGAATGCGAAACAGGGAATTTCTGCTTTCTTCTTTCTTTATCACTGATGTTAAAATCTGTAGGGTAGGTGAGGAATCTGTTTAAACGTTTCCTTGTGAATAAAGGTTCCTGAGATAATAGGGTGAACTTCTGTGTTGTCTGAAGGGAAAATCCTCTCTATTAAAATGAGAGAGAGAGAGAGAGAGAGAGAGAGAGAGAGAGAGAGAATGTGACGGACGGGACGAAAGTCCAAAAATTTTTATAAATATTAAGCATGCGGGGTACGCCAATAGAAAAATATATAACCTGACATATATATAGGTAGACTAGGTAGAAAAAAGAGTTAAATAGGTAGACATATTAGAGGCGGTAGAATAATATAACCGATTTATAAGTATATAGCTTGATGTACCGATTTATGAGCTGAATTTATAGATGTTTAGGATATCTATGTCGGGAGAGTTAGATGTGCGGGGGAGAGTTAGATGTGTAGGAAGAGTTAGATGTGCAGGGAGATTTAGATGTGCGGGGGAGAGTTAGATGTGCAGGGAGGGTGAGATACGTCGGGAGAGTTAGATATGTAGGGAGAGTTTGGTATGTAGGGAGAGTCAGATATGAAGGGATAGTTAGATATGTAGGGAGAGTTAGATATGCAGGGAGAGTTAGATATGTAGGGAGAGTTAGAAGTGGATAGACTAACTAATAGACAGGTAAGCATATTAATTCAAAGGCAGTTACTGATATTAAAGCGAAGGGTTAAAACTAAAAGTAGGTGATATTAATGAAGGTCTGGCAAAGAGAAAGAATATAAAGGAAAACGCAAAGGAGGTAAAAATGAGGAAATAAAACAACACACAAAGGAAAGTGGAGGAAGGAGTGAAGAAATGACGCGGATGTCAAATGTAAAAGATAAGGAGAGAGAAAGAGAGATGGTGAGGGGGGTTCTCGTCGCCTGGAGGATGCTGGTAACCGTGGAAGCTGTGGTGGTTATTGAAAGACTGGTAGCTGTGTGGTAGTGGTAGTTGTAGATACGGTAAGAGTGGCTGTCAGCTGTTAGCAGCAGTTGTGCTGGTGGTAACTGCTGTAGTGGAGGTTGTGGTAGGTGGGGCGGGAGATATATATTTTTGAAGAGCTGTGTGGATTATTAGTTGTGGTAATTGTGGTTGTGAAATAAGGGTGGTAGCAGTGGTAGTTACTGGGTGACAGTGGCTGTTGTGGTAATGAAGTTGTATAACTCCTTGTGGCTACGGTAGAAGTGTGTGGGACGAGAGTGGTAAGAGTGGTCGTGTAGGTAGGAGCCACACTGGATAACGACAGTGGGAGTGGTGGTGGTAGGCAGTGGAAGTTGTGGTGGCAGACAGTGGTAATGGTGGTGTAGAGGTAAACATAACAGGCACGGTGTAGGAATTATTAGTTATAATAATGGTCATTGGTGTTACTGATAAAGGTGACTGTAATAATGCCAGGCAATACTGGTGGCAGGATCATGGTAATGGTTGCAGCAGTGGTGGTAGGTTTAGTTGTAATGGAAATGGTAGTGACCACAGCCGGACTTGTTCTCGTTGGTATAGGTGGTGGTGGTCCTTCATAGCATTTAGGGACTGAATAATCACAGTAGTTGGGGTGAAGATGGTAACAGTAATGAGTATGATGGTGGGAGCTTTGTCGATGCTGTTGGTGGCTACGGTAACAATGGTGAGGGTTACGTCGATGGTGAGAGGTAAAATAAAAGAGGCAGGTGTGGTGACAGGTATGGTGACAGACTTTGTGCTGCAGTAATGATGGCGTCGATAATGACGGTGATGCGATGGTGATAGTGATAGGTGGGATAGACAAACGGATACACTGACTGACATAAAATACAGAAGAAATAAAGATACAGACAGATAGGCAGAATGACAAAAGACGTACGGAGTTAAACATCTATCTATCTATCCATATACACATAAATGCACATATACTCGTATACACATACGAGAGAGAGAGAGAGAGAGAGAGAGAGAGAGAGAGAGACAGACAGACAGACAGACAGACAGACAGACAGAGAATGAGAGAGAGACCGTCTTCGCGAGGGATAGAAAAAGTCTCCATTTTAAACGTAAACTAAAATTTGCATTTTTTCTCGAATCCTTCTCGCTATTTCCATTCCTGCATCGCATCCTCTAACACATTCGTTGCTTATTTTTCCCTTAATTTTCTTCCCTTGCTTCCTTCCTTGTCCATCTAGTGTGTATATATTTGCTTTCTCTCTTACGTTTCTCCATAAATTTTCTCTAAGTTTTATTTCAGTTCCATTTTTACTGTCATCCAACACCTCCTCTTGTGCTTCCAATGTTTATATCTTTCGTCTTTTGTTTTCTGGCTTCTTTCGTTCTCTTTTTCGATCAGTCTTTTTATTTCCTTCCTTTCTCCACCTTACTCTCACTCATTCTCCTTTTTCTCTTTTAGCTTCATCGTACATTCTCTCTCTCTCTCTCTCTCTCTCTCTCTCTCTCTCTCTCTCTCTCGTATCCGCCTTGTAAGCATTAGTTCTGCCCTTTGTTTCTCTCTTATATGTAACTGGTCTGTCTTATATGTATGTGTGTTTTCTTCAATGGTATTCCATGGCCCGTCGCTTAAGAAGGCTCCGTAGCACCTTTTCCTAGGCAATTTATTTTTGGATACGGACGGTTAGTATAATTTTGTACGTTATCGATGAAAAGCATGGTGATATATAACACAGAAGAGGATAGCAAGATGTAATATGCAAAACAAATTGTTTCGGTAGAGGTGTTAAGAAGCTTCCTCAACTGACAAGAATACTGGCCTGTGTGCGTGGTGAAGATTATGCCTTGGAGAGGCCTTGGAGAAGCCACCGACTCATAGGATATTGGAAGTTGAGCATCAAGTGGTAAATTTTAAAGGCAATATTGGTGAGGAAGTGAGGCAGGGTGAGGAAGTGAGGCAAGGTGAGGAAGAGAGGAAAGGAGGAGGAGGAGGAGGAGGAGAGGAAGGGAGATTAAAAAAAAAAAATGAGAGAGGAGAGGAGGGGGTACGAAAGAGAGGAGGTAGGAAAGAGGGGAGAAAAGAGAAGGAGTGGGAGGGAGGGAGAAAAGAGAATAATGAGGGGGACTTTAAAAAATGAGGAAAGAGAAGAGGAGGGGATAGGAAAGAGAGGAGGTAGGAAAGGGGGAAGGCAGAAAAGAGAGGGAGAGGGAGGGAGGGAGAAAAGAGAAAAAGGGGGAGGGAAAGAGTATACAGAATGAAGAAGAGGGGACAAGAGGTAGGAAAGAGTCAAGGAAGGAGGAAAGAAGCGAGGGAAGCAGTAAAATAAATGAGGGGAAAGGGGGGAGGGCGAAGAATGAAAGAGGGGAGAATGGAAGAAGAAAGGGAGAGTAATCTCCGCAAAGAATGAGGGAGAGAGGGGAATGGGAGGTAAGAAAGAGGGGAAGAAAGAGGAAGAAAGGGAGAGAAAAGGCAAAGAATGACGGAGTGAGAGGAAGGGGAGGTAGGAAAGTGGGGAGGAAAGATCTATGAAACTGGGGAAGAGGAGAGGAGGTGGGGAAATAGAAGACTGAGGGAAATTTGGGATAGAAAAGGAGAAAGTCCGAGGAAGAGAGTGGAGGAGGAGGTAGGGAAGGGGAAGAAAGGGAATGATGGAAGAATTGAAAAATGAAAAACAAAATAAGAGAAGAAATGTGTACGAGAAAGAACGAGTACGTAGGAAAGAGAGAAAGAAAGAAAGATAAATGAAATTAACAATGGAAAGCGGAAGAGCAAGACGACAAGGAGAGAGGGGAAAGAGGAAACAGTGAAGAATGAAATGGTTATACAGGAAAGAGACAATGGCGAGAACGGAAGACGGAGAAAAATGAGGATGAAAATTTTACATGCCAACATAGTAAAGAAGAGGGAGAGACTGAGCAGGAGGAGGAGGAGGATTACATAGGATTGCATAAAAATGCAAACAGCAACAGACCTTATGGTCCTTTCGAGGCCGCTTGTTACAGAGAAAACTATGACTACAAGATCTAACTCTACATGCTGAAGGATAAGGATAATAAAGCAAGAAGGCTCCCCCCACTCCCAAACCCTCCAGGAAAAAGTGAGAAAAAACACCATGCAGCATGGAAAAACTGACATGGAAATTTCACAGGAAATACTGGAAAGGAAAAGTCACATTCTATAATAGTTTCCCTATAAGCTACCCGTTTGTGTAACCTGAAAGAAAAAGTAATCAAATCAACTCATAGTTACGGCATGGCATTATAAACCGGTACGCCGAGCTAATGGGGCGTCTGTGGACATATCATGGAAACTACATAGTGCACAGTGTGGATGTTTAGGGGTGGTGCGGCAGCCTTGCCTGGCGCTTTTTAGGTAGGCAGCAGTCAATCAGGCCCTAGCTCCGTTCACTCCACTGAGACAAGGAACTCTCCCATGTGGGACAAGTACACAAGTTTCCTCCTGAAGCAGTGACTCCTGGTACATTAAAAAAAAAAATCCCGTTGGTGGTCACTTGACTAACTGGGACCCTCAGTGATCCGCAGCCCATCACAGGTCGAAAGTAAGAGTAGTGACCCTTTACTCAGGGCTATCTGTGCAGATCCTAATCTGTGCTAATAATACTTTCTTTGCATTGGGGAAATTGAAAAATAAATAAGATGGGGTGTCTTATAGTCTTATAGACAAAAGGGGACTGCACAGTGCAATGTGTGGATGTACATTGCATCGAGTGAATGTTTAAGGGTGGTGCGGCAGCCTTGTCTGGCGCTTTTTAGATAGGCAGCAGTCAATCAGGCCCTAGCTCTGTTCACTCCACTAAGACAACGAACTCTCCCATGTGGGACAAGTACACAAGTTTCTTCCTGAAGCAGTGACCCCTGGTACATTGAAAAAATCCTGAAGGTGGTCACTTGGCTAACAGGGACCCTCAGTGATCCACAGCCCATCACAGATCGAAAGTAAGAGTAGTGACCATTAACTCAGGGCTATCTGTGCAGATCCTATTCTGTGCTTATTGTATATTACCTTATTTTCATTGAGTAAATCGAAAAATGTATAATGACATAACGCAAAGCTATGTACAGGTATGTTAAGTTTACAGGGTGACTTGTAGACACTAGGGGACTGCACAGTGCACAGTGTGGATGTTTTGGGATGGTGTGGCAGCCTTGCCTGGCGCTTTTAAGGTAGGCAGCAGTCAATCAGGCCCTAGCTCCGTTCACTCCACTAAAACAGGGAACTCTCCCATGTAGGACAAGTACACAAGTTTCATCCTGAAGCAGTGACCCCTGGTACATTGAAAAAGTCACAATGGTTGTCACTTGGCTAACAGGGACCCTCAGTGATCCACAGCCTATCACAGGTCGGAAGAAAGAGTGGTGACCGTTAACTCAGGGCTATCTGTCCAGATCCTAATCTGTGCTTATATTACTTTATTTGTGTTGAATAAACTGAAAAACATAATATGTTTGCATCATGTCATTATATTATAATGAAATGATGCAACGCTATGTATAGGTACGTTGTTTATGAGGTGTCTTGTAGACAAAAGGAGAATGAACTTACATGTAGCTATAAAAGCAAGTTATTCGGACAGAAAAAGAGTCAGCTGAGGATTCCCGTGCAAATACTTGTCTAGTTTGTTGTTGAATGTCTTAACTGAGATACTGTTCATGGTATCTGAGGGTAATCTGTTCCAGATATTTATGAATCTGTTGAAGAAGAAGA
Source organism: Coenobita brevimanus (assembly GCF_032717465.1). Classification (NCBI taxonomy): domain Eukaryota; kingdom Metazoa; phylum Arthropoda; class Malacostraca; order Decapoda; family Coenobitidae; genus Coenobita; species Coenobita brevimanus. Next base: position 13,106,351 of record NC_136954.1, read on the forward strand.
ATTTTGCTTCATGGGACTGGAAATGCTTTCCCATAATTTTGAAGCAATTACTTCTGCTTTGACTTGACCGGTCTATTTCAAAATATTTATTCATGTCTAAGCTGTCATATCCCTTCATGATTTTGAAAACTTCAGTAAGGTCACCTCTTAATCTGTGCTTCGTTAGGCTAAATAATTTAAGTTCTTCAAGGCATTCCTCATACGGTTTGTTTCTAAGTCATGGTATCATTTTTGTGATTATTCGCTGTATTTTCTCTAATTTTCCTATGTCCTTTATGTAGTACGGAGACCAGAATTGCACACAATACTCAAGATGGGGGCGTACTAACAAGTTGTACAAGGCAAGTATGACTTTTTCCGATTTAAACTCGAAAGCTCTTCCAATAAAACCCACCAGCTTGATTGCAATTTTAACCGCTTCGGTGCACTGCTTAATCGGTTTTAGGTCATTTGATATCACACCAAGATCCTTTTCATTGTCTGTACTCGATAACTGGATATTATTCATTGTAATTCGCATTGGACGTTGTTACTTCCAGTTTGAAGTACTTTACATTTTTCTGTGTTGAATTTCATTTGCCATTTTTCTGCCCAGCTTGCTAAAGTATTAAGGTCATTTTGTAACTACTGCCACTGTAATTTTGAAGTTACTTTTCTGGTTATTTTAGTATCATCTGCAAATCTGAATACTTTACAATTTAGACCCTGATCAATATCATTTATATAGATTATAAAAAATATCAGTCCAAGTACTGAGCCTTGGGGAACACCGCTAGTCACATTACACCGTTTGGATTCCTTTCCGTTTATCACAACTCACTGTTTTCCGTCTGAAAGCCAGTCTTGTGACAATTTCTGCGTATTTTCTTTTATCCCATGTGCTTCTATTTTGCTCATGAGATATTTGTGAGGGACAGTGTCGAATGCTATCTGAATGTTGAGATAAATTATATCTACTGCTCCTGAGTCATCATATGATTTGTAAACATAATGGAAGAAACCTAGTAAGTCAGTTAATCACGAACGACGATATCTGAATCCATGCTGGAAGTCTTTAATTATATTATTTTCTTCTAGATATTTAACTATTTTATCTCTTATGATTTTTTCCATTAACAAGCAAACTATTGACGTTAAGCTGATTGGTCTGTAATTTCCTGGGTGCGACTTATTTCCTTTTCCTGAATATTAGTGATACATTTACTAGTTTCTATTCGCATGGAACTTTCCCAGTACTTAACGATTTATTTAATAAGACAGAGAGTGGCAGCAGTAACTTATTTTTTGCTTCCTTGTGAATTGTCGGTGATATTTTATCAGGGCCAGGGGTTTTGTTTATGTTAGTACTATTTATGGCTGAGAGGATATCGCTATTATGGATAGCATAGTTACTAAGGACTGTGCTATTTGCTTGGTTTGTTGGTAACAGTAGGTTTCTGGTGGTGTTTTCTACTGTAAGAACAGATGCAAAGCAATCGTAAGAATGTTCGCCATTTCGACCTCATTTTCTGTGTGTCTGCTATTGTTCATTTCTAGGGGGCCTATTGATGTAGTCATAACCTTTTTCGTTTAATTATAACTGTAAAAATCATTAGGATTTGTTTCGCATGTATTAGCAATGTGGATCTCCAGAGCTCTTTTGCTTTGTTAAATAAGTCTTTTCGATATGTGGCATAGATTTTCGTACTGTAATTTTTCATCATTATTTTGTGTAGTTTTATATTAATGGTATGCCTATCTTTTGGCTATTAAATTACTTTTAATTTCACTGGACCACCACTTTGGTTTACTATTACCAGCTGGACGCCTGTTACGTAGGGGCACACATGACTTTACCACTTCATTAAATTTTTTGGTGAATATTTCCCATGCTTGGTTTATGTCATCAGTTTCAGATATTTGATTTCGATCTGTAGTTGCAAGTAGCACTCTGAGCCTGGTGAAATCAGCTTTATGATAATCTGGGACCTTTTCTTTGCTCTCTGTTTCTTTTACTTTTTCAGCAGTAATATTAAACTATATAATTCGGTGATCACTGGAACTAAACTCAGGTCCAGTTTCAACACTGTTGACCAGGTTATCATTTGTAGTTAAGATGATGTGTAGAATATTGTTTCCTCTCGTTGGGTATTCTACGTGTTGAGAAAGGGTGCTTTCTTATAGATTCGTATAAAGCTCTTGTCCTGAGTGTGCAGTTAGCGGTTCCCCCCACTTTGTTACCGGTAGATTAAAGTCTCCAAGAATTACACTATCCTCTTCATAACAAATTTCCGCAATTTGATCATAAAGTTTTTCATCTGTCAGTTGACTGTGCTGGAGGACGACAGACATGACATATATTTATTTTGTGCAATTTAATACTCAGCTGAACATAATTAGCATCTATGTTGGTAATACTGTGTTTGGGTAGCACAAGGTGGTGGAGACTAGATTTCACTTATAGTAAAACACCGCCACCAGCTCGGTGTGGTCGCTCACAGCTGAAAATATTGTACTCTGTTAATGAGTAATCCACTAAAAAGTCACGGTCAGATGTGTTAATCCAGGACTCTGTGATGCCAACAATGTCATAATTTTCTAGGTACAGTAAATAGGAGATTCTAAACCCTCAAACTTGCGTAGACTACGTGCGTTAACATAGCAGACCCTAATTCTGTCCCAAATAGTTGATGAATTGCCTTCTGGGATATTTACATAGAGGTTACTGCTCCTGGATGTTCCGCGTTTTTTTATCTGAAGAGGGCAACTTTATCATGTAAAAGTCTACCTAGCCATGCCGCTTCTACCAAATTCAAATGGAGACCATCTTCCTGGAATAGAGTATGTTGCTCATAAAACTAGTCCCACAGATTGACAAAGTCGACTCCTTCTTGCGTGCAGAGAGATTTGAGGCGGTTATTTGTGCTGAAGACCTTATCATAAAAACTATTCTCTGCCTTGATCCTTGGGAGTATACCAGATATTATCACATTAGTGGACTTAGTTTTAAATCGTTTGCTGGCAATTCCTCCGATCTACTGCATTTCAAATCATTTGTACCAACATGGATGACATACAGTCACAACTCGTTATACGATGGGGTTACGTCAACTCATACCTTAACATATAACGATTTTATCGTAAATTGGGAGATTGAAACACATTATAATAGGGGGGTTACGTCAATTCATCTTCCCAAAGTCACCTACCCAAGACTGAAACAAAAATGGCAACCCACCTTAATCACTTCCTGTGTCAGTACAAGTTGTCTCCAAGACCAAAACAAACACTATCACACTAATACAGGCAGCATTACTCACGTACAGGAACTAGTTGCAACAACACAACAATCACACTTGCATAACGTTGGCCTGATGCTATATGATGTATAAGCCTATTGTAGCACGATGCTTTGCTGAGAGGTGACGATAGCTGGGGGGCACATGTGAATGAGTGGAAAAGACAAGGCTTTGAAGGGGTGGCAGGACCACAACTGAACCAAAACGATGTTCTGCATGCCGAAGCCGCCATCTTGCCTGAGACAAGCGACTGTTGCCTTGTGTGTGCCTGGTGCTTTGTACGAAATTTTCCGAGGGCAATATCGTTATAGCGGGAAATTCATCGCAAATCAGATTTTGGGGTGGAACTTTCTTGTTATCGTTGTAGTGAATTATCGTATGCCAAATCAACATATAACGAGTAGTGACTATACAGAGTTTTATCATATGAGTCTTTTGTGACCTCATCACAGGCTTCTGTGATATCACATAGTCCACCTCCTGGAAAACAGTACCTCTTTCTGCTGCTGGGGGCGCATCCACAAAATTCCTCCAGCTGACCACATACAGTAGATTCCCCAGTATGCCTTGTTTCTTCTGACTCATCATCCACTTCGGCAAGGATCTGGTAGCAATTGTATGTAGTTATGGGAAGGTGCCTTTTACAGGTTTTGCGCCATTTCTTACAAGAGTAAAGGGGACTTCGCTTGGCGAGGAAAGTACTGAATCGCTGGGTGAGGAAGATACCAGTACACTATCATTTGTAACTGCTTGATGGGCGGGGGCTGGTAGGAGCTCAGTTTGTAAGCGTCTTCCTTCTTGGGTGCTGACACTGACTCCTACGTTTGCCACTACAAACTCTTTCAGTACCTCAAACTCTGCCTTGAGTTCTCCGTAATTTCTCTGCGATTCATCAAAACCATTTTCTAGATCTCTTCTCATTATGCATAGTTTGCACACAGGTGTCGAAAAGTAATCCGAAAAATACTGAGGCACAAACCGACCCGTACACTCCTGGCAGACCTTCAGTATAGATGGTATTTTGTTGCAATAATTCCTAAATACCACAAAAGTAAAAAATAATATACAACTGATTAAGGGATGTTGTTATAAATGGATAATTTATTCTATAAATGAAATATTAAATTTCTAGGGAGATTCACTTACTTTTTATATACTATCTTCCATTACCAGTGTAAAAAGAACAGAAAATCTAACTGCTATGGCACAATCCAACCTACCATGAATTCTTTTACCAGTGTAAAAAGAATAGAAAATCTGCATGCTACTGTACAACCTAACTTACCATGAATTTCTTTACCAGTGTAAAAAGAATTAAAAAAATCTACCTACTATGGTATAACCAAACTTACCATGAATGCCTTTACCAGTGTAAATAGAATAGAAAACCTATTTGCTATGGTACAACCTAACTCACCATGAATTCCTTTACCAGTGTAAAACGAACAGAAAATCTACTTGCTATGGTATAATCTAACTTACCATGAATTCTGGAAATACACCATAAACTGATTCACTGGGAGAAAAAAAAAAATGGAATGGAGGGAAAAATCAATATAAAAATCTAGTTGCACTTAGTGAATAACTATTTATAGTATAAAACCTATTTCACTGGTGTAACATCAAATACACAGTTGTTACTCTATACATAAGATAATGCTATTCACTTGCACTAAACCAGCAAGCAACTCAGTTAATATTTGTTAGACTTTACAATGCTAAGACGCACAAAGCTGATAGTGGGAAAATACAGTTCAAAACAAAGACACCTGGTTAGTAAATACACTCTCAATACATTAACACCACTTACTAGTGAGAAAAGATAATCTACTTGCTAAGATATCATTCTAACTGACCTTGATCTGTGGGAAAATAAACTATAATATCGTCACCCTCAAAAAGACACTGCGTAAGTCATTTTTTCTACTTTTCGGGAAATCGAAAAAAAGCTGTCTCATTTTCTTAGAGTTTCAGTTACTTAGGCAGAAGCTTGAGACGCATTTTAGACCACTCACACCCTAGACCTGGCAAAGACAGCTATACCAGTAGGTGCGCCACGTAATGAAGAATTGATTTAGGCAAAAATCCAGAAATCGCCGAAAAATGACTTAGGCAGTTTCTTTATGAGGGTGACGATATGACTTAGACCAGAAATAACAGCAGGAAAGTGCAGGAATACGATGTAGAGGGTGGGAATATATGTAAACAAAGGACAGGCGAACGATTTACACCTTTAACCCGCTCAAAAACGTTTACATGCAATCTATGTAAATACTTTACACGGGGAAAATATGTCTAGGACTCTAATACACTGATCTATTCACTTTCGCACCGATATTCACTCAAACTTGTTGTTAAAGCACTTGGTTATGCAGAGCGCTTGTGAACGCGTATGATTCCAAGATGGAGGAGGAGGAGGGAAAAAAATGTGAGACGAAAGCAACGAAAGAGAGAATTAAAGAAAAAGGAAAGAATGTAATACTGGAAAGAGTGAAAGAGAGAAAAGGAACCTCAAGAAGAGACGGGGGAAATGTAGGAAGGAGATGGCACACGTCAAGGGGACATGAAAAATGAATGTGAGGGGAGAACAGAATATAATGATATATGAAAGAAAGAGGAAAAAATGGAAGATAGGAAGTGAGAGAATGGAAAATGAAATGAAAAGTGGGAGAGAGAGAGGGAGAGAGAGAGAGAGAGAGAGAGAGAGAGAGAAACATGCATGATGGAGTTATAATAGAAAAAAGACAAAAAAAAAAAAAAACTGAAAATAAGGCAAGAAGAATGAGAACAAAGAAGACGTGAAAAATTACCAAGGAGAATGGAAAAGAAGAGAAGAAAGTGAAATGGGGAGAATACACGAGAGACCAGGAGAGAATGTTAGCAAGTAAGACTCAGACTCCTATGACTCACTGATATAAACAAATTCGGGCGTTACCTGGATCGTAATAGTAGATTCTTCTGGATCAACAGAGAGTCAGGGTTAAAAAAAATGAACTGAACGAGATGGCAAGGTAAGGAATAAAAACAACAACGATTGAATGGAAACCAAAGGTAAAGCAAGAAAAGAAAATGAGAGTAAAGAATGGGGAAAAGACAAGGCATTAGATTTGAGAAAATGCAAGAAGAAATGGGAGAATATAAGGAAGTATCAGCGAAAGAGGAAAGAATGAAAGAGGAAAAGAAGTATACGAGAAGATGGTGGGAAAGGAGGAGAGATGGAATGGAAGAAAGAGGAAGGTGAATAGATGGACAGAAGACAGAGATAGGGATGGAAAGTGGAAACTTTGAAGAAAGGTGGTAGTGGAGAGAAGGGAAGGAAAGTTGGATGGGGAGGTGGAAGGAACAGGGGGAGGAGGGGGATAGACGGGAGAGTTAGGAACAACAGGATGGAAAAATGGAGAAAAGAGGAATCTGAAGAGGAGGCAAAATTGGATAGATAGGAGGATGGAGAGAAGGATGATAAGGTAGAGAAGCGGAATGTGCGAAAGGGGGAGGTGGAGAGAGGGAAGAAAGGAAAGAGAGACGTGGAGAGACGAAAGGAAGGAAAGAGGGAAGTGGAGAGACGAAAGGAAGGAAAGAGGAAGGTACAGCGATGGAAGGAAGGAAAGATGGAGGTAGATGGAAGGAAATAAAGAGGGAGGGAGGTAGTTGGAAGGAAGGAAAGGAGGTGAAACGACAAAAGGAAGGAAAGAGGAAGATGAAGAGACGGAAGGAAAGCAGAAAGAGGATGATGGAGATACAGATGACGTGAATAAATGGAATGGAAGAAACAAAGATGGAGAGAAGGAAGAAAGTTTGGAGATAGAAGGGAGGAAAGAGGGAGGTGAGAAGATGGTGGGAGAGTGAAATGATACAGGGAAAGTGGAGAGATGGGAGGAAAATGGAGGTATGTGACTGGGGGTAAAGGAATAATGTAAAAGGCACTGAAAAAAAGGAAGTCGGAGGGATTAAAGGAATATGAAGGAATAAGGAAACAGGAAGAGGGAGGTGGAGAGATGGAAGAGGGTGAGGTGGAACGGAAGAAAGATGAAAGCAAAGAGATGGCAGGAAGAGGTGAAGTGGAAGGAAAGAAAAAATAAGCTTTAGAGATGGCCAGGAGGAAGAAGGATGGTGAAGCGAAGGAAGGAAAGCGGGTGAAAAGAAGGAAAAGTGGAGAGACGTGGCTGCAGTTTGAGGAAAAATTATTTGAAGGGCGTGGGGAAAAGGGAGGAGGGAGGCTGAGTCAAGAAATATATCAGGCTAAGTGTCTGTGTGTGGGGCGGTGAGATGTAGGGGAAAATAGGAATAATTCTGACTTCTGGTTTAAGAAGGTGTTGTGGACCCAAGTAGCGACCAAGACTGAGAAGAAATGACCACAGAGATGCTTGATACAGAGGAAATGATACAGTATACTGGTGTTTGATAGAGACAGCGATGCAGTATACAGCTGTTTGATACAGAGGAAATGATACAGTATACAGATCTTTGATATAGAGGAAATGATACAGTATATAGGTGTTTGTTACAGAGGAAACGAAACAGTATACAGGTGTCTGATAGAGGAAATGATAATACACGTTAAAAGTGTTTGATACAGAGGAAATGATGATGCAGTATAAAGGTGTTTAATACAGAGGAAATGATGTTACTATTAAGGTGTTTGCTAGTGGAAATGATGCAATATAAAGGTGCGTGATACAGAGGAAACGATGATACATAATACAGGTACTTGATAGAGGAAATAATGATACATAACACAAGTACTTGATACAGAGGAAATAATGATACATAAAACAGGTGCTTGGTACAGAGGAAATAATGGCACAGTATAGAAGTACCTGTGACATTAACCTTTACAGTATGATCACCTGTATCTTATTTTGGCTGTGACTAAGTATATTTTGGTTAGGATATTTATTTATTCGTTTCCTTAGATACTTTTTACCCGTCCCCGCCCCGGAGGGGCTCGGGGACGGGTATTGTTTTCACTTGGTTTGTATGTATGTTTGTTTGTCTGTCTCTCTGTTAGTAACTTTACGCGAAAACTATTGGCGCGATATTGACTAAAATTACAGGGATCATGGGCTATGATCTTCTGATCACCTGATTAATATTTGGGACAAATTTGGCCAAGGCCTAGGCTATAGGCCCAAAAAATGTAAAAAAACAAATAGAAGTTAAAGAAAATGTTTTTTTCGCCATAACTCCTATCAAATTTGTCATATCGACATGAAACAAAACCTAAAGGTGCATTTTTCTGGATCCTGTAACATGCCTCAATACATCAGAGGGGTCACCCCCTCCCCTTAGCGGTAGGGGCGTCAATGTCGGGTGGGTCGGGCCTAAAATTTCAAATGGGCATAAAACCATCAATTTTAACTCAATTTACACCTACTTTGATATGTGATATCCTTGACTAGATATCCTGTTGTGTTTATACGTCTGCATTAAAATGACTATCGGGGACAGGTTTGCTGTGCCTTATCGCTTCTTGTTTATTCAGTAAAAGCCCAACAGTCTGAGGGGAAGGATACTGTTGAAGACCAAGCAGGAAAGGAAACATGTGAGAACCAAGGTATACACTGATACATACAGGGAATCCATTAGCTTTCAAAGAATTAATGCTGAGGCGGTGAGAGGTCATTCTTAGGCTGAATGGGGTCGTCTGTTGGAAAGAAGGCATATTTGTATCACGGGGTTTGATAGGGCTGAAGTTGAGATAGACAGATAGGTAGATAGACAGATAGACAGACAAACCGATAGACAGGTAGATTAATAGACAGACAGACAGACACTGGCAGACAGACGGAACGATGAGAGAGAGAGAGAGAGAGAGAGAGAGAGAGAGTGAGAGAGAGAGAGAGAGAGAGAGAGAGTGTGTGTGTGTGTGTGTGTGTGTGTGTGTGTGTGTGTGTGTGTGTGTGTGTGTGTGTGTGTGTGATTCACCGGGTAATTCACCGGGTCGGTCAGGATCACCAGATGTTCGTGATCGTCAGCTTTTACCCTCCCGGAAGGGAGCTGAGAGCTCATATAGTCCGATCTAAGGGCAAGGCTGTGACCTTCACACAAGCACACACCCGTCCCCTTGCTCAAGGGGGACAGTAACCACCCACTTCGTCAGTGAAACTTTTCGCAACCTGAGCGAGGCGCGAACTCCCGTCCACCAGATGGCAAGCGAGAACGTTACCACTGCACCAGCGAGCGGTGTGTGTGTGTGTGTGTGTGTGTGTGTGTGTGTGTGTGTGTGTGTGTGTGTGTGTGTGTGTGTAGGGGAGAGGTGAAGATGAGGAAGGGGCGTGGTGAAGGAGTACTATAAAAAAAAACACCTTAATTAGGTGCTGGAGGGCTTGACAAGAACGGTAATAAGACGAGGCTAGACGAGTGAGTCATTACAGAGGAAGGGAAACGATAATTATGGCCACAGGAGGAGGGGGGAAAAAAGAGATCTGAGAAGGGTGAGATGAAATTTTAAAACTAAATTCTGTTCTCTTCTCTTCTCCGTGTGAACCGGAGGAGTTCTTAAAGAGAAGCAAGGGTATTTAGGTAATTCTCTCTCTCTCTCTCTCTCTCTCTCTCTCTCTCTCTCTCTCTCTCTCTCTCTCTCTCTCTCTCTCTCTCCAAATCCTTGTGACTTTTGAGGCAGAGGTTCACTGATCTCATTGACACATACTTTGTGTGTGTGTGTGTGTGTGTGTGTGTGTGTGTGTGTGTGTGTGTGTGTGTGTGTGTGTGTGTGTGTGTGTGTGTGTGTGTGTGTGTGTGTGTGTGTGTGTGTGTGTGTGTGTGTGTGTGTGTGTGTGTGTGTGTGTGTGTGTGTGTGTGTGTGTGTGTGTGTGTGTGTGTCTCACACAGTTGTAAAAGGAGAAAACTTTACATACCTGTTACATGGGATACAAGGTTGTGTATCTTTGTACTAAAATATAGCCTAGTCCGGCAAGCGAATCCGTAGATCTGTCTCCCAAATGAATACACCAGTTACCACACTGATCTGACACGTAAACAAAACTTAATCTATTATTATACATAATACCGTTCGTCTTTATATTACAAAGCCGGGAAGTGTTCACCTGAAATAATTATATACAAATTTTGGAAAAGCTATTTTGGGGGCTGATAAAACAGTTTTACCCTAACGTCTGGCCTCTTCAGACATGCCATCCTTTCCATCTTATTCATTCCGTTTGTATAAATGCACATGTTCCGTCATTTTTCACAGGCTGTTTGACGAGGGTCCAAGTCGGGCCGAAGCTGTTTCACCTCAATAAGCACATTCTAAGTATGGGTATAATTCTTCCATAAGCTAGTATATTTGGGGACTTTCAATTCTCTCCTCTGCACACACCCTTCTATCTCACAAAAATAATACAATTCCCTTCACAAAGACTTAAGTTGATCTTCTAGTAAGTACAGACCCCTTCCCTTTGGCTTCTTATTGCACAGTTGGCATCGAAAGTCCTGTTGCCTATCCAGCTATTCTCTCTAGGCACTTTGATAATCAAAATCCGCGGCAACAGACACTTATGACTTCATCTGGCCTCAGATCAGCGTCTTAAGCGAGTTTTTTTTTTTTTTTTTTTTTTTTTTTTATGTTCGACTCTGGGCATAGGCTTCACAGCCTGCTCCTAAGGCCCAGTAGTCCTCCTACATATCATACACCTCTACATGTCACCACTTCGGCGCTAACACCCACCGTCCATATTGAATACAAGCTAGGGCTGTCTCATACAGGACTGGTGTATTGGTATTAGCGGAGGTATTTTTAAGACGTGTCGGCGGGTCTTCTGGTAGATCGGTAAAGTCTGCTTTACATGAATTCAAATCCTTAAACTGTTCCCTGCCCCAGCGGGGATTTGAACTTCGGTCCGGTAGGACCGCAGGCCACCTCTCTACCGATTGAGCCACCGCACACACCATTCATTTTAAGCTTGTGGAGAGAGAGGCAGGGGAGGCGACATGACTTTCGATGTTGACTCTACATCCTCGTGTTTACTGTAGGTGTTGTATTTTAATCAAGCACAATGAAAGGTAATACAGCAGAGTCAAGAGTCATATTTTCACCTTAAACTATCGTACGTCGTATCCTGAGTCCGCTGTTCAGTGTAAGGTGGTCATTCGAAGGCCGTCTGAATACAAGAGCAGCAGTTTGCAATGACACTTACTCATGCAGTCCAGAATTGCTTCGAGCTATCAACAAAGTGTCATAGGTGTGTAAGGCCACGACTAACTTTCAGACTGAGGTAAGGGTGTTTAGTAACTATGACGCTGGACTGCATGAAAATACTGTTTACTCTAACCTGTCCTAAAATTGCCACCTCTCCATCTTGCATGATGAGCTGTAACAATGCATTAACACTAGAATCCGAGCCTAGTCACAAAAAAGTGCTATAAAAAGGATGTATGGCCGCAGCCTTTTCTTTTGCCACTAAGCTACGAGAAATAGGCTGCAAAAGAACGAAAATCTGGGCCAGGTTAGGATAAAAGCGGTATAACCCTAGCACAGCCGGGAAATTTTGCTATACACTTTTTACTCTAACTTGGCCTCACACAGAAGTCTCTCTATCTTGAATACTGAACTGTAACAGCAGATAAACACTAGAATATGATGCTAGTCACAAAGAAGCGCAATAAGAAAGATGTACAGCGGCAGCATTGTCTTTTCTGCCGTACAGCTATGTGAAAGAAGCCTCAAAGGGACGAAAATCTGGACAGAGTTAATGTGAAAGTAGCTACTACGGTAAATAATAAACAGCAGTGAAATTTTGCCAGTAGATAATACATTGAGGGCAACTCACCTCACTCGCCAACAATAGCAATACTTATATTTAGTACTTACCGACATAACATCTGTCTCATCCGATCAATGAAAGAGAAAATAAATTCCAAAATGTACCCGGCCCTCCAATAACGATAACATATTCCAAATTAGAACATACTCTTACGAACCAATACCTGAAAATCCCAAAGTAGTTCTTTAAGAAATCCTATTTACCTCCCCCCCCATAATAAAAAGCAAAACGATCACGTTAACCTACCACGCTTCTCAATAATAATAATAATAATAATAATAATAATAATAATAATAATACTCCATCCATCCATCCATCATCCAAACCTATGTTGCCCCATGAGGAGCGTAGGAGCCCGGGGCTAGACAAATTGGTCCTGACATTTAAGATGAGTGACTAGCCTCACTCATCCCTGAGTAGCATTACGTGAGCAATAAACCCTAACCATTCCTTGGATATAAACCTTCACCATAATAATAATAATAATAAAACGAACAGAAACTTCACCGACAATCGAACCCATGCGTTTATTCGCGACTTCCACATTTCTCATTCCTCTCTGAATATCAGAAGCCTTCCTTCGTCATCATACTGGTATGAGACTATTTTTTTTGTAATACCTACCACTCGCAACAAAAGTACAATTCTAAATCTGGGAAAAAAAAAAAAAAAATTCAATCCCCACGGCCTACAAGGAATTACCGAAACCTTGGATAATAATAATAATAATAATAATAATAATAATAACCGGGTACTCACCGAGATATAGCCGTGGCCAGCGCCCGGGAATAATAATAATAATAATAATAATAATAATAATAATAATAATAACCGGGTACTCACCGAGATATAGCCGTGGCCAACGCCCGGGAATAATAATAATAATAATAATAATAATAACCGGGTACTCACCGAGATATAGCCGTGGCCAGCGCCCGGGAATAATAATAATAATAATAATAATAATAATAACCGGGTACTCACCGAGATATAGCCGTGGCCAGCGTCCGGGAATAATAATAATAATAATAATAATAATAATAATAATAATAATAACCGGGTACTCACCGAGATATAGCCGTGGCCAGCGCCCGGGAATAATAATAATAATAATAATAATAATAATAATAATAAGCGGGTACTCACCGAGATATAGCCGTGGCCAGCGCCCGGGAATAATAATAATAATAATAATAATAATAATAATAATAATAATAAGCGGGTACTCACCGAGATATAGCCGTGGCCAGCGCCCGGGAACAGCTTTGGATCCAGTGTAGACCATGTCCTGAGGAAGTCCCTGACGAAGGGGCTGGACGTGTCCACTATACGGAACCCGGTGATGTTGACGGCACCGTATTCCTTCACGTCACGCTCCCACCTCTCGTCCATCACCTGAGTGGATGGTTATAACGTGTGAGTGACATATGGAAAAATGAAGCACATGAGATAAAGTGAGAGAGATACATGCCAAGTTCATTAGAGAGGTGAAGGAAATAATGACGAGAGAGAGAGAGAGAGAGGGGGGGGGAATTATTTAACAGCGAATGCAAGAGATATTGCACAAAGAAGGAATAACTGAGAACTGTGAAAGTGAGAGAGAGGGAGGATAGGACGAGCAACGGAGGAGGGGAGAGAGAGACAGACAGGAGGGGACAGAGAGAAAGAGAGAAGGGGGGAGACAGAGAAAGATGACATGGAATGCGAGGGGCAGAAACGAAAAACAAGGATGGAGGAAACAGGATATTCGAGAGAGAGAGAGAGAGAGAGAGAGAGAGAGAGAGAGAGAGAGAGAGAATACAAAGGAATACAGAAGGTACAAAACAGCGAATGATATGAAAGAGGGGAGTAGACTGCAAAGTATTACAAAATAATAGAGAGGGTGTATGGAACAAGGGAAAGGAAGACAGAATATACAGGATGATTAGAGAAAGTGAGAGAGAGGAAAGGAGTACAATCGGATAAAAGGGGGTTCAAAGGAATACAAGAAGTGAGGAAAGGAGGAATGAGGCTATGAATGTACAAGTGAATACAAATGGAGATTACAGGCTGAGGAAGAGAAACAATAAAAAGCAATTGAAAATGTGGTGAGAAGGGGACTGACAGGAGAGGAAAACAATAGTGTACAAAGAGGGTAAAGAGAAGGGAGGAAAAATGGTGCAAAGGAATACAAAGAAGATCGAGATGGAGAGTTCAGTAAGATGAGATAGGGCACTACAAGGGGAGTGCAAAGGAGTACAATATAAATACAGGAACGGGAAGGAGGAGAGAGAAACAATTAAAAAATGTACAACTAGCAGTGAGAGGGAAGATGAGTGAGGGAACAAGGAGAAAGGAAGACAAAGGAGTACAAATGGATGAGAGGAAGGGCAAGAGGAGGAGTACAAAAGAATACAAAGAACGAGATGAAGTGAAGGTGGGGAGAGATTGGATATAACGATCAGTACAAAGGAAAGTGAAAGACGTGGGGAGAGGGGAGGAGATTCAACGTACAAAAGGAGAGAGAGAGAGAGAGAGAGAGAGAGAGAGAGAGAGATTAATTAGCCACATTGAAAAAAAAACGCATGGAGTAAGAATCAATATAAGAAAATAATGAGAAAAATGTCTGGTAATGAAGAGTAGAAAGGTAATAAAATGCATGATATAGAGGATGAAAATGAGAAAAGATAATAGACAAAACCAAGAATGACGAATTGGTAAATGGAAAACGCAAAACGATGAGGAAGAAAGAAAGACAAAGCACGAGAAAATGGAAGAGGAAAGAAAAACAAAAGAGGATAATTAGGAAAACAGATGGAAGAGAAAGGAAGGAGACGAGGATCAGAAAGAGGAGGAGAAATACAGAGAATACAAGAAATATGAACAAGATGACGAAGACGGTAACCAGGAGGAGGAGGAGCAGAAGGAAATGTGAACGAAGTAAGAAAGTCAAGAGGAGGCACGAGAGGATTAAAGATGTAGAGACTATTATAGCAGACATCAGAAGCACGACTCTCTCTCTCTCTCTCTTCTCTCTCTCTCTCTCTAATTCCATCTCCCCTCCCCCCACCAAAAAAAAGGTGAAAGGCAAACTAATTATAGGCAATTACTTATACAAACATCGCTCTCGTAATTAAAACTAGGGGCCATCGCCTGCAACGGACGTACAGATGGAGGGACGGACAAGAGGTATTGATAGATGGGTAGACGGACAGATGCACCAGCGGGACGGCCAAACGAGAAACGGGCGGAGGGACACAGGAATGCACATACGTACATAGACAGACGCACGCCTCATTACAACCGTGATTACCTATGGAAGTGGCCACTCGAGTTTCTGAAATGGATGAAGGTGACCTCTGTTGCCCTCAATTTATCAACCATTATGTTTGTGACGGCGACTGAATGAGGAGAAGGAAGTCGGGGAGGGGAAGAAATACTATTTGTGCCATCATCCTTCTTCTTTTTCTTTTTAACAGTACTATCATTATTATTATCTATACATGAAGGGACCGTAGTCTGTCTGTATACGGGCTTATCCAGCTACTCCTCCTAGACTCGTGGACTGATATCGATAAAGCTCTGCAGGAACACTCCCTAGTGCTTCAGATTGTGCATTTTTTTTAGTCTTATAAATATTTTCCTTGCGCATTAATTATAGTTGCCCCTCATACGTTTGTTTTCTGCAACTTAGCCAACGAAACCAAGTCCATTTTCTTCGAGCCTTACCAGCTACTAGTTTATTCATACACATTTAGTTCGAACAAATTCCGAAAAATGAAGAAATGGTGACGGATCAAACGACCGAAGGGGTCTTTCTCGAGTTATTATAATTACTATACTAATAATAAAATAATAATAATCATCATCATAAAAATTATTATTATTATTATTATTATTATTATTATATACTGTACAGTCGGTAAAAAAAAGTATCGGTGCACAACACTGACGAAACATTTTGGATCAGGGTACGAAGGTCTCTGAAATATTTGTGTCCGACGTGTTGGAGGTGTTGGGAGGTGTCATATAACGTCATCTGCGGTATCCCCTCGCTAAAATATAAATAAACATTATGAACCTGCTACAGCCAGGCATAACAAGTTACCAGCCCTCCCACACAGCCAGCACGTGAGTGAATATTTTCGGAAGACATCGAACCCTCTATGCACCGATACTTTTTTTACCGAGCGTACTGTCATATTGTTAACTCACCTAGGCTACTGCCGCAGTGTTTTACTTAAGCTACAACATGGTGACTTTAGCCAGTATATGGAAAATCTACCAGTAATTATGCTCTTCAATTACCAAGCAGGACTGACTAATGGCTGAATGGGAGAAGCGAGATTGTGTGTGTGTGTGTGTGTGTGTGTGTGTGTGTGTGTGTGTGTGTGTGTGTGTGTGTGTGTGTGTGACCAAAATATCAAAATATCAAGTGGGCAAATTCTATCCAAACCGTGGACAGTATCCCGGGATATATGGCTTGCTTGTCAACACTTTTGCCGAAGCTGCGATGGTATGCCTCAGACTGCCAGAGGATTCTGCAAGAAATACCCCCTAACTCCTTCTTTTGGCTTGACATTATTTGTCATTTTCTATCATGCCCTCAATGAAGGGAACGGCTATTTTTAAAGGGTAGGTATTAGAAATCCTTCAAAGGTCTCTTATACTCAACGACCTTCATCAAAATAATACCCAATTTCAGGTTTCTGAATGCTAGTGAGATACTTAACTTCGTAGGAGTAAACAGCGAAATTCTACGACTTATTTTTTCGATTTTGGTGAAGCTGCAATAGTATCCCTCCGACTGCCTGGATTACTGATGTAGTTTTTTACTGATGGCAGACAATTTACATTCGTGGGCGAATACACTGGCTTGTATTTCCCACTCTGATAATTTGGCTGTTAGTCTGTTCCATCAAATCCAAGTGAATCTCTGCATTTCATGTGACCATTTTGTCCTATACCTGACCCTTCCCCTCACTTCATCTCTGTTTTGTCAAACATTTATTTGGGTTGTCCATCTGCTATCTGTTCTACAGTTGAGGTGATCTGCCTCTATCCAATTTGGCTTTTAAACTGTAGTTATTATATCATCAATTTTACGAGATGCTGCCCAAAAGTTCCCGAAGGAAAAAAACTTTGGTCAAGCCCTAATCATCACCACCCCCTTCAAAGTAGTATCCTTGGGCGTTCAGACATCGATCCCAGTATTTCTACCATGATCGGAACACATTCCAGAAGTCCTTTAACATAAGTTTGTTCAGCAATGTCTGCGATTTTCTCCTGGATCTCCTCAGTGGTTCCAATTCATAGTCATTTCAGCGGGATTTTCATTTTCAGAAAGAGGAAAAAATCATGGGAGGCCAAATCTGGTGAATACAAGGGTGGGGGAGAACCAGCATGTTTTTCTATGCGAAAAACTGCTGAACAACATGGCCTGTCTGCATGGGTGCATTTCATGGTGAAACACCCATCTGTTTGTGCACCACTTGTCTGGATACTTTTGCCTCACATCGCCATACAAAATGCGTTGGCAAGTTCCATACGATTTGCTAACAATGTCACAAACATCATGGTCTGTCCTGCTGCGATCTTCGAGGATGGTTGCACTAACTCTGGCCACATTGTCAGGAGCTGAACTAGTGGAAGGGCGGCCAAAACGTACACCATCATCTGTTAACATTTGTCCACTTTTAAAACGCTTAAACCAGTCATAGGTTTGTGTAACCCCTAAAGCACTGTCACCAAATGCTTGTTTTACCATTTTATGAGTTTATGCCACGCTATTCCCGAGTTTCACACAAAACTTGATGCACACACGTTGCTCTTTCACATCCTCCATTTTATAGTTCACAAAATTTGCAAATTAACCCAAATGCAATGATGAAAGCACACAAACATTCAGCAAATGCATTCACCCTGCACAATGCCACTTGACACAGTAACAAACAAAGCGTACATGCACCGCCACCCAGCATCCACACACTGTATGACCAGCGGTTTCTGCCCTGCTTTCAAATTTCAAAAACTTTTGGGTAGCACCTCGTAGTCTGCTATCTTATCCAGAAGTTCTTTTTTTGAGTCTCCAAGTGGCATCTAACAACCCATTAGATTCCATTTAAGCACTCAACTTTATATACTTGGGATTAAATAAAAGGCAAAACAATTTTTTTCTACTGACTTTACCACTCTTTTTACTGCATTGCTGGTGCGTGACTCTGGGAAGGAAAGAAACACTTATGAATGCTCCTGTAAATACTCGTAGATCCTTATCTTCCTCTGATGGTGAAGGGAAAGATAAATAATTAAATAAACAAATATGGCACTAGACTGAAAGTGGTTAATAGATTTCTATTAACTGAAGAGGAAAGATTGTGAGATTCAAATACAGTTTTAGCAATGTTAGCTGGTTATAGATGGCGTCCATGAAAATGACTGATGTAACAATGTACAGAGAGTTTTGGATGATGCTGTTAGAAAGAATGAATCGAATATTCTCAGAATAATAAGCAAAATTTTGATTACCCAACGAGAAGAAAGAGGGAAGACTGACAGTGAGTATAGACGAAATTAACTGTGCATCTGGTGAGACTGTGCTTGGAATGCCGGATGGATCAACTAAAGATTTAACTTTTTCTGGTAGGGTTGCACTGAACACTTTAAGATGATGAGACCCATTGGGTCACACAAAGGACATAACATCAGTGCCTACCTTATGTAACAGAGAGAGATGAAGCTAGTGATCATCCGTTTGTGAGGTGACGTTAAAATACTGAGACAAGGTCTGGGGCTCGAAAAGAGAAATGGTCAAGACAAGGTTAGTGAGTAGGGAAGAAGTATGAGAATGGGACAAGGAATCCGAAGAACAGGAAGGGTAGATGGAGGAGAGGGTGGAGGCAAATAACGTTCAGAAGTTACTATGTAAGATGAACAGGTGGACAGAGATGTCGGAGTAGGGGACCGTGAGGTGGAAACTGGCGTAGTTAAGTGGGAAGAAACAGAAGAGGTGAGTACAGGTTGGGAAACAGCTGGAAGAGCCAGAAACGTATCATCAAGAGAAGCCAGGGTCATCATCAGGGTCAAAACATCAGCAGAAATGAGGCAGGAAGAGCTGGAGACAATTTCCACAATCTTAGATGGTAAGGAAAAGGCTCAACATAACTGCTGAAAAAGAAAGGATCGCGTGAGCAGAACCCGGAGTCTAGAGGCTCGGCCATTTCCACAAGCAGGGTCCAAGTTCCAAGCAAGCACTCCCTGCCCTTTCCAGGAAGGGATAGCAACAACAAGTCCACCCACAAAGCAACGGCATCCACGGATCCGCGGCTGTAGCTTATTAGCAGTTCCGCATATGCACAGGTCCACACACCTGGGTGGTGCCGAACAACCATGGTCCCCACAATTGGCCAGACCAACAGTGCACAGGCCCTGATCCTTAATGCTGTAACATGCTGAAGGCTACTGATGAAAATTTTTACGAATATGGAAAATTCCACTCTTTTTAGAGCAGAAGATGGAATAGGGAGGAAAGGAGAAAAGGAAGGAAGAAGCATCAGTAGAAGAAAAGGGCCCTGCAAAATTAGCTGAGGCAGTGACAGGGATCTAAGGTGGAGGGGGGGGGGAGAGGACAGAATAGAGTGGAGACTCAGATGTGACGTTCACCCAGCAACCAAACCTCCACACACCATGGAGTCCATTAAGGTACCCTGCTATAATCCCCCACACAGCGTCTCATTTGACGTCTCCGAAGCTCGCCACGATGACAACGATCAAGGAAACGGGGAAGAGTGTCATCTGGAACTGCACAGAGAAGATAACTTAGTAGCCCAGATGACGGGAGAGTAATTCCTCCCTCGCTGCTCCCCCCCCCCCAACCACCACCATCACCTGGCGCTGAGAGAGGAGGGACAAATATTTGATTTTAAATACGACAGAGACAGCCCTTTTAATGAGTATTTTACTGCCGTCAAAATTAAAGTTTGCTTATCTTAATTAAATCATACGGTTAATTTATTTGACCTGTCCAGGACCACCACAGTATTTTATTTTCTAATTTACCTTTAATTAGTGTTAGGTGGAGTGCTCCGCGGCATTCACTAACCAAATTTATTAATACTTGTTTTTCTAACCATTTCACGCCGATGACGTTTTAAATTCTTGCTACATTCAGATTCAGCTCCGTAGAGACCTTAGAACGAGAGGAGTTAGAGAGTTCATTTACCTGTCACGTGCGAGAGTTTAGGTACAAAAACACCTGATATGCACGAAATGGTTAATTCACCAAGTCGGCTTTGAGATTAATTTTCTTATTCACTAATCATATATTTTTACCTCCCTAAAAACACAAATATCACCTGTTTTCACAGACTGGCCACATAGAAGGGATTAATTTCGGTCTTGGTATCACAGTACGGTTTTTCTAGGTTTTCTTTACTTTTTTTAATTTGCTTTGCATATTTTTAAGGAGGTGGACTATGTATGTGATGCTGTCGGAAAGTTTTTTTTTTTCTTTTACTACGATTGTCGATATTTGAAAATCACTCTCTCTCTCTCTCTCTCTCTCTCTCTCTCTCTTTTGCCCTTCTTCCTTCATTCCCTCTCCCATCCTTACCTCCCTTCTCCTCCATCTTCCTCTCCTTCCCTTCCCCTTCCCTCCCTTCCTTCCTACACCCTTTCCCATCATTTCCCAAATATCCTCGCTACCCACATCACTAATTAACTCCAATCCCCACCTCAATTACCAGTAAGACAAAATATATAGGCGAAATGGGCAAAATAAACCGCTAAGAAAAAGGTGTTAAAAGAGCCAAACAAACGAGAATACGCCGCTGATAGGTTGATCGGAAATTTCGTGACGCCTCCTCCACCGCGATTTGTTTTGAATATCATATCTTTCCATCTTACATGTAACTGATGAACTGTAATTATCAACTAGACATAGACACAGGAGAAAATGGTGGTGGTGGTGGTGGTGGTGGTGGTGGTGGCGGCGGCGGCGGCGGCGGTGACTGCGGCGGCGGTGATACAGGGTGACTTATAAAGGCCCTCTCCCACTTCGGCGTAAATAGGCACGATGAAGCCACGATGAAAATCGTGGCCGAAGTCGGTGATGTGTCGACGACTCTGACCAAGAATCTTGGTGTCGGCATAATACCGGCGACACCAGTACGACAAAACGCCGACACCTCGGCGGGGTATACGATATAACCGGCGACTAGTAGCCGACATATCGGCGATATGTCGGCGTAATGCGCAAGCATTATTCTAAATTCAAATTTTAACGTTTTTTTTTTACGGTGATTCAACGGCGATAAAGGTACAACGGCGGCATGCTGTTGACGATGTATCGTCGATGTGTCAGCAAATGCATCGGCGCAAGAGGCACGACGTTATTCCTCTGAGTTCACCTACATGTCGGCGATATATCACCGACATTCATAAGATGAAATATTACTGTCGCACAACCCGGTACGTATCGTACGGTTTACGTAGGCTATGTCGTATTAACCTCACCGATGCATCGCCGATACATTGCCGACACTTCGCTGTATAACCGTACGACATCTCAACGGTTTTTTTCACCGCCGACGCCTCGCCGATGTCGGCGATCATACGTGGTTTATACGCCGGGTAATCACCGACGTCGCCGAGGTGTCGGCTTGTTGTCGACGACTAATCAGCGAAATTTTACAAAATCGTGGAGGGCCACGACGTTTTCATGCAGCACGAAAACGTCGTGGCCCCCCACGATAAATTTCCACCTCGTCCGACGTATCGGCGACATGCCACGAATGGACAAGATTTTGATCACGAATACCCACGATTAGGGATTTTTGACACATCATGACTTTATCTTCCCCACTTTTGCCCAAGTGGGAGAGGGCCTTAAACTGCACTCACTGGAAACTCTTCTGATGGTATTTTGTGTGTTGTGGGGATGGCTCAGTCTGTTGGTGTGGGAGTGGGTATGGCAAAGTAGTAATCAATGAATAAATGATGCAGGATAGACACTGATAACTAAGGATCAAGCTCTACGATGTCGCCTGTGCATCTTGTGGGGGTTACTGAACCAAAATATGTAGATACTGAACACATACCGTTTAGCCTACATAAAAATAAGATGTATGATGCAAAATAAATCCCTTGTGAACAGGAGGTACGAAAGGTTTAATAAGTAAAAGGAATCGCTTTGAGAGAGGAGTTATGAAACGTGTAAGATGTATATAGAATAAATCGCTTAAGAAGAGCCGTTAAGAAAGGCGCAAGATGTATATAAAATAAATTGTTCAAGGAGTTACGAATGGTGTAAAATGCAAAATATATCGCTTACGATGAGGAGTTACGAAAGGGAGAGGTGTTACGATGGGTTTAAGAAGCAAAATAAATCGCTTCGGGAGAGAACGTATGAAAAGTGTAAGATGTAGATAAACTGCTTAGCGAAAGACGTTATGGAAGGTGTAAAATGGAACATAAACCACTTGGGAAGAGGAGTTATGAAAATATTTAGCGAAGGAGAATACAAGTGTCGTAGGGAAGGTCCAATTTCCACCCCTAAGTAGCAATTAAACTGAAGTGATTGGCTGTGTGACTCGAAGAAAACGGGATTTGGATAGAGAGGGGGGCTTAGGTAAGGTGATGAGAGGCAAAAAAGAGGTAATAAAAGATTAGGGTGGGTGATAAATGATAACGGTAGAGGTCTTGAGTGAGGTGATAACAGGCAGGAGTGTGGTGATAAATGATATACGAGGCAGGAGTGAGGTGATAAATAAGAGGCAGGAATGAGGTGATAAATGACGCAAGAGGCAGAAGTCAGGCGATAAATGGTATAAGAGGCAGGAATGAGGTGATAAATGATATAAGAGGCAGGAATGAGGTGATAAATGATATAACAGGCAGGAGTCAGGCGATAAATGGTATAAGAGGCAGGAGTGAGGTGATAAATGATATAAGAGGCAGGAGTGAGGTGATAAATGATATAACAGGCAGGAATGAGATGATAAATGATATAAGAGGCAGGAGTGAGGTGATAAATGATATAAGAGGGAGCAGTGAGCTGATAAATGATATAACAGGCAGGAGTGAGGTGATAAATGATATAAGAAGCAGGAGTGAGGTAATAAATGATATATGGGGCAGGAGTGAGGTGATAAATGATATAAGAGGCAGGTGTGTGGTGATAATGAAATAAGAGGCAGGAGTTGGGTAATACATGATAAGGGTAGATGAGGAGAGAAAAGATGGAGAAGCATATGCGACATTCTGAGTGTCATTAAGGGGTGTGGGGAGGGTAAGCTGACCAGGAGGCAAGTGTGAAGTGATAAATCATGAGGGATGGAGGTCCGGGGTAACCAGTGAAAGAGGAGAGAGAAATTATGAAGAAATAATATAGGGGAAGTAAAACAGGAAAGGTGAAAACAGAGAGAAAAATGAAGAAAATGAACGAGAAGTAAAACAGAAATAGTCAATGTGGCGAGAGAGAAATAAAGGATAGTTAATGAGAAGTAAAACAGAAAAGATGCATTTATGCTTTTTGTTGGAAACACGAGTCTTGATGAGGCACATAGAGCTACGTGGTGAAAGGGAGACTAAAATAAATATAAGGTGATAAATGATAAGGGAACGATAGATGGAGAGTCAATAGACAAACAGGTAGATTTATCCTAATCCAGTGCACAAGAGTCATTACGGAGTACGAGAAACGATAAGAAGTGGAAGATATAGGGAAGCTGCAGAGGTGAGGGTGGTGTCGTAAGTGCAAATAAAGATATAAGGAGACTGATGCAAATTTTCTCCCTGACCACGAACCGGAACATTCTACGTTACAGTATATCCAAGTCCCCAGCCACAATCCTGAAGAGAAACAAAGGCTAAACCGAGTAGGAGTGGTATGGGATGATAAAGGAGGAGCTGAGGTGGCGAGATGAGAAGCTGTACTCACGACGGGATATAAGAATAACGGAGGGAGTGTGAGGCCTAGTGTGGAGGAAGAGAGGAATGTGAGGGTGGGTGGTGGGTGGGAGTCGATTTGTGAGAGGGGTGGGGGTTAGGGCGGAAGTAGGATTGTGAGGAAGGGTGGTGGCGGTGGTACTCACAAGGCCGGACATAAGGTAGTGGTAGTTGCGTCGACCCATATGCACGTCCCTTACATGGCCAATGATAAGACTCTTGGCCATCTCCGTGCTGCAGTCCAACACCACGTACTTTTGGGTCCACCTGAAAGATGACGGTGAGAAAGAATTACAAGTCAACAGATTCATATTACTGGGTTCGACTACTGGCTACTGAAAGATTTACAATATACAAAATGGGTTCGACTACTGGCTACTGAAAGATTTACAATATACAAACATTAATGTCCTCGGCTATTGCTTTTTTATGTATACAATGGACACAAAAATATTTCATTCCTTCCGATATAACGAGAAAGAGAAATTATTTTGAAAAACCAGTGATGCAGTGTTAAAAGCCAAACAATATTTCGAGAATGTTATGTAAAGTCTCGTATTTACTCAATTCTACAGTTGAGCGATATGTCAGTCCGAAAGTGTAATTTTTCATTTAATTCACTTGAAACATATGGGGAGCTTATTTGGCAACTTTCCTATATTTCAAAACCTGTATTCCCGTGTATCGCATATAAATTTGATGCATATTTACTTTTCACATCAAGGTCAAGTTTGGCATGGAATTTTTTTCAATCCCCCTGGGAGATGAGGGGAGGGATACTTAATCACTATCTATGCTTGTCGTAAAAGGCGACTAAAAGAGGCTTTTTTGTCTCCAGTCTCCCTCTCTTTTCTGTCCTTCTCTTCTGTCCCACCTCTCCCCATGATACCCGGTGTAGCGTTATGATCTGTCCCCCTGTCCGCCCCCTATGGCGCATGCGCGGGAGTTGCCAGATACCGCCACAAATATGCCATTTGTCCTCTGATCTCTGTAGGGGTAACATGATCGGAGCCTCTCGCCCTTTGTTTACAATCGGCAAATGGTCATTCCGGCTTCTCTTATCATTCGTCTCAAAGCTTTCTCGGGTAGTTTCCGCCCTTAAATTAAATTAGGTTAGGCGGAAAGCAGTAAAAATTCGAATTTCTAAGGTATGAATGAGTTAGGTTGGATAAACATAGATATAATTAATCTGGGGACGAGTTATCTAATCTGTTAGGCGTGAGGATTGCCTTAGCTATGTATCTTTACAGGAATGAGTCAAGCTCGTACTGTCCCGTGTATTAAACCATTTTTATCACACATATCCTTGAAATTATAAATAGTTTTGGCACACACTACCTCATTCTGTTGCGCATTCCACTGATCAATTGTCCTGTTAGGGAAACTGAATTTCCTTACATCTTTATCACCTCCCTTTTTATGCTGTATTTTGCAATGTCCTCTTGCTGATGCTTCACACATATGATATATTTTCATTTACGTCTATTTTCTGTTCCCCTGATATGCATTTATATAGCATAATCATGTCTCCTCCTCCTCTTCTGCAGCGTTGGTAAATTTAATCTTTCCAGTCTTTCTCAGTACCTTAAATCCCTTAAGTTTGGTACCCATCTTGTAGTGGCCCGTTGTACTTTTTCAATCTTATCTGTGTTTTTTGAGATGAGGATTCCAGACTACTGTGATGCATACTCCAGAGTTGGTCTGATGAATATCTTCCTCAGCATATCTTCATTTATATATGTGAATGCTATTCTCATATTAACAAGCAATGTATACATGTTTCGTACCTTCTCACTGATGTGATCATCAGGAGATAGTCTGTTACTGATAATTACTCCTAGGTCCTTCTCCTTTTCTGATATGTGTAGGGTTGATCTTCCTAACTTATAATACCAATCTGGTCTTTTCTCACTTTTACCCAATTTTATTACATGACACTTATCCACATTAAATTCCATTTGCCATTTATTGCTCCATTCATGAAGCTTGTTCAATTCCTCTTGCAGCTCTTTGCAAGAATCTGTTAGTAACTTTCTTTTGAATTTTTGCATCATCTGCAAACATATTCAGATTGCTTCCATTTCCAATATTACTATCTATGCCATTTATATATACTAAAAACATAATATACAAAAAACATAACTGAGCCCTATGGAACTCCGCTGGTCACTTCCCTCCATGATCAGTAATTCCCCCTTAATATTGTTCTCATTTCCCTTTTTCTGAGAAAATCCTGCATCCAACAGTGGAGATTGCCTTGGATACCTCCTTGATGGTACAGCTTCCATAAAAGTCTTTGGTGCGGTACTATGTCAAATGCTTTCTTAAAATCTAAATAGATACTGTCCACCCATCCTTCTCTTTTCTGTAATGTTTCTCTAACTTTGTCATAATTGCTTAGAAGATTAGTAACACATGATTTTCCCTTCCTAAAACCGAACTGCCTCTCTTTTATCATACCATGTTGTAGATGTTTTACCCAAACTTCCCTTATCAGCTTTTCTAGTATCTTACAACACTGGTCAGTGATACTGGTCTGTAGTTGAGTAGTTCTCATTGTGTTAAATTTGACTAGTGTACAGGTATTTGTAGACCTCACAGGTGATTAAGAGGGATGAGTAAAGGACTCATGAATGGAATGGAATGAAATGGAATGGAATTAAAAAAAAAAAAAAAAAAAAGGAAAGCGAGCACCAAGCCACTCAATGACTAAGTTTCCCCCTGGGGAGGGGGGGGGGATAGAATACCTCCTCAGTATCCCTGCTTGTCGCAAAAACTGTCTAAAAGGGACACTTTAATCTTCATCCTTCCTCTTTTCCCCCTCTGCTTCTTGTACTTTATCAGTCCCACCTCTCTGCCTTATATTTTCACTTTAATACCCACCCAACTCCTATTGTAGTGCCATATAGTTATTGACTGGCTTGGTGCTCGCTTTCCTTTCTTTTTTTTTTTTTTTTTTTTTTTAATAATCAATTCCATTCAATGACTAAGTTATATGGCACTAACTTGGGTGGGTATTGAAAATATATGGCAGAGAGGTGGAACATACAGTACAAGAAGCAGAGGGGGAAAAGGGGAAGGATTTTTAGTCGGCTTTTACGACAAACAGGGATAATGAGGAAGTATTCTATCCCCCCCTTCCCGAGGGGAAAGGATTCGTGAGATAACCGTGACTGGGAGCTGGCTTAGTTTCCATTGATAGTACCCCTCTGGGGAGGGGGGACAGAATACTTCCTCAGTATCCCTGCTTGTGGCAAAAGGGGCACTTTAATCTCCATCTTTCCCCTCTTCCTACTCTGCTTCTGTACTTTATGTGTCTTACCTCTCTGCCTTACATTTTCACTTTAATACCCACCAAACCCTCTTCCATTATAGTGCCATGTAGTCATTGTTTTAGCTTGGTACTGGCGCTTATTATTCACCTCCTCTTGTACTTCATGTGTCTTATCTCTCAGCCTTATATTTTCACTTTAACAACCACCCAACCTCCTTCCACCTCAGTGCCATATTTTCATTGGCTTGGTGCTAACTTTTTTTTTTTTTTCTGTGTTCATTGCATTTCCACTGATAGTACGGTATATAAATATATCCTGTGCTACTGGACACGACAGGGTATATGTTACTGCACATGTGGGCAGATTTAAATAAACGATTGGTATTAAAATATGCCAATCAGTGATGTGCAGTAATGTACCCAATCTGCTGAATAACCTAACTTAGGATTTTTTTTTTTATTTCCCATAACAACTAGTATCTGAAGTGATCTCAGTAACGTAACTGATAAGGGTTTTTACTTTATCATTATCCATTGAATCAGTAGCAGTGCTGTAACAGTGTGAACAGGAAACTTCACTAAGCATACCCTACTGGAGTGCATACTGTTTTCATAGTGTTTGGAGTTAAAAGTACTTTTCCATAAATGAAATTTTGAGGCTAATTTTTATTTCACATTGACTGAACTTGAACTATACTGGACTAGCCTAACACTCTTATGTGAGATTTCTCAAAACTAAAGGGAGATGTAAGATTTCTCAAAACTAAAGGGATTGGATTGGATAATTGGAAAAAAAAAAAGGAAAACGAAAAGCTAGCACCAAGCCACTTATTGACTCTATGACATTTAAAAGGGGTTGGGTGGGTATTAAAGTGAATATATAACGCAGAGAGGAAGCTATCTAAATATGTTTGCAGATGACGCAACAATTCAAAAGTAAATTACTAACATAGATTCTTGCAAAGAGCTGCAAGAGGAATTGAACAAGCTTCATGAATGGAGCAATAAATGGCAAATGGAATTTAATGTGGATAAGTGTCATGTAATTAATTTGGTAAAAGTGAGAAAAGACCAGATTGGTATTATAAGTTAGGATGATCAACCCTACACATATCAGAAAAGGAGAAGGACCTAGGAGTAATTATCAGTAACAGAATGAGGTAGTGTGTGCCAAAACTATTTATAATTTCAAGGATATGTATGATAAAAATGGTTTAATACACGGGACAGTACGAGCTTGACTCATTCCTGTAAAGATACATAGCTAAGGCAATCCTCACGCCTAACAGATTAGATAACTCGTCCCCAGATTAATTATATCTATGTTTAACCAACCTAACTCATTCATACCTTAGAAATTCGAATTTTTACTGCTTTCCGCCTAACCTAATTTAATTTAAGGGCGGAAACTACCCGAGAAAGCTTTGAGACGAATGATAAGAGAAGCCGGAATGACCATTTGCCGTTTGTAAACAAAGGGCGAGAGGCTCCGATCATGTTACCCCTACAGAGATCAGAGGACAAATGGCATATTTGTGGCGGTATCTGGCAACTCCCGCGCATGCGCCGTAGGGGGCGGACAGGGGGACAGATCATAACGCTACACCGGCCTGTATTTTCCATCTTCTATCAGGTTACACATCTGGCTTCATGACATGAAGAGTATAAGGATCTCCCATTCACGTTGACGCTTCTTCCCTTCCTGGATCAAGCCTTTCAGCAAACTCAACTATCTCACTTCTACGCCAAGACCACCATCCTCACCGCCAACACCACTTCAATGCCAACGTCACTTTAACGCCGACTCCACTTCAACATCGACACCACTTTGACGCCGACGCCACTTCAACGCCAAGACCATCTACATCTTCCCTATTTCTGCTCCATTGCTAGTCATATATCTTTGCTCTGAATTTGTGTAATATGTTCTTTGAAACCTGGTGCTAAAAATACATTCATTTCAGTCTTTTTCAAACGCATTTCAAACTTAAAAAAAAAATGTTCCAGTGATCGGCTTCGTTCGTTTAGTTCGTTTTTAAAGGCTCCAACATGCTTGCATGTGTCGGCCTTGGTCACCTAATGGCGGCTCTCCACGCTGCACGATCCATTGCAGCCTCCCTGTTCAGTCCCTTAACCCTGAGGTCACACTTAATGACCTCGTCCCATGTCTTTCTTGGTCTACCCCTCATAACCCCACCCCCAACATTAACACTTCTCACCTTCCTCACCCAATTATCATCCCCCATCCTCTCCACATGTCCAAATCATCTCAATCTACCTCTCCTCATCACAACACCAATACACTCCAGTCCCATCCTATCTCTCAACTCTTCCATCGTAAACCCAGCCCCTCCAGGCCGTGGACGCAGGGACGCACTGCACATCCACCTAATCATTGTCATTTCTGTACGTCTGAGCCGGCGAATATCTTCCTCCTTCACTGCCCAGGTCTCACTACCATACAGCATTACACTCCTAACACATGGTGCATACAAAGACCCCTTATCACGTAGGGAGAGTCCTCTCAATGTCAGGAGAGGCAAGAGCTCCCTGAACTTCTTCCAACCACTTCTCACCCTAGCCACAGAGCTAGCTCCAGCCCCACCTCCAGCACACAACATGTCTCCCAAATAACAAAACTCTTCCACACACTCAAGAGATTCACCAGCAAGTTCAATCCTTTCACGTCTGACAATCTCCACCTGCTCACTCCGACACGCCGTACACATAAAATCAGCATTATCTCGCAGTCTACCTCTGATACCACTACATCTCTTATGCACCCATTTATCACACACACTGCACAAGATGGAATTACTTCCCACGCCCTTGTGGCAAACTGCACATGGCCACTCTCCCTCGTCTTTGACAGTACCGCCACCAACCCTAGATATCATCACTTTTGTTTTATCTGCATTTACCCTTAAACTCTTGTGCCCCATACCATCTCTCCACTTCCTAAACCTTTCCTCTGCCTCCCTTTCGTTCTCTCCAATCAATACCAAATCATCAGCATACAACAACTCCCACGGAAGTCCATTTCTAAAGTCACGTGAAAGGGCTTCAAGTACCATGATAAACAACATGGGACTCAAGACTGACCCCTGATGCACTCCAACATTCACGGAAAACTCATCACTCAAATCTCCATTCACTCTTATCTGGGTGTGAGCACCCACATACATAGCAATAACCACCCTAACCAGCCACTCCTCCAAGCCAAGCTTTCTCATTGCCCACTTCACCACCTCTCTAGGGACTCTGTCAAAAGCCTTTTCCAAATCAACAAAAACAAAATAAAGATCCCTTCTCCTACCAATATATTTTTCCTGAAGCTGACGAACAATGAATATAGCATCAGTGGTCTCCCTACCTGGCATAAACCTAAACTGCATCTCATCAATATTCACTCTTTCTCTAATCATACCTTCTAAAACTCTCTCTATTACCTTCATTATCTGATCTAAAAGCTTTATACCTCTATAATTTCCTCTTTCCAGGGCATCACCCTTCCCTTTATACACATTTACAACTACACTCTTCAGCCAACTATCTGGGACAACACACTCATAAATAATCCTATTTATCAGGTCAGTGACTAAACTCACCCCTATATCGCCTGAGGCAGTCAACCCAGACACACCTGCTGCCTTCCCCACCCTCATCCTGCCTATTGCCTCACTCACAGTAGCAGTATCAATCAAAGGCCAAGGGCCAGACACTGGATCTGCTGGCTCCAAACCTTCCCTGTCCCAGTCAAACTCCTCATTCAACAACCGGTTATAATGCTCCCTCCATGCATCTTTAATATCCTCACTGTTCACCACTACCCTTCCTTCATCATTCTTCACACACCGCTCACCTATAATATCCTGATTATCCCTCTTTACTTGACCTGCCACCCTAAATATCATATTTTTCTTTTCCCCATGATTTAGGTTATCAAGTAAAAGTCTCTGTGACTCAGACTTTGCCCTGTATACCTCTCTTCTAGCCCTACGCTTGGCAGCCAAATATTCCTCGTTGCTACCACCCTTCTTCCATTCCCGGAAAAGCCTTCTTCTCTCCTTAACTGCAGCTTCTACACCCTCATCCCACCACCAAGTTACTTTATGTCTTGGTGGTCCAATTGTCCAACCGCATGTCACATCAGTAACTCTCAAGAAATTGTTCTTGAGGGCTCTGTGCTGTTCATTAACACCTCTGTCTACAGCTCCCTGTTCAGCCACCACTCTCCTCAACTCGCTATAGAAGGCATCCCTTACTACTTGGTTTTTCAGCTTCCAAATTTTCCTCCTAGGTACATAAGTCCTCTTTTTCATTACTTGTTCTTTAAGCACCATATCACAAATCAATAGTTTGTGCTGCTGCACACACTCCTCACTTCCTATAACTTTAACATCCCTCACTAACCTCCCATCGGCCCTCCTAACCAGAAAATAATCTATCTGACTGCTATTTCCTTCAAATATATTTTGCAGATGTACTGAATAATAATAATAATAATAATGATAATAATAATAATAATAATAATATAAGAAGAAGAAGGCTCAACACCTGGAAAAGGTTTTGCTGGACAAGAAATACTTGAAAATCAGAATTAAGATCCATTAACTTTAAGGTGCTTGATCACACTGCGTTTACAGGACTAAGTCATAGGGAGATGGAACGAGACTGAGGAAGACCGTTCGAGACTCTTTTAGACTCTTTTTAAAATGCAGCAGGTAAGCTCTAGAATCTAGAGCTTACCTGCTGCATTTTTAAAAGACAGAGTATCAGTTAACTCCTCGATTAGACAGCTGGCAGAAAAGGAATGACACTGATATGAAATACTATTTTTTTTTGCTATTATAAACGTTTGAACATTCTGAAGACAATATTCTTTATGATATTTTGAACTACCTAAATATTACGAAGTTACTTATGCATACAATATGCTAAGCAATTAACCCCCCTCACCATGAACTTTTTTTTTGTTCTAATTCTGTTCTTACCACTGCCATATTATCTGATTCAGCAGTGGATGCTAACTATCGTACTACAGGGGTTAACCACTTCACTCTGATGACGTATTTTGTATTCTATTCTCCCAAAATTCAGATGGTGCTGGGGTGGGATGCTTTCATGTGGTGGCACCGATTACAACCAGGTGGCTTTCACTGCCCTGTTATACAAGCGTTCCTCAATTACCCCACTATCCCCTGAAAGGAGGACGGTGTGCTACAGGGGCGAAGCTTCAGGCTGCAGTCCACTGGGTTCATGTTTCAGATCAACCCGGAACTACCACAACCAACGCCACCACCACTACTACTACCTTTAGATGATTTTATTCAACTCTGGAAAGATGTTATCCATCTTTCCTAGACGAGATAAAGGCAAATCCACCTTGGGCGTGGGCCTATTGTGAAGGAGGTATGGGAAGTAAATGTTCGCATCCAGCCACTCTGTCTCCATTAAGAAGAAACTGCAGGGAAATTCCAGTGTCGTTACTTGAGCCCTGTGTCTCAGCGGGCCGCCACATGCAAAGCACACACGCACACAATCTCACACACATACACACTAGAAAAGAGCGCGCGCGCGCACACACACACACACACACACACACACACACACACACACACACACACACACAGGCAAGCGCGCGCACACACACGCACGAGGCAGCATTCATATGTAGATGGTTTGCCTTGCTTTCCGGGCCGGTCGAAAACAACCTTGCTTTCCCGAAATTTTCGCCCTGTCTCCTTCGCATCGATCTAGCCTATCTAGACTTTCTCGTATTTATCGTCAGTTTTCTCTGCGTTGCTTACGTGGATCTCCCTCTCTCTCTCTCTTTCTTAGTAAAAGTACGGGTTAAAACAGAGGCCTGGAAACGTGAGGAGTTATGGACAGTATATAGCTGTGTGTGTGTGTGTGTGTGTGTGTGTGTGTGTGTGTGTGTGTGTGTGTGTGAGAGAGAGAGAGAGAGCGCACTAGTTTGGGGGGGGGGGGGACGGGGGAAAGTGGTCTCCTGATGCTGCTAAAGTCCCCTGATCTTTGTAACAATATGCAATCAGTTGTCAATTAACGAAGCACCGTATTCCATGCAGCACGGGACATTTATCACCTCTGAATACGCAATTCATTCTGACCATTACATATTACCCCTCTCTTTTAAGATATTCACATCGCTTTAACACACACACACACACACACACACACACACACACACACACACACACACACACACACACACACGTGTGTGTGTGTGTGTGTGTGTGTGTGTAATATCCCACTGAGAATCCAGGTCCAGTAAACTTGACGGAAGTGGGCACTTTCAAGATGAATCCCAGGGTTCCGACTTATGGGCTTTGTGACAATGAGCCTATAGGCGGAGGGCGGTACACGAAGTATCTTTCCAGCAAAAGCCTATCCTCAGTAACCCTGAGATTCGATGAATTGTGCACTGATAACTTTTACAGTTTCAGTATTTCACTGAGAGCCCTGGTTCTGTACAACAGACAGAACTTGGCATTTTCAACAGTTAGTTAAGGAGAGAAACCTGGGGCTCGGACTTATAATCTTTGGGACTATAAGCCGATAGGTGGAGGGCAGTGCGCTAAAGACATATTTTTTTTTAATGCATGGAAGAAGGAACGCAAAGGCCAGAAGACCGCAAAACTGTTCCCTCCAAGAAAAAAAAAAAATCAAGGTCTCTTCATTTCGAACTCCCATCTAGTTGAAGATGTCTCTCCTAAGCAATATAAATTCACTTGGAGAGCAGATATTTACTATTAATAAAAAATCTTTACTCCTTTATTATTTAATCTCTTCACTACGATGACTCATTTTCCCTGTCCTTGCTGCTACTAGACTCTTTTATCCAACTTAGGCCAACACCCCAGCAGTGGTGTTATTGAAGGTGTTATTTAACCCATCCAACTTAGGCCAACACCCCAGCAGTGGTGTTATTGAAGGTGTTATTTAACCCATCCAACTTAGGCCAACACCCCAGCAGTGGTGTTATTGAAGGTGTTATTTAACCCATCCAACTTAGGCCAACACCCCAGCAGTGGTGTTATTGAAGGTGTTATTTAACCCATCCAACTTAGGCCAACACCCCAGCGGTGGTGTTATTGAAGGTGTTATTTAACCCATCCAACTTAGGCCAACACCCCAGCGGTGGTGTTACTGAAGGTGTTATTTAACCCATCCAACTTAAGCCAACACCCCAGCGGTGGTGTTATTAAAGGTTTTATTGCACCCATCCAGCTCACAGAGCCTCTTCTGAGCTAAGTTAATGGCCAAGTAACAGCCAGATTATATACCAAAAACAGTGACGGGAGTGAAGGCGTTAACCCAGATCCATGAAACCTCATGTGTGCCGTGGATTTCTCCGAGTTAAATATAACCCTTTGACGTCTGCAGGAGCCAGTGATAAAAACAATACTGCACGAGATCATTCATATAATACAATACACATAATATATATACAGTAGATAAACTACATACCAGATTTATTCATCTCTGGAAAGAGTAGTGAAGATGTTCAGAAAGGCTACATGCAACACCAACAGTTCAAAAGACTATTCAAAGCTCAATAAAATCGTTCAGGAAATGGCAAAATGGGTTTATTATTATTATGATTATTATTGTTGTTGTTGTTTTTGTGGGTGTTATTGCAGTTGTTGATGTTGCTGATGCTGTTTTTGCTACCCCAGGTTCATCTGAAATGTAAACCCAGTGGACAGCAGGCTAAAGTTGTCCCCCTTCCAGTCCACCATCCTCTCTTGGGGGGGACAGAGTAGTAGTAGTAGTAGTAGCAGTAGCGGTAGCAGTAGTAGCAGTAGCGGTAGCAGTAGTAGCAGCAGTAGTAGCAGCAGAA
Source organism: Coenobita brevimanus (assembly GCF_032717465.1). Lineage (NCBI taxonomy): Eukaryota > Metazoa > Arthropoda > Malacostraca > Decapoda > Coenobitidae > Coenobita > Coenobita brevimanus. Next base: position 13,141,457 of record NC_136954.1, read on the forward strand.
GCAGCAGTAGTAGCAGCAGTAGTAGTAGCAGCAGTAGTAGCAGCAGCAGAAAGCAGCAACAGTAGCAGCAGCAGTAGTAGCAGCAGCAGTAGTAGTAGCAGCAGTAGTAATAGTACTACTAGTAGTAGTAGTAGTAGCAGCAGTAGTAGGAGTAGGAGCAGGAGTAGGAGTAGTAGTAGGAGTAGTAGTAGTAGTAGTAGTAGTAGTAGTTATTGTTGTTGTTGTTGTTGTTCCCTAGGCAGTCTGGCCGAATAGCCCCGAGTCCCTTTGGAAGGCCATACCCGAGACCGGGCTTTCCCACAGAGCTCTCAAAGAGTGTATGTTGTGTTGTTGGCATGGGTGATTGTGTGCAATGCAGTCTTCCGTAATGTGCTTAATAGTATGGGATAGTGTGTTACATCCTGGACAGGCATCAGCGACGGAGTCATCCAGCCTCTTCTGGTAGCTTAAGAGTTGCTGCATGGTGTCCACATCTCAGCCAGGCCAGGTGGACCCTGTCCTCACGAGGGAGATAGGATTCAGAAGGGTGGATGTCAGGAAGCCGTGCATTCAGCTGTGTGTTGTTTTTAAGTGACTGAATGGAGTGGCGAGTGATTTGAGTGTGGATATGTTTCTGGAAGCTGGTCTGAGGTGGGCGAGGGGGAAGAGATGACAGTATTTGTGTATGATATCGTGTGCTGGGTGTTGTTTCGATGTTCCTTGGTGTGGATAGATGTGCTGTCATGTAATGTAGTGGATGTTGTGGGTTTGTGGAGGCTGCAGCAAGAATCTGGGTGCCTCTCATGTCTAGGTGATCCTTGACTTTGAGGACTTTGGTTTCTTGATGTAGGTGGTCTGTGGGTGTAGTAGCTGTGCAGCCTGTGATTATTTTTAGGGCCTTGTTCTGTATGGTCTGTAGAGTGTTGTAGTGTGTTTTGGTGAGGTTAGGAGCCCATGAAGGGCTTGCATAATTCATCACTGAACGTATGTATCGTTTGTACTGTATACTGTGGTGGTGATTTCCTTGTTGTGTCCGAATGTTGTATGGGCAAGTGACCTCAAAGCATTGAGTCTTGGTGTTATTTTATTTTTAATGTTTGTGATGTGTTGTTTAAATGACACTGATGTATTGTATGTCACACCAAGGATTTTGTGTGTGTGTGTGTGTGTGTGTGTGTGTGTGTGTGTGTGTGTGTGTGTGTGTGTGTGTGTGTGTGTGTGTGTGTGTGTGTGTGTGGTAGGGGAGTGTTGTTTATGATGACGTGTGGGATGTGACTGTGTTCTGCTGTCCAGTTTGTGAGATGGGTCACTGTAGATTTGGCTGGGGCTATTTTGAGCCTGTTTGTGGTGAACCATTCGCGTAGTGTGTTAACGTAAGTTTGGAGGATGTGTGTAGTTGTGTTTGCGTTTTGATGCATACATGTCAGTGTTATATCATTTGCATAGGAAGCTATGTGTATCTGTGGTGTGTGGGGTGTGGGTATGTCCCGCATGTATAGGTTAAAGAGTGTAGGGGGAAAAACAGATCCTTGGGGGACGCCATTTGTGAAGTTTCTGATGTCAGAAGACTGACCGGAAATGTTACGTGTGCACATCTGCGTGCTATGTAGTTTGCCAACCATCTTTTTGTGTTATTGTGCATGTCTGTGCTGAGTATTTTGTTTGTGAGGTTGTGGCGGGGGATGGCATCGAAGCTTTGCTGATGTCTAGTATGACTAGGAGTGTTCTGTGTGGTGGACTAGCTGAATTCATGCCATCGAAAACTCTCAGTGTAAGGTCTGTAAGAAGGGTGTTTGTGGAGTGCAGTGGCCTGAAGCCATGTTGTGTTTGGGCTAAGGGAATGTGAGGTGTGACTAGTTGTAGTACCAGTCGTTCAGTGACTTTAGAGGGGGTGCAGAGGAATGTGATGGGGCGATGTGAGGAGGGTAACGTGGGGTCTTTGTTGGGTTTAGGGATAGTGATGATAATGCCATGCTTCCAGATGTTGGGTATTATGCTGTGTGAGCAGCTGTAGTTTGATATGTTGGTGAGTGCTTGTATGCCTTGTGGTCAAAGGTGTTTAAGGTGAATGTTGCTTATGTTGTCTGGTTCACAGGCAGATGAGTGCTTAAGCTTGTTAATGATGTGCTTCGTCTGTTTGTAAGTGAAAGGTGTGTAGTCTGCGTCTGAGGGGAACTGTCTCTTACGTCGGATAATACGTTGGTCTTCGGGATGGGGGTTTAGATGGCTGACTTGTGAAAAGTGATTGATGGGAGTGTTTGCTTGTTGTTTGTTTGAAGGTATGGTGTCTGTAGTTGTGATGGCAGCATGTGAGTGTGCAGTGTTGCTGCTGGAGAGTGTGATGCTGTTTAGTGTTTTGTAGAATTTACTGGTGTTTGTTTTGTGATCAAGTGTTTGGAGATAATTATTCCTGTTTAGCGTTTGCTGTTCTGATATTTTATTGTTTATCTGAGTGTTGAGTTCTTGTATTTGTTGTACGGTGTCTTGTGTATGGGGTGTTGGGGAGTGTCGCAGTGTGTCCCGTTGTCTGATGAGGCCTTGAATTTCTGGTGTGAAGTTGGGGTTCTGTCTCTTTCTGTTGCCTCTAGGGATGTGTCTTTTGTCTGCGTTTTGTAAAATTGTCTTGAAAGTGTGCACAGCGGTGTTGATGTTTGTGATGGGTGTACTGTTTAGTGTTGTTCTGTTTCAATTACAAAGGCCTCCCAGTTGGCTCTCTTATAATTAGTGTATGTGTGTTTGTGGCCAGCTGGGGTGAAGAGTGGTTTGGAAATTACGTTGCCCTTGTCGGAGAGATGCGCTCCACTGAGTGCCCTTCTAGTTATTTCAAGAATTGATTGGATTTTCTATATATTTTTCCTGCGGTAGATTATTTTTTTCATTATTTTTGGAATAAACGGTAAACAATTACTTCTTTTATTCTTAGCTTCGCCAGTCGTTCTGTTTCGGTTACAAAGGCCTCCCAGGTGGCTCTCTTATTATTAGTGTATGTGTGTTTATGGCCAGCCGGGGTGATTCTGGTTTTCCTAGTGATGAAGATTGGGAGGTGATCAGAACCTAGGGTTTTGACCACTCTCCAGGATGTAGTGGGAGCGAGGTTTGGGGAGCAGAAGGTGATGTCTGGGGATGATAAGAGGTCAGACGAAGGACGTATACTTACCCAGGCAGTTGAACCACCCGGTTATATCAGTGCCACCATACGAAGGCAACCCTCACCAGCACCAGAGGAAAACATTGCAAGAGCTATACAGCATATCCCCAAACATGACCTACGCAAAGTAATCCGTTCTCTCTCTCTATAAAAAAAAAAAAAAAAAAAAAAAACGAAAACCTTTCACAAAGACGCCAGTTTTATATTATCAGACAGTTTGTTAATGAAGGGGTTACTTAAAGAGGTTCATTAAGGATGTGTCTAATTCCTCCAGTTTTAAAATATCTCTTAATTCGAATAAAATCTGCTTGTATTTGCCAAAATAAAGCACAGAAAGACGTTATTGGAGTGTTTGTCGTGTCCGATTCTCAGCAGAGGTATCCCAGTCCATTCACCAACGCCATACAATCTTCACTACTCAGGTGCTAACACCCTCCGTCCATACTGAATACTTGCTAAATAGGAGGTCTCATTCAGGACTGATGTGATGGTATTTTCATTATTATTATCATTATTATTATTATTATTATTATTATTATTATCATCATTATTAATTTATTATTATTATTATTATTATTATTTCTTTATTTATTTATTTTATTTTCTTCGGTGGGTTTTGTGTCCAGTTTCAGTTTGTTTTAATGCAACCTTTCATCGGACTGTTCCCATCCCTAATTTGGAATCGATCATGCGGCTTGACAGACACCAGCCAGCTTCTCCTACCACTCAACCACCACTTGTCCCAAGACTTATCAGACTCACTGCAAAAGTAAGTATTTACCAAACTGCTATACTGAAAATTAGGGAATATTTAAACCAAACGTTTTAAGAATTATACCCACATTCGAAAAGTTGTTTACCAGGAAGATAAAACAGCTTCGACCCGACTTGCACCCTCTTCTGCTAAGACGAGAGGCGAATATACAGTATGTTTGTAGATGGTGGCGACCATCATCCACTCATTTGATGTACAGTAGTGCTGCCTACTTCCTCTTTAGCCTTTATCATTCTTTTTCTGTGCCTGCCCTCCTCTCTTCCTATTTCTCCCATTTTTCCTGTCACTTCTTATTGATTTTCTTTCCTTTACAGGTGGCTTTACATTGAGTGACAAGCCAAATGGCTTCCTGTAAGCCATGAAAACATTTACAACGCTGGGTGGTAACTATATAACTAAACCATACGTGCTCCCTACGTGTCAACAAGTGGGTTGGTGGAGGGTTAGTGCCCCTCCCCGTAAAACAAAATAATAACTAAATGTCAAATGGCCACCCCTTACGGGGCTGTGGCGACTGGCAATAGATATATAGATAGTGTATATACAGCAGTGAGACTGGGGATGCGGCAGGAGTGGGTCTCTCTTTCTCTCTCTCTCTCTCTCCCATTTTCTGCCTTGTACCTCTCATCTCCTCAATACACTTCTATTATCGCTTCCTTCCTCTTCCTTCATTCACTGTTCCCTACATTACCATCCTTTTTCTTCTCCCTTTCTTTTTACTGCTTTCTCATTTCCCTCTCCAGTTTCTGTCTTGTTTCCTTATTTCATTTATTCTTCTTTACTGTCTCCCTTTCCTTCTTGAATTCACTGCTCCTTCAATTTCCCACATTTTTCTATTCTCCATATTACTTCCTCTCTTCTTCCCAGTCACTCCCTGGTCTGCTTTTCATCTTTTCCATACATTCTCACTTTCCGTGTCCTTGCTCTTTCCTCCTCTGCTCTCACTGATGTGTGTCCTTCGTTGCTCATTTTCCCTGTTTACACACAATTTCTTGAACTATGAAGGGGTACTTCACAGGTGGGGCTAAAGGAACCTGTATACGTACACAAACACACACACACACACACACACACACACGTGGGGGGAAGGAGAGGGGACTAAAGTGGCGGAGGGGGCCGAATCAAAATATAAAAAAAGCAATACAGCATCGCACAGCAGGCAGGACATTCCAGTGTACTGTCCCTCTGCCCAGGACAATACACATTCACTGGGGGCGAGTGTAGAGGACGTTGCTGGGCCATTCTGTGTTGCATACACGTGGGGGGAAGTGTATCCACAGCCCCACGCCCAAACAAAAGTTATATAACGCCAGGTGGAAACTTTAAATGCCTTCATTGCTGAAAGCGGGGAAGGAAGAAGTTGGTATGAGAGAGAGAGAGAGAGAGAGAGAATGTGCGGAGAAACTGCACCATACCGCTTGTCTTAAAGAATTAAAGTTTGGTTTGTGGATAAGAACTGTATTCCCTACTGCGGCAAATTTCTTACCGCCTCTGTCAACACCACCACAGTCTTGTCAACAATACCAGTAAAGTGCGCTCTGTGAGCACGTGACAAGCGAACGAGCGTTTGTACATACACCTATCATCATAATTTCATCTTGGTGTAAACTTTCAGCATTACTGGTGAGGTAGCTGAACAATAACAGATGAATAATTGATCTAAAATAATTACTTTCTCATGTTCTCTCTCTCTCTCTCTCTCTCTCTCTCACACACACACACACACACACACACACACACACACACACACACACACACACACACACACACACACACACACACACACACACGGATGCACATGTGATGAAACTCATACTGCCATCAAGCAGTTTGTTTGGGGATGGATGTGGTGGTCATGTTACTTTGACCTGTTCTCAAATATAATGTGATGGTCAAACTCTTGGCTTGCCGTCAACCTTCCACCAAGTTTGGCTAAGCGTGAATCACAGCTGCATGAGAATACTTGTACACTACTTGTAAACTTGGTCACTTCATTACATAGTAAGTTTCAAAATCAGTCAGTGACAGAGTTCCATAGTGAAATATTTGTCAGCATCTACAAACCCACTGGACTGAACGAGGTCAAAGATATGCCATGTATAAGTAACGATATTATATGAATGCACCTAACAGTCTACCAATCCATCCATCCAGGTAACCATCCACTCACCTGTTGTAGATTCCTAGAACCTTAGGATGGCCTTAGTTATAACCAAATGCTTAAAAATCCATCCTTCCACCCAGGTGACCATCAAGCTACCTCTTTTTTTCAGGTTCCATGTATAAATAGTAGTATTGTAACTATGCACCAAACACTGCATTCATTCATTCATCCACCCAGCTACCCATCCACTCCTCTGCTGTTGCTTTCAAAGGTCATAAAGAATGCCATCACACTCAGCTTTGAAAATAGCAATCTATCTATCCACTTACCTGCTGTTGCTTTTCAAGGTCGTAAAGACGACCAACACATTCAGCTATAAAAATAACAACCTATCCAAGCACGCATCCTGGTACCATCCACTCACCTGCTGCTGCTTTCCAGGGTCCTAAGGAAGGCCAGGGCGTCATGGGCCGACTCGACACGCCTCACCACCCGAATCTCGAAGGACGCTTGGGCTGGTCGGAGGGACTGGTAAATCTTCTGGAGGCGTAGGAGGCCTGGGTGAAAGAAAAACGAAAGAGAGTTGAGTCACCAAGTTCTGAAGCCGGGATAAAAAGAAGGTACAGTTGGCAGGCAACATACGAAGCTGGTACAGCACCAGTGTGTAGCAGAGGTATACTTGACAACCTTGACAATCACATTTTTTGGCGGCACTGACATGGATGAATGGAGGTGTTAAATGTTAGATGAAATGACCAAGTGACTATGGTGCATGAACGTCGGAAACTGTAGGTAGACCTCCACTTCACACAGACACTGTCCCAGGTTCATGTGCTGCCAACTGTGCACACAGTCTGGAGTCACATGTCACGGAAGGGGATGATGTTCTGGTGGAGATAAGTTCCAGAGATAGGAATTACACACACACACACACACACACACACACACACACACACACACACACACACACACACACACACACACTCGGCTCAAATATAACGTGGGATCTTGCCTGGTGAGTCGCGGGTGTACTCCGAGCACCAAACACTTATAAAACTGTACTCTGATATTAAAACCGAATTTTCTCCTCCTACCCCCGGGGGTACGGGGGTTTTTCAAGAGTACTCCCCCAGTATCCCTGCTTGTCGCAGAAGGCGACTAAAAGGGTTGGCGGAGGGTTAGTGCCCCTTCCCGGAAAACAACTAACTAAAAAGAGAAACAAGAAGCCTCGGACAAGGACTGACCAAACGATGACGACCCAGGACCGGACAAAGGACTTGGTAATGGCAACATGGAATGTAAGAGGAGCGAATGATGAGGTGAAAGAGAGAGAGATTGTCCAGGTGCTTGAGGGTGCGAAAGTTGATGTATGTGGAATAACTGAAACTAAATGAAGAGGAGAAAGTGTGAGAGAATGGGAGTATGGATGGGGTATATGTGCAGGAGTAGGTGAGAATGAGAGGGCAAAGGAAGGAGTATGTATAGTTGTGAGTAAAAGATGGAAGAAGAGCATAAAACAGTATGGATCACTTGGGTCAAGGATTGTGTGGGTAAGATTGAAAGTTGGAATACAAATGTGGGCGATTGTGTGTGTATGCGCCAATGCAAGATCATGCTAGCAGAGTGAGAGAAGAGTTCTGGACAAATGTGGAAGTGTGCATGGAAAAGTTTGGAAGGAATGAGAAAGTGTTTTTGATTGGTGATATGAATGGTAAAGTAGGGAATGTGAAGATGGATGGAATAGTTGGTGAGTGGGGTGTGCCCACTGAGATAGATGAGAATGGCAGTGCGTTAGTGGACATTTGTGCTGGGAGGGGGTTGGTGATAGCCAATACCCTCTTCAGGCATAAAATGATCCACAGGTATACATGGCGAATGATGAGAAGGGTGGGTGGTGAACTGAATGAAAGGAAGGCAATGATTGATTATGTGTGTGTGGATGAAAGGATGCGAAGATGTGTAATGGATGCAAGAGTTTATAGTGGTGGTGGCCAGAATTAGGATCCAAGTAAGATGGAGAAATAGAAGAAGGGAGAGGCGAGAGGAAGGAGTAGTTGCAAGGAGAGTGGAAAGGTTACAAGAGGATGAGAAAAAGGCAGAGTATAAGAGAGAAGTGGAGGAACGATTGGGCAAATATGAATTGGAGCAGATGGGAGACGTGGAAGATGTGTGCAGGATATTTACAGAAGAAATATGTGCAGCATGTGATGTGGTGTGTGGGAGGAAGAGAAGACGAAGAGAGGTGCAAGGAACAGCGTGGTGGACTGAAGAGGTGAGACAGGCTGTGGCATAAAAGAAGAAAGCATACAATGAATGGATGAGAAATAGGGGCGTGGAAGAAGTTGAGAGGCGGAAGAGAGAGTTATATGCAGAAAGAAAGAGAGAGGTGAAAAGATTAGTAAGAGAGAGCAAGAAGAGAGTGGATGAGGAATTTGGAAGGAATTTGAGTGTAAAGTGGAGGGACTGTAAGAAAATGTTCTGGAAAGAGGTGAATAGATTAAGACAGGGTGGAAGTGAAGTTAGCAGGGGAGTGACAGATAAAAATGGTAGATTACTAGTGGAGAAGGGAGAAAAAGTGAGCAGATGGAGAGAACACCTTAAGGAATTGTTGAACATACAGGATGGAAGTAATGCGAGTATAAGTGGCTGGGGAATGGCTGCGAGAAGGAAGGAGGTGAGAAGACAGGAAGAAATCAGTAGGATAGAAGTTGTGGAAGCAATGAAGAAAGTTAAATCGGGGAAAGCCCCAGGAATTGATGGAGTGTGTGGTGAAATGCTGAAGCATGGGGGAGAGATTGTAGTAGAATGGATGTGGAAGATGTGTAGATTGGCCTGGGAGGAAGGTAGAGTCCCAGAGGATTGGAAGTCAGGTATAATTATTCCCTTGTACAAAAGAAAAGGGGAAAAAGAAGTGTGTGGTAATCATAGGGGCATTTGTCTTCTTAGTATAATAGGAAAAGTGTATGGTAGGATACTTATTGACAGAGTTAGAGTAAGAACAGAGGCATTAGTTGGAGAAGAACAGGGAGGCTTTAGGAAGGGAAGAGGTTGTGTAGATCAGATATTCATTCTTAGATCTTTAGTGGAAAAGTTTCTAGAGAAGGGAAAGAAGTTGTATGCGGCTTTCATGGATTTGGTGAAAGCATATGACAGGGTGGATAGACAAGGATTGTGGAAAGTATTAAGAATATATGGAGTTGATGGGAAGTTGTTGAATGTTGTGAAGAGTATATATGATGGTGCTAAGGCTGCAGTGCGTGTGGATGGTGACCTAAGTGAATTTTTCTCTTTGAAGGTTGGGTTGAAACAGGGATGTGTCATGTCTCCATGGTTGTTCAATCTGTACATGGATGGCGTAATAAAAGAGGTACAAGGTAGGGTAGTGGATGTTGGAGTGGCTTTGGTGAGAGAGGATAGTGTTTAGAAACTCCCTGTACTGTTGTTTGCAGATGATACTGTGTTGTTAAGTGAAGACGAAGGAGAGCTGCAAGGCTTGGTGGATGAGTCTGGGAGAGTGTGTAAGAAACGGAATCTAAAGGTGAATGTAGGGAAGAGTAAAGTGATGGTCTTTGAGAGAGGTGAAGTCAGTGAATGTACAGCGAGGTTGGATGGTGAGGAATTAGAAAATGTGAGTCCGTTTAAGTACTTGGGTAGTGTGATGAGTAAGGATGAAGGTTTGGAGGGTGAAGTGCTTGAAAGGGTACAGCAGGGAAGAAAGGTTGCTGGTTCTTTGAAAGCAGTGATAAGAAACAGGGAAGTGAGTATGGAAGTGAAAAAGTTACTACATGACAGTATTGTGATACCAACTCTAACGTATGGAAGTGAAGCTTGGACGTTGTTGGAAAGACACAAGTCAAGAGTGGGAGCAGTGGAAATGAGTTATTTAAGAGGAGCCAGTGGAGTCACATGGAGAAACAGGCTGACGAATGAGGATATAAAGGAGGGTTGTGGTGTGGATGTGGATGTGATAGGAAGCGTTATGAGGAACACACTGAGGTGGTTTGGCCACGTGGAGAGGATGGAGGGTGAAAGACTGACGAAGAGAGTGTATGTAAGTGAGGTGGAGGGGGGAAGAGGAAGGGGGAGGCCGTGGATGAGATGGAGGGATGGGGTGGAGAGGTATAGGAGAGAGGGGTGTGTGAGTTGGGAGCAGGGCAGTGAAATGGCGGGGGACAGGGTGAAGTGGAGGCGTTTGTTTGTGGCCACCCCAAACGGGATTGAGGCGTCTGACAATAGATAGATAGAAGCGTATTTCGGAAGGTGAATATGAGATGGGGAATGTATGAGAGTACAGAGTAAGTGAGAGCATAACTAGAGGGATGTGATGAATACTGTGGTGATAATCGACACTTGTTAACACTCAGATCTCGTGAGGTTTCCCAAACGTAGAGTAAAACCATCCAGCGTTAACCAAAGATAAGTTACTGTGCCTGGTGGTCCAACCTTAATATCAGTGTGTGTGTGTGTGTGTGTGTGTGTGTGTGTGTGTGTGTGTGTGTGTGTGTTTCGAAAATATAAAAGCGTTCCAACCAATATGCAAAATAAAGCAGTCTCCATACATTTTATTGATGAGATCGCTTTGTTATTCGTATTGTCACATTAATATTCAGTCTTTTACATAATTTACTTTTATGGGGTTACAAGTGTGCCCCCTTATCCGTATTTACAAACTCTCGCCTGAACATAAAAAGAATGAAAAATAACAATTGTTCGTCACTGGGCTGAATAAAATAAGTTGTGCATCAGATTGCTTTTATATATACTTCATTTCACTCGTCCATTTACCAAGCTATTCACAGTTCAAACTCTCGTAAAGTTCTGTATAACATTATTTGCATGTACAGTAAGTCGGCATCAAAAGGATTGTCTCCTTTCCTGTTTTTCTCTCCATGGACTATGAAAATCAGTATGGTGAATCCGCAAAGTCCGTGGAGAGAAAAGCATGGGAGATGAGAGGACTTTTGTTGCCGACCGTTCGTTTTCTTCACTCACACAGCTACCAATACTTTACAGCTTATTACCTGTCTTCAGTTTAAATTATAAATATATCTCTGTATATACATTTGTCATCTTTTATCAACCAAACAATTCTCATAAGTAAGTTTTTTTTTTCATGATCATTTCTACACAGCTGATATCTGAAGGAAAAAATGAAAATAGAACAATTTCGATAATAGCTAACTTCACTCCAAGGACGTATCTATACAGAAGTTCGAGTGCTTCTGTGTGGAATATTGTTTAGTCATCACACTGCTAAACAGTCTCCTTCCACTAAGTTCTTGGCCAACAGGAGGCGCCAAACTTGTGACGCTGCTCCTCCAAGCTCTGCCCATTATCCTGATTAACGAATGGGAGTGCTGGTACCCATGATGTTCCATTCATTGGTTCCTTTCACTGTGACCAGCTTCCCACCCACCCCACACACACACACACAACCATCACCATAACCACCATCTTCAAACCACCCAACTATCACCATACCCTTTGCTAAAGTCCCTTCAGCCACGACTAAAACTACTATTGCTACCACTCCCACCACCACAACAGTAAAACCATCAATATCAACAAAGACCATAAAAACTACTGTAATTACTACAATTACAACCGCCACCCCGACCACCAACCGCCACCACCACCACCACAACATGTGACCACCATCACCACACAAGCACAACCACAACAACCACACCAACAGCACCACCACAACTATTATTACCACAAGCATCACCGGAGCTGTCTACATTTATTCCTGTTTCAGTCAATATTTGAAATAATTTTACAAATCACTTCGCTTACTCCAAGTAAAACAAGTTGCGTAAAGCATTCTTAACATCTTTGGTACCATTAATAAGCATGCACACTTGTCCATTAATTGTAAATAATTACCCCACGCGAAAACCATCAAGCTTCTCTCTCTCTCTCTCTCTCTCTCTCTCTCTCTCTCTCTCTCTCTCTCTCTCAACTGACCATTATCGCCCCCCCCTCTCTCTCTCTCTCTCTCTCTCTCTCTCTCTCTCTCTCTCTCTCTCTCTCTCAACTGACCACTATCGCCCTTTCCTTCGCTGTCAATCTGTGTCTAGCAAGCGTACAAGTTTCGACTGGAGAACAGAAATATAAATGGGTAATTCCCTTCTGTCGTCATAAAGGCGAACAAACCAGAGAGGAGCGATTGAAATGGAGGCAGAAAGGAGAGGCAGAGGGAGGAAATGAGAGGAGAAGGAGGATTGGAGGAATAGGTATGGATGGATGAGGAGAAGTGGAGATATTTAAGCTAGGGTGGAAGGGAGTCACCACAAAAACAAGTGAAAGGAGTGGCTGACATGGAAGAAACCAAGGAGGAAGGCAAGGATGAAACCAGGGAGGGAGTGAAGGAAGAAACCAGGGAGGGAGGGAAGGAAGAAGCCAGGGAGGAAGGGAAGGAGGAAAGGATGGGTTACTGTAGGAATAAGGAAGTGTGGGGAGGGAGGAAAAGATATACAAGGATTAAAGGAAAGAAGGATTATCTACAGCTGATGAAAGAGAGAGGCAAGGAAAGAGGAAAAGACGAAGAGAGGTGGTGAAAAAGATGGAAGACAGGCAACAAAGAAGGGTGATACCAAGGATGGAAAGAGGGAAGCAGGGAGGGGTGGAGACAAAGGACGACTAATTTACTGTAAAAGAAACGGAGGGAAGAAGAATGGAAGAGAAAGAAGTAGTATAATGAATGGAGAAAAAAAGTAACTTAGATGGAGGGAGAGACAGAGGGAAAGAAGGAGAGAGAGAGAGAGAGAGAGAGAGAGAGAGAGAGAGAGAGAGAGGAAGGTCTGGAAGTGAGAAAAGGTGGTAATAAAAGTGAAAGGGGCAGCAGGAAAAAAGAATGGAGTAAAAAGTGACAAATGACATGGAAGACATAGGTGAATAGAAGTGATATCAAAAGGGGAAAGATTTAGCAATGGAAACGAGAAAAGGGAGTAAAAGTTATGAGATGATGACAGGGAAGCCAATAAGTATCGCTGGATTTAACTTGGAAGTGTATCATACAAAAGGAAAACGGAAAGGAAAACATATGATAAGAAAAAGAAAAACACGGATATGCTACATAAAACAGCGAACAATGAAGATGTGTGTGTGTGTGTGTGTGTGTGTGTGTGTGTGTGTGTGTGTGTGTGTGTGTGTGTGTGTGTGTGTGTGTGTGTGTGTGTGTGTGTGTGTGTGTGCGCGCGCGCGTGCGTGCGTGCGTGCGTGCGTGCGTGCGTGCATGTGTGTGTGTGTGTGTGTGTGTGTGTGTGTGTGTGTGTGTGTGTGTGTGTGTGTGTGTGTGTGTTTGCGTGCGTGCGTGCGTGCGTGCGTGTGTATGTGCGAGCACTCACGGTTGGAACAATTGTAGTTTTTTTGTTCTAATTAATGCAAAACACATTTTTATTCTCTCCTCAGCTGAGGGAGGATCTGAGGAGCCTAAGTGTTAATACCATCAATATCAACCCTCTGAAGGTCAGTACAACTGTAGTGATCAGTTCTAACATCACACGATTTTACTAAGTTGAAAGGGTCCTAAGAGTGTCGGAGTGAAAGTTCCACACATCTCTGACAGTGGTAGTTGGCCCGTACGAGTATGCTCCCTAACAGATCCGTTGGCACTAACCTGGCCAGAGCGGGACAAGGAGGAAACATTTGGGCCGTAAATGTGACTTTCTATGGAACACTTTTCAGTCATCCGCTTTCCTCTCTCCTCCCTTTGTCACTTTCCCTCTTCATCTTTTCCTTCTCCTCTCCCCCCACTCCCTACTCTTCCTCTTTCTCTCATTATCTCTTCATTTTTTTTCCTTTCCCTCTCCACCTTCACCACTTCCTCCTCTGTCTTCTCTTCCATCAATTTCCATTCCTCCTCTCCCTTCTCCTCATCCGCACCAGCCTCTCCTTCTCCCTCTCTTTTCTCTCACCCTCTCTCCATTCATTTTTTTTGACTCCTTTCACCATTTCCTTCCCCAGGTTCTACTCTCCCACTTCCTCTTTCCTCCTCTCAATCTGTCACCATTTCTCCGTTCCTCCTCCTCCTCCTCCTATATCTCTTAATTTTTCTTTTCTCTTCCGCCCCACCTCTTTCCCCTCCCTCTCTAATCTCCCCACCACAACCACGTTCCCCTCTCTCTATCAGCTTCCCCTCTCCTTCCATCTTTACTAACCTTATTAGCTGTATTTTTCGTCCCCTTCATTGCTATTTCCCTTATTCCCACCCTGTTTCTCCCCCCCACCTCCTCCCCGCCTTTCTACCCTCATCTTCCTCTCACGTCCTCTCTCCATCCCAACCGCTTGTCTCCTCCACCTTCTCCTCTCCTTTACTCTACCCCTCTCTACCTCATCAACTTCCTCCTTTCCCTCACTCTCTCTGCCCTAACTCCCCTTCTATAATCACACATTCATTCATCCCCTCTCTCCTCTTCCCCTCATCCCCAATATCTCTTACCTTCTCTTTCTTTCAAGTTTCCTTGAGTGTTAGTGAAAGCTGCCTCTTCTCTCTCTCCTGCTCCCTTCCTTTACATTCCCCATCTTCTCCTCTTCTACTTCTCCTCACTCCCTCTCTACTCATCAGCTATTCCTTCCCCTCTATGCAAACTTGTCTCTCTCCTTCCCCTATTCTCTCCCCCTCCTCTCCCTGCCCCTTTCCCTCATTCCCTCTCTACCTCCACCTCCTTCCCCTTCTCTGTTAGCTCCTCCTCTCTCCATCCATTCCTTTTCTCTGTCCGAAATCGCTCCCTGTTTCATCCACCTTCCTCCCTAACTCCACCTCCCTTTCCAACTCCATCTCCTTTTCCAATCCACCTTCCTCTCAAACTCAACCTCTTTCTCAAATCCAACCTCCCTCTCAGACTCAACCTCCCTCTCAAACACAACCTCCCTCTCAAACTCCAACTCCAACTCCCCCTCTAACTCAACCTCTTCCTCTAACTCCACCTCCCCCTTGCTTCACCTCCCCCACTAACTCCCCCTCCCCCTCTAACTCCACCTATCTAAATTACTCTCCTTGCCTTCACTCACTCACCTCCTCCGTCCCCCTTTCCTCCTCCTCCTCTCTTGCCCACCTCTCTACCCCATCCTCCTTCCTTTCTTTCTACTACCTCCCACTTCCCTCCATCTCTCCTCTCCCTTCTCCTCCCCTCTTTCCCCTCACCCTCCCTCTTCCCCTCTCTATATCCCTTTACTCACTGATATCAGCTTCCTCTCCTCCACTCTCTCTCTCCCCTTACCTCATCGGCTCCTCCTTCCCATCTCTCTCTCGAATTCATCTTTCCATCACCTCCCTCTCGTCTCCTCTCCATCTTCTTTACTGACATTAATATTTCCTCTCTCTCTCTCTCTCTCTCTCTCTCCTAATTCATCCCAGTCAACTTCCTATCCTCCTCTCCCATCTCTACCCACATTCCCTCACTCTCTCACTTCCCCTTACTCCCCCACTTCATCCCATAATCAATCTCCCCAACCCAGACTCAATCCTCCTCCTCCCCACTTAATGATTCTCACTCTGGTGTTTCAGCCATTTGGGTTATTATTGTTTTTCTTAGCCTCTTCCTTTTTTTTCACTGTCACTTCATTTTTTTGCCAGTCCCTTCCTTTTCGCATTATCTGATATAATTATTAATCAATCTTCCCATCTCCTTTCTTAATTACAATAGTCTGTCTCCAGTGAAGTTTTCTTAGTTACTTTCAATGCCTCCTTGACTTTCCCTTATCGTCGTATCTTCTTTTTTTTTAATATACTATTCCTCTTTCAGTACCTTTTTTTTTTTTTTTTTTTTTTTTGCCATTATCCGTTACCTATAGTCTCTCTAACGATCTCAATAATTCCTTTTCAGTTATCATATATGGTGTCATTATTTTAGCTTATCATTCCTTTCCCAACCATTTTCTCACCTGACTTAACGATTACCTCTTCCTCATTTTCCTCTAAGCCTATGTATCTATTCGCCATTCCAGCTTACAACTCCTTTTCCACTTAGTTTCTCACCTGATTCCCTGATTATTTCTTCCTCATTTTCCTCTACACCTGCGGATTTATTCCCATTGATCATGTTCTGACAGGTACTAAATTTTACAATTTATTCAATAAGTCGTGAGAAAGGAACACTACCTTGAAAAGTGTAGGCTGAGTTACATTCTAGGTCGCTTTGAAGATTCCCTAACATCAATTCCTTAGCGATTTATTCTGCACATTACCGTTCACCATCCACAAAAAAGTTACTGATGCAAACTATTGGAGGTAATGAAACAGTATAAATAACGGAAAGTTATGTGATATAGAAAAATAAATAAATAAATCGCTGAGGAAGAGGTGCTACGAAGCCTCCAATGCCACCCACAATACTCCCCAACATTTGACCAGGCTCGTATTGTGAACAGCTAAAGAGACAAGCAAGCAACTCTTCTCTATACTACACGGTTTTTACTTTAACTTGACCGAAAATTGTCATATCTCTATATTGAATATTGAGTTGGAACAAGAGGTAATCACTCGAATTTGATGCTGGTCACAATGAAGTGCTATGGACAGGGAGTAGGCTCGTTGCGTTGTAGTTTTCAGCCGCTGAGCTACGTAAAATAAGCTGCAAAAGGATGAAAACCTGGGCCAAGTTTAAGCAAAAAGAATATAACTTATTTTTGTAGCCTATGCGGTGTTCAAATGTTATTCATGGAATTAATACCAGTATTACAAAGGTATTAATAACAGACAAGAGAATAGTAAAGCGCAATAAGAAAATAATGTCACTAAGTCAAGGTGGTAGCGACTTTCATTAACCAACAAGAATACGAGTCAGCATCGGTCAGCTTACTCTCACCCCACACACAATTTACACTTATTTTGCTCTCTCTCTCTCTCTCTCTCTCTCTCTCTCTCTCTCTCTCTCTCTCTCTCTCTCATCAGCCACAGAATCATCTTTCCCTGAGAGAGAGAGAGAGAGAGAGAGAGAGAGAGAGATTGTAAGACAGACTGTGGGGGAAAGGATGAATTAATGAGAAGGGGAAACGCGTCAGGAGATGCTAACAAGAATGAGAAGACGAGGAAAAGTAAGAAGGAAGGAGGATGAGGAAGAAAGGAAAAGGAAATAACTGCACGAAAATTTTGTTTAAGAAAGGGAGGGTGAAGAAGAGGGGAAAAGGTAAAAAAATGGACTAAAAAGAACAATGAGGATGAGGACAAGAAACCACAAGAGGAAAAGGGTGAAGAAATCTATAACCAATATAAAAGGAGAAAAGTTGCCCAGAAAGGAAGCCTGGAGGAGAGGAAGAGAAACTGAGAGAAAAAGTTGAGGTGAGAGAAAGAGAGGAAATTCACACATCAGAAGTGAATGATAACTTACACTAAAGATCTAACTAAAATGTGTGAGGAAAAGAAAGAGATGGACGGAAGAGAATTATAAGAAAAACTAAAAAGAATGTGAATCCGTCGCAAAGGAGAAAAAATGTAGGTAAATGGAAAGACACATAAGACAGATAGAGATTGCTAAACATAAAATACATAAATATAAAAATATACCTCAAATTAATAACCAAATAGACAATCACAAGCTTGCAATCACTCATACTTAGAAATATAAACAGGCTATACATATATACAGACAAACTCTAGTCAGACAGGTAAGACAGCCAAATGCTGATAGATACTGGACAGACAGACGGCCAGATAGTCAGATAAATAGGCAGACTTCCATCTTTTCACTGTACCCAATGTTCGAACTTGATATTTCAATTTCAAGAGTCGTATAATATTCTTCCCAATCTTTTTCATTACTTAGGATTCGTGCCCCAACATCTTGTACAACCAGACTGACAGAGACAGCCGGACAGGCAGAGACAGGCAGACCGACGGACTGACAGACAATGCAAGAGATTATAAAACAGAGGTTCTCATTTTATATTCAGTCCAAATCCTGTTGTACATTTGATCGAGATTTAATTCCTTCTATAAGCCCCCAAATACACAGACACAAATAAGTTACATATGACTGGCTGACAAGACTGATATAAATAGACAGACAGACAAACTACATTTGATAAACAGAAAAAACAGATAGACAGACAGACAGGCAGAAAGACATAGATACAAATATACAGACAGACAGACAAATATACAGTGAGACACTAACCCACAGAATTCTTTCCAAATCTTATTCTATCTTAATTATCTGATACTTTTTGCAAACCTCGAGACTAATTGACAGTGAGTTACCGACAAACAGATATAGATATAGACAGACAGACAGATAACATAGCATGATACAGACAGACACACAGACAGACAGACAGGTATATGCGGGAAAACAATCATGCTTAAACAGCGGAAGACTCGTTTCCCGTTAAAAAAATAAAAAATAATAAAAATCGCAAAATGTTCTCCAAACATTTTTATATGCTTAACAGATAATAATTATAATTACCGAAAGGAGAATGTACAGTAATATTTTATCCCCCCCGCTGCCTCTTGTTCTACTTCATACCAACGCTCTTTGCCACACCCACACGCCTTTATATCTGACTTGACTGACCTTAAAACCGCAAGTATATATAGTATCTGGGACTGGTAACTAGAGTCACCTTTATCAGACTCTTCTTCATTAAGGCCTTTGGAATGATCTTACAGTCCAAGAAATGTTAGAAGACGAGTAAGTAACCACCAAAAGACGTGCGCAAAGCCAATCAACACCCAAACAACCCTTCCAATACAGGCATGTTTATCTGGCACTGAACGCGGTAATGATGCGACTCAAGTTCGATTCGAAGAAGCCCTTTAACCTATTCAATCTGCAACTTGTTTCATACGAGCCACAAATACAAGCAAATCTATGTAATGACGTAAAAGAAACAATCATCGTGAATTATCATGCACTCACAAATGATCCCTCTCTACTCTTTTCAAATTCTTACTCAATATTCCGTTCTCACACTGAATCCCTACCTCAATGTCACCAAAGCGAGAAAGACAGACATACGCAGAGAGACACACAGACAAATATGGAAAATTAATGCCTGATATAAATGGAAAAATAAAACAGATAAATATATTGGTAGACTATTCTTCTCCCAAAATCTTATAAACTCTTGCCTCGTCCCATGTGCCCTGCGTCCTGTCAGTAACATTTCAACATGGCGGAAATCAGGGAACAAGCAGAGAGTTTTTCGTCTCTGATGAAACCCTCGACTGGCTCTGAGTGATTGAAAGACAGGAAGTGGAGAGAAAGGAAGAAGAAGAAGAAGAAGAAGAAGATTGACGACGACGACGACGACGACGACGACGACGACGATGATGATGATGATGATGAAGAAGGAGAGAGAGAGAGAGAGAGAGAGAGAGAGAGAGAGAGAGAGAGAGAGAGAGAGAGAGAGAGAGAGAGAGGAAGAAGAGGTGAGACGAAGAAAGAGCGGAAGGGGAAGTGAGACGGAGAGGTGAGAAGAAGAGGAGATGAGAAAAGGAGGAGGCGAGAGGAAGAGGAGGTGAGAGGAAGAGAAGAGAGGAGAAGGGAAGGTGAGACGAGGAGAGGGGGAAAGGGAAGGTGAGAAGAGAAGAGAGGGGAAGGGAAGGTGAGAAGAGAGAGGGGAAAGGAAGGTGAGAAGAAGAGAGAGGGGAAGGGAAGGTGGGAAGAAGAGAGAGGGAATGGGAAGGTGAGAGGAGGAGAGAAGGGAGGGAAGGTGAAAATAGGAGAGAGGGGAGGGCAAGGTAACAAGAGGTGAGAAGAGAAGACGAGTGACAGGAAGAGTGGGAAGGGGAAGAGCAGGTGAGGGAGATGAGGAGAGGGAAGAGGAGGAGGAATTGAAAGGTAGGAAGAAGAGAGAGGGGAATGCGAGTAATTGTGAGGTATATGGATGGGGGAGTGGAGGAGGAAGTAATGGAAGCAGGCGAGGGGATGAGTATGAGGAAACATTTCAGGAAAGAGCAAAGTACGAAGAGAAATAGGAAGTTTTATAGAGGCGGAAGAAAGGACAAGAGGGAATGAATGCAGTGATTATCTATCCTTCATGGGGATGAACAGACATAAAGCACATGAATGATACTCAATTATATTTGTTCCACGAGAAACTGCGTCAGAGACTTTTCGAACACTACAGAAGTATTTTATTTAGCAACGTTATTAGTTAGTATTTGCTGGATAAAGTGAGTGTATTGTGGTAGTAGTTGCAACCTCAGGCTCATCTGAAACGTGAACTCACTGGACAGCAGGATTAAGTTGCCCTCCACCCGCAGTCAAACATTCTCCTTCGGTAGATAGCGAAGTTGTTGGGGGATATTTGTAATAACCGGGCAACTGGACAGCCTGGTTGTATCGGTGCCACCACATGAAGGCGTCCCTCTCCAGCACCGGCTCAAGGAGTAAAGCAATCATTCAAGATGCAGAACACAGCTAGTGAATACAGTCGTCTGGAAAATGCAAGAATAAAGCAAACCCCTTCAATCCAATGCCATAATTTTTCTTTACTACTTACAATTGTGTTAACGTTGGAGAAAATATAGTGACGGGGTTAAAAGCAATCACCTAATAATCCCTTTACCATCTGATTCCTATCCCTGTGCTGAATAAAACCGTTGAAGGTAGGAAGACCATGCCAAAAATTGTCAAACTACTGATGGAGGTTAAATGTGTGAACGTGAACCCAGTAGACTGCAAACTGACTCTCCTCCTTTTGCGGGCTAGAGAGGGAGTTGACAGGTGTTTGTAAAACCGTGTAGCGGAGTTGCCCTGTTATTCTGATGCCACAACGAGAAGGCATCCATGCTCTGGACTTGAAAGGGGTGAGACAAGTATTTTCATAAGGTGCACAGAATACCCGTAAATGATTTCGTTACCAAATGTCTAACTACGAGTATACTACATTAACTTGGAGTAAAACTGCCATCTGTCCATCTTGAATGCCGAGTTGCGGCAATAAACTGACACTCCAATATGGTGCTAGTCATGAAGTGCCATGAGAAGGATGTACAACCACAGCATTGTCTTTCTGCCAATGACCAATGTTGAAGAAGCCCCTCCCCCACCCCCAAAAACAAAAGAAAGACAAGAAAACCCTGGCCAAGCTATAAAATCAGTATAGGCACAACTGGTAACGAGTAATTCATGCCGACTTGCGCTGCTCACTGCATGAAAATAATAAACGTCATGATAAAGTCTACACACCGCTACGATGATGACGCTAATTTTACACTGCTACTCTCTAATTATTTTATTCAATTAAGAAGGGTCTATGATAGTGACAAGGTTAGAAACTGCCTCCATTAGCTCCTGAGATTCAACAGAGATTTCCTTTTAGTCTTGCTACTACTAGACGATTCTGTTGCCACTTAGGATCTTTAGCAGTGAAAGGATTAATGAAGGCTGGATCTTACCTATGAAAGTTTCAGTAACAAGACGTCTTTCCTCATCTTATTACTATCCCTAGATTTGTTTTTTTCTGCACCAGACTCTGGACATAGGCTACAAAGTCCATTTCCAAGGTCCATTAGTCCAGCTACGATATACCACCAAACGATTGATCCCCAGCGACCCCTACAAGTCCCTTAACACTTTGGCACTAATATCCATCATCTGTTTATGTACGCTACGAAATTTCACATGGTAATACAGGTAGTGGTGGTTTTATGGGGAATTCGTGATGCCATCAGGAAGAGCAATGAATATGCTGATAATCTGTTATGTTTTGTTTTGTTTTTGTGTTCCTTCCTTAAAACCATTCCCCTATTTTCTCTCCCATATTCTTCTCAAAGTCTCCTCTCATTATCCTCCTCGTGAATCTCATTATCATTCATATTACTCAGATGCTCTCACATTTCACTCATCTTTTTTCACTCTTGATCCTTTATTTTTCATATTTTTTCTTTCTTTCATCTCCCTCTCGACAATACATTACCCTCTCATAGGCTAATCCACCTCAAATTTTTCATTTCACTTTCTTCTCTTTAATCACATGCCTTTCCTAATGTCCCTTTCACATTTTCCTCTCTTTCAATTCTTTTCATTTCTTCCTTTCTGCCTCTCTTCATTGCCATGTTTATCCACATTAACTCGTACCCAAAGGATTCATTAAGCTCCCATTTAATACTAAACTCAAGCTTCTGGGGCACATGGAACGGAACTAGTGGATAAATTATAGTGTACAAGAGTAAGGCAATGGATAAAGTGGAAAGGCATAGGGTAGGAAGGCCACTATTACTCTTTCTTGCCACTACATCATCCCTCGCAGACAGCCTCGTGGTGAAGGAGTGAATGTCAGTAGTACGCTATTACATTATCAGCAGCCATATCTTAGGCCTCCTATACCGGTCGCGTTGGCCAGTTTCTCTTGTGCCCCGCCCCCTTTGCCACGCCCACTTACCCGTCGGCCCGAGTAGGAGTTCTGAGCCAGTCTTTGCCGTGCCAATGCTGGGTAAACATGTCAGGCGCTCTCGCTAATCGAAGCAACAAAACTTGCTTAAAACCTTAACTGCAATGATACCTTTTCCATTTAACTAGGAAATGTTTTGTAGTAAAGGATGTTGGAAAAAAAGTACCAAGGAACGTCATCGGCCTGAAAGGTTTGTAAAGTAACGAAAGTTCCCTCTATGAAAACAAAAAGGTACATATTCTACAAAGAACTTAGTGTTTTAACATTTTTCCTTAAATATGGTATCCACACACACACATAAAACCCTTTTCTCTCTATAAGATTTCACTGACTTCACGTGTATAGAATGAGATATCTCATTTCGAAGCGAAGCCAGTGACATTTCGTTTTCCTACTTCTATGTTCAAACCTCTGATATTAAGGAATTACACAGGGAAAATTACAATATGGTTATGATACTGTGGTAACTTACCAGCCATGACAAATAGGTGACTTAATATGTTTAACAGTAATAGTGGCACAGCTGCGATGTGTTATTGCCAAGCTCCGAACTTTCTTGGCGGCAATCAGCTGCAGTCATGGGAGGAGGCAGGTTGGTTCTTTTCAAACATTTTGATTCAGGTACCAAATTTTAGTGCTACCTTTGTCATAAAGAAATGAATTCAAAGTCTATCTATCTATCTATCTATCTATAGCCCGACGCCCTAATCCCGCAAAGGGTGGCCGCAGACAAGACAAAACGCCTCCAAGTCGCTCTGTCACCCACCATTTGACTACCCTCCCCCAACTCACCCCCTTCCTCATATACCTCTCTACTCCATCCCTCCACCTCATCCTCGGTCTACCCCTCCCTCTCCCTCCCTCCACCTCACCTACATACACCCTCTTAGTCAGTCTTTCATTCTCCATTCTCTTCACATGTCCAAACCACCTCAGTGTATTTCTCCTAATCTTCTCAACCACATCCACATCTACCCCACAACGTTCCTTCACTTCTTCATTCGTCAACCTGTCCCTCCACGTCACTCCACATGCTCCTCTCAAGTAACTCTTTTCCACTGCTCTCACTCTTGACTTGTTCCCTCTTGCAAGGTCCACGCCTCGCTTCCATACGTCAGAGTAGGGATCACAATACTATCATGCAGTGACTTCTTAACTTCCATACACACCTCCCTATTTCTCATCACAGCTTTCAGTGTACCAACAACCTTCCTTCCCTGCTGTACCGTTTCACGCACTTCATCCCCCAAAGTTCCATCCTTATTCATCACACTACCAAAGTACTTGAATGCACTCACATTCTCCATATCCTCACCATCCAACCTCACTGCACACTCTGTGACTTCATTCCTCTCAAACACCATAATCCTTTACTTTTGTTTACATTAACTTTCAGATTCCTCCTCCTACACACTGTCCCAAATTACATTCACCAAACCTTGCAACTCCCATTCATCTTCACTCAACAATACTGTATCATCAGCAAACAGCAACACCGGAATCTTCCAAATCTCACCCTCATTCATTAGAGCTACCCCTACATCCACTGCCCTACCTTGTACCTCCTTTACAACCCCATCCATGTACATATTAAACAGCCATGGAGACATCACACAACCCTGTTTCAGTCCCACATTGAGATCAAAGACTTCACTCAGCTCATCATCCACTAACACCGTAACCTAGCTCCCTCGTACATACTCTTCACAGTACTCAACAATTTCCCCTCCACTCCATTTATTCTTAATACCTTCCACATACCTTGCCTATCTATTCTGTCATAAGCTTTCTCCAAGTCCATGAAGGCAGCATACACTTTCCTTCCCTTCTCTAGATACTTCTCCACTAAATATCTTAGAACAAATATCTGATCTACACACCCTTTTCCCTTCCTAAATCCCCCTTGTTCTTCTCCAACTAGCTCCTCTGTCATATGCCTAACCCTATCAATGAGTATTCTACCATATATTTTACCAGTTACACTAAAAAGGCAAATACCCCTGTGGTTACCACATACTTCTCTCTCCCCTTTTCCTGTATAAAGGAACAATTATACCTGATTTCCAGTCCTCTGGAACCCTTCCCTCTTCCCAGGCCAATTTACACAACTTCCATATCCACTCCACAACAATCTCACCTCCATACCTCAGCATTTCACCACACACTCCATCAATTCCTGGGGCCTTTCCCAACTTAATCTTCTTCATCGCTTCCACTACTTCAGCCCTACTGATCTCTTCCTCCCTCCTCTCATCTCTTCTTCTCCCAGCCATTCCCCAACCACTTATATTCGCACTGCTCTCACTCTCTACATTGAACAAATCCTCAAAGTGCTCTTTCCATCTCCTCAATTTCTCTCTCTTCTCCACCAGCAATCTATTATTCCTATCTTTCACTCCTCTACTATTTCCCATTTCACACTGCCTTACTTTCTTTATCTCCTTCCAAAACAATTTCTTACTCTCCCTCCATTTCACACTCAGATTCCTCCCAAACTCTTCATCCACTTTCTTCTTACTCTCCTTCACCAGTCTCTTAACCTCCCTTCTCCTGCTCACATATATCTCTCTCTTCTCTCTCTCATCTTCTCCCCTACCTCTACTCGATAACTATTCACTATATGCCTTCTTCTTTTGTTCCACAGCTCGTTTCACCTCATCATTCCACCATGCTGTCCCTTGCACACCCTTGCATCTCCTCCTCACTCCACAAACCACCTCACACGCTGCGCCTATCTCTTTTCGTGAATATCTTATATACGTCTTCCACCCCTTCCATCTGCTCTAGCTCATATCTTCTCAATCATTCTTCCACTACGCTCTTATACTCCGTCATTTTCTCACTATCTTGCAATTTCCTCCACTCTTCTCACAGGAGCTGCTTCCTTCTGTCGTCCCCTTCGTCTCCTCAACCACTTTCTTTGCAGCTCTACCTTGGCCATCACTAAGTGATGGTCCGAGACTCCATTCCCCCCACCCTCTCCACATTCTTGCATCCAACACTTGTCTTCTCATTCGTTCATCCACACACACGTAGTCTATAATTGCCTTTCGTTCAACAAGTTCACCATCCATCCTCCTCGTTACTCTCCATGTATACCGGTGGATCATCTTATGACGAAAGTAGGTGTTGGCTATTGCCAACCCCTTACAAGCACAGATCTCCACCAAAGCACTACCATTCCCATCCACTTCAGCTGGCACACCCCACTGATCAACCACTCCATCCACTTGTACATTCCCAACTTTGCCATTCATGTCTCCAATCAACAGCACTCTCTCGCTCCTTCCAAACTTGTCCATACATGCTTCTACTCTCGCCCAAAACTCATCTTTCACTCTTGCCACTCGATCCTCTGTCAAGGTATACACATAAACAATCGCCCACACTTGTATACCTACTTTCATCCTCACCCATACAATCCTTGCACCCACTGTTTGATACTCTTTTATATTCTCCTTCCACTTCTTGCTTATCATCAGACATACTCCCTCTCTTGCCCTCTCATTCTCACTGACTCCCGCACATATACCTAAACCATATTCCCATTCTCTCACCCTTTCACCTTTCCATTTAGTTTCAGTCAATCCACATATATCCACTTTTGCATTCTCAAGCACCTGAACAATCTCTCTCTTTCACTTCATCATTCACTCCTCTCACATTCCATGTTCCCACCCTAAGAATATCCTTTGTCCGTTCCTTAGTCGTCAACGTATGGTCCGTCTGGGTCCGAGGCGTTTTACTGGCTTTTTTAGTTAGTTCTTTTTACGGGGTGGGGCACTAACCCACCACCAACCCTTTTAGTCACCTCGTACGACAAGCAGGGATACTGGGGGAGTATTCTTGAAACCCCCCTACCCCCAGGGGGGGGTAAATAATACAATAATATTTCGTGGTAAGGCTCATTATTCTATCAATAAGAATAATTATCTCAGCCAATCAGCAACAAGTAGAGCTGGAAGAGGGCGGGGCATCAGTAGGGGGCGGGGCACATGAGAAACTGGCCAACACGACCGGTATAGGAACGGGGACCCTGGTGGTTGATGCTGTTCCTAAAACCGGTTAATTAATCAGACGAAATTCGTACAAGCCCCTGTGATATGCTGCTGTTTATAAATAGCTGGCTAATTTATATAATTACGTCTAACTACACTACCACGGATACAGTTCACTAATTAATGATTGCCAACATTCCAAAAGGAAGGAGGGATAGTTCCCACAAAAAAAAAAAAAAAAAAGTCGCCAGCACTCAGACTCCTAGTTTGTTAACTCTGTGGATTCGTGTCTCCACAATTCACGCACTTCACGAAATATACGAAATGTGTGTGCTTACAGGGTCTGACCACTGATCGCATAAAACCCATTGTAAGGTATAATAATAATAATAATAATAATAATAATAATGAGAGGTATCTAGCTAGTTACCCAAGGAACAAGCGTACCATGCTTGAAGTAAAATAATGAGGAAATATGGAAATAGTCCCCAGTTTGACAATGGTCCCCAGTTTGACAAGTGTTTGGTGGAAAGAACGAAAAAAAAATGTGCACCTACTGTAGGGTCTGCACATATGAAGACCACAATAAATAGATAACGCTATGCCAAATTACACAGCCAGTCACTCGGGAAGTAAAATAAATCTGACATTAATTTGCTGCACCTCTCAATGCCCATATCTTTAACATCTGAATGCCAGAGTTTCTCTCAAAAGAATAACGTAATCCTGAGGTTCCATAGACTGATTTCCCAGGTGAACCAAAACAAGCAAAACTTGTGCTCGAATCAGATTTAAACACTGGCAGCTAGAACTTCTTAAACTGACAGCTAGGACTTTTAACTGTATATTTAAACATTGGTAGCTAGGACTTCTTAGATAAAAAAAAAAAACATTGGCAGCAGCTAGGACCTCTCAGCTTTTAACACTGCCTGCTAGAACTTCTTAGATTTAAACATTGACTGCTAGGACTTCTTAGATTTAAACACTGACTGCTAGAACTTCTTAGATTTAAACACTGATTGCTAGAACTTCTTAGATTTAAACACTGACCGCTAGAACTTCTTAGATTTAAACACTGATTGCTAGAACTTCTTAGATTTAAACATTGACTGCTAGGACTTCTTAGATTTAAACACTGATTGCTAGAACTTCTTAGATTTAAACATTGACTGCTAAGACTTCTTAGATTTAAACACTGACTGCTAGGACTTCTTAGATTTAAACACTGACTGCTAGGACTTCTTAGATTTAAACACTGACTGCTAGGACTTCTTAGATTTAAACACTGACTGCTAGGACTTCTTAGATTTAAACACTGACTGCTAAGACTTCTTAGATTTGAACACTGATTGCTAGGACTTCCCAGAATTCAACAAAGGTAGCTAGGACTTCCGCCTGAATAGGATAGCCAAGTATATCATATAGCAAATAATGGACTAACAATACTATTACCAAAAACAATTAATTAATAACTAATGATAAAACTATTCTAAATTTTAAAACCCGTCACAAAAGTAAAGCAATAACCTGACATTAAGGCCTGTAGTCACGTCGGTTAAGGAAGCTACCAAATACCTTTACTTTAGTAATTTATTTTGCTTATTTCTCCTTATTGTCCTCTTCTGTGTTTTGTAAATTCTTCTCACATCGTTTCACTTTACATACAGAACGTACAAAACGACATTAATCAGCCATATCTAAGAATAAATCGTTAAGAGGTGTTCGGGAGCCTCCTTATCCGACGAGAAAAACGGGCATAAGTCCCTCACGGTCGCGTATTCCTTTTTTACTCGTATTCCCGCTATTGACAAACGATTTAATACAGATCAGTGAGTCAAAGGAACCATCCTCTATTCATTTACAGATAACACCAATCTATGTTACTGTGTTATAGGGGCCTGGGAATGGGACTACTGGTACTATTAACTTTATCATTTTCCTAAAAACCCCGTATTATATCACACTGACGAAATAAACCTAGTGCTTTGTCGTATGGGCGTGACAATTAAAGCTTTATATTTTAGTTAAAGTTTGACGATAATATTCTAAGGGTTGGATACAGAAGGCTGATGTTAATGGAAGGTGAGATGAAGGGAGAAAATGTGAAAAATAAATATTGAGAGAGAGAGAGAGAGAGAGAGAGAGAGAGAGAGAGAGAGAGAGAGAGAGAGAGAGAGAGAGAGAGATGGGCAGGACTCTGTGATTCAGCCGAGACCATCAGAGAAATCCACCGAGTTCAGGAACGTCATCTGTCATCACCACTTACTGTCATCACCACTCAATCATTACAACTTAGGCCTACTGTCATCTCCACTCACCGTCACCACTCTCACCACTCACTGTCATCACCACTCACTGTCATTACCACGTACTGTCAATTCCACTCACCGTTATCACTGTTAACACTCACTGTCACCACCACTCACTGCCATTACTGTCATTACTCATCATTATTCATCACCACTCATCACCATCACTATCACCACCATCATTACCACTAACTTTCAAAACTGTCATTACCAGTCACTGTCATTATCTTCACTGCCATCACTCATCACCACTCACCACCATCACTCACCACCACTCACATCACCACCCACGGTCATCACCATTATCTCCCATCACTGGCATCAGCGTCATGACTAATGACAGTCAACACAGATCACTGTCATCGCTACTCACTGCCATGACCATTGTCATCACAGCCATCAACCAATGGCCTCACTGCCATTACCATTGACTGGTATCACCATTCAGTCACTACTGTCAATGGAACTGACTATCACCACTCACTGTCATCACCAATCAGTCGACACTTACATCACACATCACTATCATCACCATTCAGTCATCATCATTAAGTTATCACTTTCATCATCAATCGCTACCATCGTCATTCATCATTTTCATCACCCATCATTATCAACACTTTCATCGCCACTCACTGTCATCACCAACCTGTCATCACGTTCATCAATCACTATCATCACCCATTTTATCATCACTCATCGCCACTTATTATCATCGTTTTCAACACAACTCACAATCATGGCTTTCAACAACTCACTATCACTCACCACAGCTCACTGTCAATTTCATAACTCAAAGTCACTTTCGCCACAACCCACTGTCACTTTCACAACTATCACTTTCACAACTCATTATCTATTTCACCAAAACTCACTATCATCACTCATCGTTCATTATCATCACTTCCTTCACTCATTATTCACGATCACTCATCACCATTCACTATCATCACTTTCACCACAACTCACTATCATCACTTCCATCACCACTCACTGTCATCACTTTCATCATCACTCACGATCATCACTTCACCACCACTCACTGTCATCACTTCAACTCAGTCATCACTTCATCACCATTCACTACTGTCACCATCACCACTATCATTACACCATAACTCACTCATCACCACTCACTATTGTCACCATCACCACTATCATCACACCATAACTCATCACCACTCACTGATATCACCACTCACAGTCATTACTCATTACTCAATGTCATCACTCATCGCCACTCACCGTCATCGCCACTAACAGTCACCATCACTCACCGTCACCACCAAAACCGTCATCACCACTCACCGTCATCACCACTCACCGTCACCACCACTCACCGTCATCACCACTCATTCAATTATGGATGGGCGGAAGCTTGTCTACAACTTACCACACTCCCACTACGCCCTCACTGCTAACTACAATTGTCATCACACCCTCATCATACTCACCACCTCACCACCACCACACTGCATCATGTCAAAATCAGGCCAGCCCAACTGCTTTTGCAATCAACCACTTTCCACTTAATTCCTAACTAATTAACATTTTTCAAGAACAGGGACCTCTTTGCTGTACTGTTCATAAGCAATGACTTTTGTAATTATACACGGTTTGTTTTCATTTGGAGTACTCCGGCTATTCTGAAACTTTGGTTGTGGGGTAGGTACGACTCTCCTTGGTTACTACTCAAATCAGCCCTCCAATATGACAACAACTGGTCATCAATTAAACTGAAAGTGTTGAGGGATCTTTGGCAGATGAAATAATCCGACCACAGCCACTGTATTTATTTAGCTCAGTAAAGACTTCTTTCGTCAAAGTATTTATGAACATTCTTTTGCATCGTTTACAGCAAGATCACTTTTTTTTTTTTTTTATTCCTACTATCACGAGACAAATTTATTCACGCAACTCAAATGTTTTACATATTTATATTTCAGTCACTCAAATATTTCCTTACTTTTACCTATCACAATTTGCTATCACCTTTTTAAGTAGTGTCACTTTGTTCTATTGTATTTTTCAGTGTCTTTACCAAGCACTCTCTCTCTCTCTCTCTCTCACACACACACACACACACACACACACACACACACACACACACACACACACACACACACACCATTAATATCAGTTTAGTTCTTATTGTCCAGAGAGACCAACTGGTCTTCGCTTGCTGGGAGGAAGAGGAGGAGGAGGAGAGGTAAGAAAGCATTGAGGGGAGGAAAAAACAAACGAGAAGGGTGGAGAAAGAAAGAAGTGGGTGAAGACAAAGAACAAAGATAACATAAATGAAGGAACAAATGTGGAGAACGTAACGAGGGGAAGGATGAGGGCGAGATGAATGAGTAGAAAAAATTGAGATAAAGTAGAGGTGATAAAAGATGAGGAGCAAAAGTGGAAGATGGTGTATGAGGAATGGAAAATAAAAGCAATATACTCAACTCGAACGAGGGAAAAGCAGAGAAGAGGAGGAGGACGTTGAGGAACAAGGAAGGAGGAAACAAAAACAAAAGACCCTACGAGAGAAAGGAGGCCAAAATAAAAGCTCGAAAGAAGATACAGACGAAAATGGAATGTGTATAAACAAAACAAAACAAAAACAAGAGACTAAGAATAAAAGGTAGCCCAAGAACATAATTTGTTTTAATTTTCATTTCTATTTCTGTTTCCTCCTGACGATTTTTTTTTTTCACCTTGACCCGCATTTGGTCCAGTCTTTCATGTTTTATTCAAGTTTACACCAGACGATTTTATTCAGCTGGGTACCCAAGACTCAGAGGTTCGTATTCCCATCGGTTAAGAAAGCTTCCTAGCACCTCTTTCTTAGCGATTTATTTCTGGATACGGCTGGTTAATAATAATTCGTAACGTGCTGAAAACGGTGGTACTGGAATGATTCAGATGACACAGAGGAGGACAGTAAGGAGTAATAAGTAAATAAATCGTTTAGGAAGTGTTAGGAAACTTCCTTAACCAAGGAGAATACGAGCCACAGAGTACTTTCACTGTCAACCCTTCTCTGGTCGGAACAAGTCTAGTAATGTATCCTCAGATGATTTTATTCAACCGAGAGTATATTAGTGGATCCTGAGAGGTGCGGTTTTCGCACAGGTGGGGTTAGTTTTCATTCTTCCCATCAGTGCCAGACGGTTCTCCCAAGCTAAACAAAATCGTCAGGTCGTAGCAGGAACAATTAAAGCCAGATTCCATTATACTATTAGCTTTAAAGATTGTAAGAAGTGGGAAAAAGTAAAAAAAAAAATGATAAAGCCAATGCAAGGGGACAGGACGGGATGAATGGAGAAATAGTGGAGCAGAAGCCTGGTTGTGTCAGCCCCCAAGTACTAAACGAAAGTATGGAGTAAATAGCAGAATATGAAAGCAAGAATGAGTTGCTGAGAGAAAGTGTGTGTGAATTACAAAGAAAGTGAGGCGGTGCAAGGAAGGAGGAAAAGAGGGAGGAAGGAAAGGAGGTCAGAGAAGAAATAGGCTGGGCGAGAGAACTGTTCCGTAAGAAAGGGAAACGATTTGTCTCCATTAATCAATACGGGATTAAGGCTTGACTCACGCTTGTCTTTCCTCACCCATCTCTCTCTCTCTCTCTCTCTCTCTCTCTCACACTCTCACACACACACACACACACACACACACACACCTTTTTCCATCACTATAAATCTTTTTAAAAATTTCTTCATTTTTCACCCTTCCACCTTTTCGTATATTTCGTCACCTCTCAAACTTTTTATCCACTCTTTCCCCGCCTCTTTTTTCCTTCCACTTTTCTCTCTCTGTTCCTGTCCATTTTCATACTTCCATTTTCGCTTTTTCCACTCACATCGTTTTCTTAGCTCTTCCATAATTTATTTCCATTTTTCTTTCCCTTCTCTATTTTTTCTCTGGTCTCACAGTCCCTTTCATTTACCTTTTCTTTCACTTTCAACTCATCTTTCTCCTCTTTCATTTTCCTCTCATTTTCAAGTCTTTACTCCTATATATCGTCAGATTAACAGATGTTTTGTTTCTCTGAGCTTTATCTTCTATCTTCTCTCCACATTCTCAGGCTCCTATGACTCACACTTAGCTGAGCAAAGTCTGGTGTGCTGCCGTAAAACACCTGAGTTATCTCGACTATGTGAAAGCTAATCATTTCAGCATTGACACTCCTAAGCTCTAATGAGTTACTTGCAGATAAATAAAATCCTCCTCCGTTAGATGGAAGAGTACCAAAGTTTTCCCGATCATGAAAGGGTCAATCTTTATTTCAGTTTTTGCATTTCTTCATCTCATATATTCTTCTGACACGTGGCAGCATCTCTAGGTTCGGCTTTGTCCGTCTGTATCTTCCTAATGATTTTCGGACGTGCATTACTTCACTCTCATAGACTTTAAATACTTTAATGGAGCCACACCACACCACACCACCCTCACACCAGACCAAACAAAATCCTCCTCCCACACTACACTACACCAAGGGCATACACCGAAGGGCCTGGCAGCTTCCTCATCTACTTTTTGTACTTGTCTTTTAATCACTTACAATATTCATCAATCCAACTACACCAGTAATGAAGGAAACAGTCCAAGCATGTATTCAAAATGGACGGTGGACTTTAATGCCGAAGTAATGACATGTGAAGGCTTTTTGGCACCTGGGAGAACTGCCGGCCCTCAGGGAGAAAGCTGTCAAGTCTATGCCCAAAGTCGGCGTCCGCGGTGGAAGATTGCCTCACTCACCCTACGACTCCACCCACAGAGGTTCCACCCTGCAAACCTCCAGGCACCAACTTTTCCCATTCTAAGTATCTCCCGGCAGGAACAATCTACTTCCTCTAGGCATAACCTTTACTGTTCCCCCCTGGTCTTTTCACTCCAGCCTGAATATTTCGAACATCACTCTATGGGCAGGATAAGCCTATGGGAACGTGCTGCGTGCCCATACACCAACAGCTGCCGTGCACATATTATGTAGATGATAGACCAGCAATATCAGCAAAGTCAAGGTCAGTAACTAATACAATAATAGCAATTCCGACCCACAGCCGTGTAGTTACGGGATTAATGACGGTATATCTAACATTTCCAGAAGCAAATCTCTCTCCTAAGCTGGACACAATCGTCTTGAGGCATCAGGAATGAAACAGAAATGAGATCCTCGCGTTAAAGGAGTCATGTGTGTGTTACTGCTGTATATCGATTGGGTGTATGTTTTAGGGTTATTCTAAATGACTTTGAGGAGTTCATAACACCTCTTCTCGACGTTTCATTTTGCACACTACACGTCGATAACCCCAAGTATGTTACTGATGCTATGCCAATATTTTAACGATATAAATGGCAAACAGAAAGATAAGTTTGCTAGATAAACAGCTAAGGACGAGGTGAAACGTCCAAGGTAGCTTTATCGCACATCTTCCTAACTTGTATATTTCTGCACTTTCCACGTTAATATTCTCATGTAATTTCAATAAATTACATGAGAATATTAATGTGGAAAACGTAGAAATGGATGACAGACCAGCAATATCAGCAAAGTCAAGGTCAGTACCCATAACAGTTGGTACCAATGTACCAACTACATCGATATTAAAACTATAGCACAAGAGAATGTTCAGGGGTAATACGCTAAAACAAAAAGAACCCTAGCTGTCGCCGCAATGCATTGCTCAGTACGACTCCGCCAAGCCTTGTGTACGGACTCGCCATACAACTTCCATGACCTCGCTGACCAAATCAGTTCATCGTCCCTTCATACTGTATCACTGACAAGTTTGTCGAAATCCGTCAAGAGGTTCAGGAGCTATCGCGCCCACACCCATATAACCTTGTACTTTAACCACTTGACCTTGCTGACCTAATCACTTCATCGTCCCTTCATACTGTATCACTGACAACAATTTTCTCGAAATCCGTCGATGGGTTCAGATATCGAGCTCAAAAAGATAAAGTATGGTGACCCCATATGACCTCCATCTCTAACCCCTCGACCTTGCTGACCAAGTCAGTTCACCGTCCCTTGATACTGCATCACTGACCAAAGTTTGGTGGAAATCCGTCAATGGGTTCAGGAGATATCACGGCCACAAGAGTGTTATGGACGCACGAACCCACACACGCACGCACCCATTCATGCACACACAGACGGACACACCAATCTTTTCATGCCTCCGTCCACCGAAAGAAAAATGCAATCTAAAGCCTCCTATGCAAGCTAAAATTACGATAGCGTGCCAAGAAGGTTCCTACGCCGCCTACACTCAGCATGATGTGCAATTATGCACCGTATTCTCGTCAGTTAAGGAGCTCCCTAACACTTTTTCCTGAGCGACTTATTTTGCTTATTACACCTTATTGACCTTATCCGTGTTACATATATCATCCTAATATCGCCATACTCTGCAGAGATATCGTACAAACGAATATTAGCCAGCCATATCCAAAAACAAATAACTAAGGAAGAGGTGTCAGGGAGCCTCCTTACCCCACGTGAATACAGGCCCACGTCTGCCGTATAATCCAGAATACTGACGTCAGCACGCACACCACAACATACACTTGTCGACTTGAAGACTAATATTAGCTTCTGCACATAAGTTTCAACCTTGTGTCCGCTAATTACCCCACCGACCAAAAAATTATTTAGTGGGGATTTTCACGCTAATCAACTCTCAGGCGGGAGACTGGGGAAGTATGAGAAATAAAGAGAGGAGGGGGAGAGATGGAGGAGGAGAGGAGAAGGAGGAAGAAATTAAAGGGTTGAAGAAAGGGAGGGAAGGAACGGTGAAGCAAGAGATTTGAAGGGAAGAGAAAAAGAAGATGAGATGAGGGGAAGGAGGAAGAGGGGGTCTGAGAAGGGGTGGAGGAAAAATAAAGGAGAGGAGGGGAGGGGAGAAAGGGGAGGGTGGAGCGGTACAAAGAGATGAGATGGAGCGGGAGGGAAGGAATGAGGAGATGGGGGTGAGAATTTAAGATTAGGGGAGAGGAATGGGACTGAGTTCAGAGGTGAAGAAGAATAAAGGGTCGGGGAAGGAAGGGGAAGAGGAAATAGGTAAGGAGAGCGGAAGGGTAGAGAACGTGAATAGAGAAGGGGAGAGAAAATGAGGGAAAGGTGGGGATTGGGAAGAGGTGGGGATGGGGAAGGGAAGGGTTTGGGAGTGGGTGGGGAAGGGAGATAAATACAGAACAGAACTGGAAAGTGGGGAGAAGAGGAGTGGCGGCGAGAGGAAAGCGGGAAGAAAAGAGCTGGGAAGCAGGAAGGGAAGGAATGAAGTGGAGAGGGAGAGGGAGAGGTGAGGGAAAATAATGGGAGGGGAAGGGAGAGGAGGGAGGGGATAAGGGAAGGGAAAAATAGTGAAGGGAGGAGGGAGATATTACGGGAGGGAGGTAATTAAGGCGTGGCCTAATTTATAAGTTAATTACTTGATGAACGATGAGATAGTGCTATTACCTGGCTGGCCGCAGTGTGTGTGTGTGTGTGTGTGTGTGTGTGTGTGTGTGTGTGTGTGTGTGTGTGTGTGTGTGTGTGTGTGTGTGTGTGTGTGTGTGTGTGCGTGCGTGCGTGCGTGCGTGCGTGCGTGCGTGCGTGCGTGCGTGCGTGTGTGTGTGTGTGTGTGTGTGTGTGTGTGTGTGTGTGTGTGTGTGTGTGTGTGTGTGTGTGTGAACCCTCTCATAATCAAGAACAACTCAAGTGTTCTGTCAGGCAACCACAGACGAACTTCTTCAGTCAAGAATTGTTATCAAACCCAGTCTGTTTGGTTATGCAGACCCATCAACCGCAGGCAAGCAACCGCCATTGCAGGGCTGTCCGTCCAGTGAACCATTGCTACCTTGTGACTGACAGAGTTCCGCGACAGCGAGGCGCGGGGAAAAGTGCGGAGGTTTGGTTCTTGGACCATTTGCGTTGCTCCAGCAGTTAACAGAGGCATCATTGCAAGCTCCACATCACCGTTACATAGTTATATGGTTACCACCGAGCGCTGTAAATAGCTCCTGGCTTACAGGAAGCCATTCAACTTGTCATTCAGTGTAAAGCCGCCTGATGAGGAAAGAAGGGTAGTAAAAGGTATTAGGAAGATAAGGTGAAAATAGGAAGGGAGGAGGGCAGGCACACAGATAGAATGATGAATGTGAGGAGGACGTAGGCAGCACTACAGCAAGTAGTGGACGACGGTGGCCACCAGGTACCACCTTCAGGTATGAGTAAGTCAGGGAAGCTTCAGTGTTAATACCGGTACATGTACGATGATTCCTGACCGGCACAACACTGCTCTCCTATTCCAGTACAACCCAGACGATTTTATTCAGCACAGAGTGAGTTTCAGGAGCCTTGGTGTTAAAATTCTACCGGCACCTCCCACCCATACCCAGGTAATGAAAAATGCAGGTGGACTGGATGTGTGCACTGCCTCAGGTGTGTAAGTAAAACAAGACTTTTAGCCTACGTAAAAACCGACAGGCAGAAATGTGTGTGTGTGTGTGTGTGTGTGTGTGTGTGTGTGTGTGTGTGTGTGTGTGTGTGTGTGTGTGTGTGTGTGTGTGTGTGTGTGAGAGAGAGAGAGAGAGAGAGAGAGAGAGAGAGAGAGAGAGAGAGAATTTCTCTTGGTCTGACAGAAGTGCCGGAAGTCATTTACATATTCAAGAATTCTGAGGCCACTTCATCCGGAAAAACGCACGAATAGGAAACAATTCGAAAGAAATTGAGAAATACAGCAAGAGATAAGGAAAAGAAAGACATATGCAGCGAGAAAGATAGAAATATTATCTGGTGAGGTAAAGTATACGAGATAAAGAGAGTGAAAATTCTGATTCTCTCTCCCTCTCTCTCTCTCTCTCATCATCGTCACCATCACCATCCTCCTCCTCTTCATGATGACAATAACGATGGCGATGATGACGGTGAGAGAGAGAGAGAGAGAGAGAGAGACCACCTGAGAGGCGTTTACTGTTTTCAAGAATTCCGTCCGTATGAAAAATAACAAAAAAGGTGAAAAGAAAGACAAGGCAAATCATGCGAGAAATGAAAATAAAGCCAGTGAGAGTGTGAAACATACAGTTTCTCTCTCTCTCTCTCTCTCTCTCTCTCTCTCTCTCTCTCTCTCTCTCTGGTGTGGCACTGGGATAGAGGGACTGGCATTTACATATTCAAGAATTCCGAGATGATTCGAGACAGATCCCACGGTCCCAGTCACCTCAATACTCTATAACACACTCGAGTTTCTTTTCACCTTCTCTTAGTTCCTTTCCTTGTCTTTTCTGCCTACTTATTCTGTTCCATTTTTCCCTCCCTTTTCCTTCCCTGTTCCATTGTTCACCTTGCGTCATTTTTACATGTTCTTACACATATTATTGATATTTTCTAGTTGTTGCTGTTGTTCTTTTCTTTTTCTCTTCTTCTTGTCCTTCTTCTTCTATCCTTTCTTCTTCTTCCCCTCTTCCCCCTCCTTGTTCTTCTCTTCCCTGTTTTTAATTCTTTTTCTTCTCGTTTTCTTCTCAGTTTTCTTATTATCCTTCTTTTGTCCACGTCCTCCTCCTTATCATTTTCTTCTTTTCCTTCTTCCTCCTGGGTCTGAGGCAGAATCTACGATCACATTAACACCCAACTTCACTGGAATCTTTTTTTTTCTCTTTTTTTCCTTTTTTATGTAGTTCTACTTCATCTGTTTCCCTACTTATTTTCTTTCCCTCTTCTTTTCCTCTAATAGGTTTGCTTTCCTAAATTCTTCTGCTTTTTCTCTGGTTCTTGCCAATATTACAGACCTTGAGAATATTGGCCACCAATGAAAAATAAGCAGGAAATGTGAAATACCGGGCTAAGAATCATACCAAGCCACGCTCAGCTTAGAAATATTAATTAGCACAAGAAGGCGAGGAAATATTATGTAGAAAAACATACCAAGACACTGTCATTTTATGAATGTCAGTCAGCAGAAGAAAGTCATAAGTACAGGAAGAGAAATAATCAAACTTTTGCCTCGGACTGTAGGTAAACTGAAGAATGGTAAATGACTGGACTGGGTGAGTAATTACTGTTTAGGATAAGTGGACTTCGTGAAGCAAGTGGTGAAGGAATATGATAACTGGGATTTAATAATTGATGGAAGCTGCAGTCGAGAACAGAAGTGTGTAATAATATTAATCATTATCATAATCATCTAATAATAATAATAATAATAATAATAATAATAATAATAACCAGAGGGGCACTCAGTGGAGCGCATCTCTCCGAGAAGGGCAACGTAATTTCCAAACCACTCTTCGTAATGGGTCAGGTTTTCTCATCAGTGACTAGGGCTTCGCGTCTGAATCTAGGATCTGTAATACGATCCGGCCAGGTCGCAAAAGTTAATCGATTGTTCCCTGGGACATGGCTATTAAATTTGGTCCAAATCTCTCTTTTAGTTTTTGAGTAATCCCGCTAAAAGACAAGCAAACAAACAAACAAACGGGGGAAAACATACTCTTCTTGTCGGACAGAATAATAATAATAATAATAAACTTCTTTGAGGAATCGACTGTAGCACCAGTCGAACAGGGCAGTACTCCCGAGGTTGATGGCAAGCTGCGCTGACAGGGAGAGCTGGAGCTCCCGTTCACCGGCCCTCAGGGACTTGATCCTGACCATCTCTCTTTGCGAACATTTTCAGTGCATTCATTTACACAGAGAGTAGGCCAGCATGCTCTCATAATACACTCTACCTTCAACTGTCTCACACCACACTACATGATCATAACACATAACACCTTCTATTCACTGTCTTTAGTAATGGCCAGCTGCAATCTTAATATCAAATGAGGAGGTAACTTGGATTGCCACCACCGGCAGGATAGGGCTGGCGGCAACAGGAGGCATCCTCCCTGGTCGCCATCAAGCGACTGCGCCGGCAGCGACTGTTGCTATTTCTGGGAATGCTCGTCACCGAAGAGGTGAAAGTGCGGCCTTTTACCACAAATTCTTAAACTCAGTTTATTTTTTTCTTCAGTCCATATCCCCCTTTTGGCCCTTTTCCCTCACAGAACCACAAATCTCACCCTCTACCGATATATCTCCATTTTGTTTTCCCGGTTACCATCTCCTTACAAGTTTCCGTAACAAGGGCGGCACCTGTTCTTATATCAAATCCCCAATATGCAGTTGACACTGTTTCTAAACTTCACTTCTTCCAGTTTTGATTACTCATTATATAAACTAAATTGTCAAAACATTACTCAAATATATTTGTGTAGTTTATCGTTCCCCCAATGCTTCTTCTCGGAGCCCAGTGTATTTGAGTCCATATCCACTCAGTTGAGCAACCTATAACCTTGCCCTTAGCACCGAAATTACCATTTTGGGTGATTTTAACATACATAATGTTGGATAGTTATTGCATTCTGCCAGGACTGACAACGCTGGTCTAGAATGCGAGCTGTTTGCAGAGATCGTGTAATCTCACCCAGTTGGTAAAGCAACCAACCAGAATACCTGATAATCCTGACCATATGACGTCCATCTCTTGGATTTATTCTTGACAAATAATCCAGGAATCAATACAGGGATAGAGGTACTGTCACCACTTGGATCCTCTGACCACAATCTCATCAAAGCCTTCATTAGTAAACCCTCCCACACCTCCCGTTCTGAACCTGTCCAGGGTGACCCGATGGCACTTTGATAGGGCAAACTGGAATCGATTTAGAAATTATCTTGCTGACATTCCATGGCAGTCTTTCTTCTCTAGTGATCCCCAAATTCTACCCAGTCCCACATTTGCGACTTTAATACTAGCTGGTATGGATTTATTCATACCAAGTCAACAGTTCTCTAAAAGATCGAACTCTCCAAAATGGTTTGATGTCAACTGTGCCTGAGCAACAACCCAAAAGTCATTAGCATATAACTTACTTAAAATCAAAAACATCTTTGAATCACTCTCCCAATTTAAAATTGCTAGAAATCATGCAAAAGCTGTGTTAAATCTATCTACATCAAACTTTCTTCAAAAGCAAGCATCAAAACTACTTAACAACCCTAATGACGATAGAATATTCTGGTCAACTCTTAATTCTTTCAATAATAACTTTTTAACAAGTCATCTTCCATTCCCACACTAAAATCTTCAGATGATAACATTACAAATGACCCACGTGGGAAAGCAGATCTCTTTGCTAGCACTCTTTGCCAGAAACTCTACCATAGACGATACCAGCCAGAATGTCTCAGTACTAGAACTTGATTCTCCTGAAAATTGCCCCACTTTAAAATACAGACAAGATACGTAAAATCCATCCTAGACAAGGAATTTACCTATCAACAAAGCTTCAGGCCCAGATGGAATTCCGCTCAATTGTTTTGAAAAAGTGTTCCCCTGAACTTGCCTCTGTTCTAGCTAAATTATTCAGACTATGAGCATACGTACTTCTTTATTCCCAAATTCATGGAAAGAAGCCAATATCCACCCAATTCCGAAGAAAGGAAGTTCGTCTGACCTCACCAATTACAGACCAATAGCTGTCACATCTTCTCTTGGTAAGGTATTTGAAACATTAATTAATAAGCACATTGTTAAACATCTTGAATCCAACAACTTAATTAGTGATGGTAGACAATATGGTTTGTGCCATGAAAGATCCACCATCGACATACTCAATCTCCTAACTCAATCTCCATCAATCAATTGATCTACATGAAGAAACCTTCATGCAGTAGCTCTTGATATTTCTAAAGCTTTTGATAGAGTATGGCACCGTTCCCTGGTGTCCAAACTCCCTTGCTATGGACTAACGTCTTTTTGTTCCTTTGATATCTTCATATTCTTTTAGTGACAGGAAAATAAGAGTAAAGGTGCAGATGATGTATATTCCAATGTTCACTCAATTAATGTGCCAGAAGCGTGCTGCAGGGATCAGTTCTTGGCGCCAACCCTATTTCTGGTTCATATTAATGATCTCTTTTATCTGTCACCCAATAATCCCATTCACTCATATGCAGATAAGGACTCAACACTCACACAGTTCATTCACACCCTTCCAGACACTTGCCATTTACAAAGTCCAATATCTCTACCTCTCAAACTCAGTACAGCCATCTCCATAAATCAAGATCTATCTACGATCAGTGAATGGGGACAAAACAACCTTGTATCTTTTAATGCAATTAAAACTAAATATATACAGTTTACTAATAGACAGATATTGCCCCAAGATTCGTACATTACCTTCAGTGCTACTAATATTCCTATCTCCAAAAGTATTGAAATTCTTGACATCTCACTTAACAATGCCCTCAGCTGGACCTCTCATGTTAGATCACTTCTTGGCTGATGAGCTGTTAGTTATAATTTATAAGTCATGTGTGCTCTCAGTTTGAATATTGCTCCACCCTTGTGGAATGGTTGTGGAGAGGTTGCATTAAAACAACTAGACAAATGCAGAACAAAGCTGTTAGAATCATTAACAACTCTGCCTATTACAAATAAACTACCTCCTCTGCAAGTAAGAAGGAATGTTGTCTCCCTTGAATTATTTTACAGATATTTTTATGGCAAATGCTCATACGAAGTTGCGTCCATGGTGCCACCTCTCATGCCTTCCCTCGTGCTACACGGGCATCTGGTAGCGCTCATGGGCGACTGGACTGTCACTCAACCATATTGCCAGAACTTCTGCCTATCAGAAGTCTTTCATTCCCGAACTGCGTTTCTCTGGAACTCGCTTCCCCATAGTTGTTTCCCTCCAAACTTCAACCTACAGCTGTTCAAGTCTAACTGTTACAGATATTTTATGAACAGAGGACACCAGTAATCTGGTGAACGGATTATTTTTTTTTATTCATTTGTTTTTCCTTCCTCCGATCTGTTATTAAAAAAAAAAAAATTAGAGATGGCAGCCTTCTCGGTGAACTTGTAGTGCAAGTTGAAGGAACTTGTAAAATTCTCTCTCTCTGTCTCTGTCTGTCTGTCTCTGTTAAGTGTGTGTGTGTGTGTGTGTGTGTGTGTGTGTGTGTGTGTGTGTGTGTGTGTGTGTGTGTGATTATAAAGCTATAGTATACAATTTCAAATCTGCTTGTGTTAGGAGAGAGAGAGAGAGAGAGAGAGAGAGAGAGAGAGAGGGAAACTAAATGTGCCGCTCTCTTCTCTGATGTGGATATAATGAATCGGGGAGACTGAGCTGGGGGGGGGATATGTGGCTGCGAGAGAGAAAAAGATACTGATGAGGACGAAAAAGGAAAAATAATAATACT
>NC_136954.1:13189337-13191415 GCF_032717465.1 Coenobita brevimanus
AAAACCAGAACACAAATAAAATGAAAACTGCTGTAAACCCAAAATCAAGGCCAAAAGCTCTTTCTCAATAGTGGAGTAGTTCTTTTGAGGTGGAGTGAACTTTTTTACTGTAATAAGATATAGGATGTTCAATACCCTGATCATCCTCTTGCAGCAAAACAGCCCCAGCTCCTGTATCACTTGCAATTTCAACAGCCATCTTAAAAGGCTTAGCAAAATTTTGGAGTAGCGAGTACTGGCTGACTTAATAGAATAGCTTTAAGTTTGTTGAAAGAGGATTCACAGTTATCGGTCCAGACAAATTTAACTCCCCTTTTTCAGTAGGTCTGTAAGTGGTGATACAAGAATAGAAAAGTTAAGAACAAATCTCCTGTAATAACCTACCATTCCCAAAAATCTTTGTAGCTCTTTCCTACTTTTAGGTCTGGGAAGATCACTTATAACCTGAACCTTAGCTCCTGGTGGTGCAACATGTCCATCACCAATTACATACCCAAGGTACTGAACTTTAGCTTGACCAAACTCACACTTGGATAAATTAGCTACAAGATTAGCCTGAACCAAAGCAGCTCCAAGAAATTTACTGACATGGCATAGGTCATCTTTCCAGTTGTCACTGAAGATTAATACATCCTCAATATAAACAACACACCCTGCCAAACCCTCTGTTACAACATTCATGAGCTTCTGAAATGTGGCTGGTGCATTCTTCATACCATACGGCATTACAGAACATGCAAAAGCCTTTCCTAGTGTTACAAAACATGAGATCTCCCTAGCACGCTCAGTCATAGGTACTTGCCAGTATCCCTTTAACAAATCAAACTTACTTATGTACCTAGCCTTTCCGATCTTGTCTATGCAATCTTCCACACGAGGGAGAGGGTAAGTGTCTGTTTTGGTTATCTGATTAACACGTCTGTA
Organism: Coenobita brevimanus; assembly: GCF_032717465.1. NCBI lineage: Eukaryota > Metazoa > Arthropoda > Malacostraca > Decapoda > Coenobitidae > Coenobita > Coenobita brevimanus. The sequence goes on from NC_136954.1 coordinate 13,190,262, forward strand.
GTCAATGCCAAAGCCGCTGTGACCCACCTGGCTTAGGGACTAGAGTGACAGGAGAACTCCACTCGCACTGACAGGGCTCAATCATCTTGTGGTCCAACAGGTAGCCCAAGCTCCTTCTCTGATGAGTGAGGAACTTTCACTGGGTTCACACGGTAAGGAGGCAGTTTAATTGGCTTTGCGTCTCAACATCGACATCATGCATCAACACAGTGGTTCTTCCTGGAGTGGCACGGAACGCACTTGGTGGGTACTCCTGCAGTAATGCCGAAAACTCCTGCCTTTCCTTGGGAGGTAGATGAGAAAGCTTAGTCTGGAGATCATTCATGATATCAGGATTCTTCCCCAAACTATCACTCAGGCTCATACTGCATGGGAGAGCTTCACTTGCATACTCGGGTGGAACAGCTACAGTGCAGACTGGGTTATTTTCGTTCTGCCTGTGATACAACTTTAGCATGTTGATGTGACATAGTTGCTTGTTCTTTCTCACGATCTGGTGTGGCGATGACATAGTTGACATCACTGAGTTTCTTCTCCACGAAATAAGGACCACTAAACTTGGCTTGAAGAGGTTGCCCATGAACTGGTAGCAGAATCAAAACCTGATCTCCTGGCTGAAAGTGGCGTAATCCTGGACTTCTTATCATACCAAGTCTTCATCTTCCTCCTGAGCAGCTCCTAAATTCTCTCTCGCCAGCTGTAAAGCAGTGGACAGCCGTTCTTTGAACTTCATCACATACTCCAGCAGGTTGACGTCATCTTCCTCCGACAGCCAGCATTCGCTTGAGTAACTTAAGGGGTCCTCTTACTTCATGGCCAAACAGTAGTTCAAAAGGTGAGAAGCCCAGTGATTCATTTGGAGATTCTCTTGCAGCAAATACAACGAATGGAAGACCTTTATCCCAGTCTTTCTGATGTTCCAAACAGTATTTCTTGAGCATCGATTTGAGTGTTTGATGATATCTCTCCAACGCTCCTTGGGTCTGGGGATGGTAAGCTGAAGACGTGATCTGGGAGATGCCCAATCTCTTTCAGAGAACTGCTTGAAAACATTCGACATGAAATTACTTCCCGGTCTGACTGTACCTCCTTGGGCAGACCAAACTTTGTGAAGGAACCCTAGCATTTTCCTTAACCACGTTCTTTGCTGAGAT
>NC_136954.1:13191515-13266515 GCF_032717465.1 Coenobita brevimanus
TATGTGTATTCGTAATGAATTGTGTGTTGCAGCCACGAATTTCTTTAATGTAAAGGTGTATTGTTGGCAGTTGAAAATGTAGGTATGATAACTGTGTGTAATTCACCGGGTCGGTCGGGATCACCTGATTTTCGTGATCGTCAGCTTTTACCCTCCCGGAAGGGAGCTGAGAACTCATATAGTCCGATCTAAGAACAAGGCTGTGACCTTCACACACGCACACACCAATCCCCTTGCTCTAGGGGGATAGTAACCACCCACTGCGTGAGTGATGGCTTTTCGCAACCTGAGCGAGGCGCGAACTCCACGTCTACCAGATGGCAAGCGAGAACATTACCACTGCACCAGCGAGCGGTGTTTACCACTGCACCAACGAAGCGTGTGTGTGTGTGTGTGTGTGTGTGTGTGTGTTTGTTTGGGATGAGGTGACCAGATTTATTAGAGCTAAAAGCGGGACGCGCGTGCGTGCGTGCGTGCGTGTGTGTGTGCGTGCGTGTGTGTGTGTGTGTGTGTGTGTGTCTATCTATAGAGAGATAGATAGATAGATAGATAAATAGATAGAAATAGATAGATAGATAGATATAGGTATATAGATAGACAGATATTGACTAATGTGACAGCGACCGCTGCTGCTCACCACACCTCAAACTGAGGCTGCTAATCAAACACTAACGTCTCCTACGAACTCCGAACATGCCGTACGGTACAGTGAAAAGGTCGACAAAGAGATTACCAGGTAGTGAGCATTACAGATTTTATATTAATAATTCGGTATTTCATTTGGTTAGGATTATGTATAATTTTTCTAATTTCATCCTAATTTCATAAAAGGTCATGTTATATCTAATGCAATAGTAAGTTTCTAAAAGCGGGACAATTAAGATAATTTGCTAAAAAAGCAGGACATTCTTGTCACAATTAAAAAAGCGGGACGGACGGTAAAAAAGCGGGACTGTCCCGCCTAAAAGCGGGACTCTGGTCACCTTAGTTTGGGAGCATATCTGCATAGAGATTAAGGAATCTGTACTGTAAGTGTATATTTAGCCGTCCCAAAGTTGTTGAAATTAGGGAATTAGCTATTCCAGATGTCGATATATGATGGTCGTTTATTAACCTCTTTTATAATGTCTTTGCTTCATCCATAAGAGCGATTTTGCATAGTTTACGAGAGATATACAAATAGAGGCGTTAAATATAGACTTTATTAACAGTTCACTACAAAAGAGTATTTTGCTTTATATTGACCAGAATCACTTGGTGGTGGCAACAAAAAAAGAATTAATCTAACTGAAGGTCGGTAGAGAGGGTGGCCTGGAATCCCAGTGGACCCAGTATCTGATCCCGGCTGAGGCAGGGAACGGTTTAAGGTTTTGAATTTCATTAGTACAGGCTTTACTTAGTACCATAAAACCCGCCGACATTTCATAAAAACTCCCTCTCACTAATACCAATATACCAGTCCTGTATGGGGCAGCCCTAGCATGTATTCAATATGGATTCTGCTGGTTGTTAGCTCCCAAAGTGGTGACATGTGCAGATGAAGTACGTAGGAGGACTATTGGGTCACAGGGAACAGTCATTCAAAGCCTATGCCCAAGAGTCGAACAAAAGAAAGTTACAGATATGCCCTCCTGTTATAATACATTTTGTCTTTGTTTATTTTTGATGTGTGGATATTTAGGTCCCTTAAGATGGAAATGGGAATTCAGGAGAAAGCCACAATGATAAGCTGTTCATAGTCGGGGCAAATCTAATATTCTACTCCAGCTAATGTGTAAGACTATGTTGTTCACCAGAGGGTGAATCATAGGAGCCCAAATGTGTTAATATTGGCATACCGATAACCTTTTTCTTGAAACGGACATCTCGAGTATTGTTAATGATCATCATTCATCATCGTCGTCTCGTCGCCAGTCAGTTAGTCAGTCAGTCAGTCCAGTCCACGGCATGACAAAAGACTACTGCCTGTTAGCCTGTTCCTTCCAATCTAAGCAGTCTCCGAATAATATCTCGCCATCTTGTTCTCTGTTTGCCTCCCTCCTCTCACCCCACTTCTGGGTCGCCACTCAATTATCCTGCATGTCCATCTGTTATCTGTTCTACGATGGATCTGACCTGACCGTATCAATGTATTATATCCCCATGCTACTGCTCTCTTTACCTGGATTTTTTTTTTTGATCGCCATGTGACCCCTAAGCTAAGCATTCTCATTCCCCTCTGAGCGCTTTCATGTTTACGTTCAAAAGGTTTTTTTATTTCATGTTTCCGATCCCTAAGTCAGAACATCAAGGACACATTGATTTTATAGCCATGCATTTCAACCTAACAGCAGGTACTTATCATTCTTGTAATGACAGTTTACCAAAATACATCCATCGCATTCAGAATATTTACTAGGTCTCAGTGATATGCATTGGGTCCCTGCTTAAACTGTTTTGCTCCAGGCATATTATATTTCTCGACATATTTCGTATTCCGCACCAGCTAAATATTCTTATAAGCTGCACCGTCTTAGTCACACATGCGAGACTCGTGGAAGATCACCGTGAGAAGTTGACGAATAAATATGTACATAGGATGTCACAGAGATTGTCATTTTCACAGTAGTGAAAAAATTACAGAGGCCAATTAAAGGCACCTTGGATGTTGTGAAACTACGGACAAAGTTGGCTGACGCAGAGTAGTTTTTTTTCCCTTCTGATCGGACTGAACATGTGTGCAAAACATAATTTTTTTTGTCTCCCTCACACTCATTTTCAAGCCTACCTTCAGACTGCCCCTTTACGGATCTGTTATCATTTCTTCGTAGTTCCTCCCCTAATTAAGTGAAAAGAAGTATGTCGTCAGCAAATCAATTTTTTTTTAATTGCTCTCGTTGAATTTTAGTCACATTTTCATCCCTGTTTGTATTTCTGATATGCTGCGAACAATTTTGGTATAAATATCCATGTCTGATACAGCTCACGTATTTTCAGTACCGTGTTATGCTGGTGGTAAGTAGGAGAACAGGTGCAGGAATTAACTGGAAAGAAAATAAGAAGGGCTGATGGATTTGGACTATGCTGATGATATTGTACTGATTTGCGGAAGTATTTACGAGATGCAGAGGGTGCTTGATTGTCTGGTAGAGGCAGGAGAAAGAAGAATGGGACTGGTAATAAATTGTGGAAAGACCGAAATTATTAATATGAACGTGGAGAACCAAATCGATTGTGTAATTGGGAATAATATGTGGTGAAGAATGTAGAAAATTTTCAGTATCTGGGAACGTTTGTAGCATTTAATGGATCATTTAACAATGAAATTGAGGGGAGGATTAGACTGGCTTGGCGTCATGTTGGAGTGTTGAAATCTGTTTGGAATAATAATATGCTTTCAGGTACAGACTGAAGTAAAAATTTTTCAAGTCCACGGTTAGACCAATTTTAATTTATGGGCATGAGTCATGGTACAGTACAATTGCAACAGATCGGAAGGAGAAGTACAGTAGTAGAGGATTTGAGAATAAAATACTGAGAAGAGGTTCTTGGGGTAAAGTGGCAAGACAGTTACAAATGAAAGAGTTAGAGAGGATATTACGAGAGTGGAGCCAGTTGATGAATATGTGAGACTGTCTCGCTGGAAGTGGCTGGGGGCACATATACAGAAAAGAAGGCAGTTTAATACGGGATGTGCCAGAGAAGTGGACTGGTAGAGGAAGAAAGAGGCAGAGAGTAGAGCCGAGGGAAAACTGGTTGAGGACAATGAAAAGAGAAGCAGGAGAGTAGTGTTGGTGGAGGACCTGAAGGAGATGGCAAGAGACAAACTATTGGTGAAGAGAGTTCATCAGGAGGCCCTGTGTACGCATCCCGTGGGGTGCCATAGGAAATGATTGATTGATTGATTGACTATGCTGGTAATGTTTAATCACATGAAGTGAACTGTCGAACATTTAATCAGAGCGCCTATGGAAGTCTTATGTTTTCTTTATACCAGCTACAGACAAATTGTTTTGCTAATTTAGGGATAGTGAAAGGGGTCAGTGACTATTTCACTTAAATCCTAATAGCCTCCGTAAAGTTAAATCCTGAGCTAAATAAAATGACCTGTAGTTAGGAAGAATAAAATATAAAACGGTGTCTCCCCGTTGAATGAACAATATGTAAATGAACGCTCCTAAAGTTTTAAAAGTCTGTCCTGCAGTAGTCTCCCCATGCTGGATAAAATCGTCTGTAGAAAGGAAGAGAAACAGATATAAGAGGTTCCTGTGTGGAAGATTAAAAGAGGAGTAAATAATTATGGAGAATTGCCAAGCTTGATCCTCATGCACTTCCAAATATTAAGCTGGTAAGGAGTTGAAGAAATCCTTTAGCAGTGGGCCGTGGACTCTCATTATGTGGAATTATTGAGGAGAGGAATCGAGAGAGAGAGAGAGAGAGAGAGAGAGAGAGAGAGAATGGAATTAGTGGTAAGGGAAAGTGCAGTGGGTCATCAGCAGTAGCTTGTTAGCAGAAGGGGATCCAGTTATGGTGTAAAAGAGGGTGAAAGTTATTTTAAGATATATACGGTGTTGGGGACAGGGAGGAGGAAGAAGGGAAGGAAGGAGAGTTGGCATACAGGAAAGAAATGATAAAGTGGAAGAGATACTGGAGGATAGATAGATAGATTGATAGGAATATGTAGAGGTGGAAGAGACATTGGATGTGTGTGTGTGTGTGTGTGTGTGTGTGTGTGTGTGTGTGTGTGTGTGTGTGCATCGGTATGTAGAGAGAGAAGAGGGGACATACCTTTTCCATCTTTTTACTACACATATAAGCTGGATGTTTGATGCAGGCCAACTGTATTACATTGGCAGATAATCTGATCTTATGCATCCTGTTATCTGTGTTTCATGTCAATGCTTTTGTATGCTCTTTAGCCCAATATTTTTCTACTTTTCAACTTGCATTATGTATTTTCTCTTCTCACATAACTTTTTCCCTTTCTGTTCTCTTTCCCCTTCTCTACTCTTCTACCTCCTCTCTTGTATTTTCCCCTCATCTCTTTTCTCTCTCCTTCTTCTCTTCTCTCCTCTTTTACTTTCTTCTTTTTTTTCTTTCTCTTAACTCCTTTCCTTGTCATTTTTTCAGGTCCCTTCTCATTCGCCTTCTTTCTTTTCTTCTCTTTCTCTTTCTTCTCCCACCTCTTGTTCTCTCATCTCTGATCTCTTCTTGTTCTCTGTGCCTGATCTCTCCAGGATTTTCCTCCCACTTCACTATTCTTGTTCTTCCCTCGCACTGTTCTCCGCCTTCCCTCTTGGTGTTACTCTCGTTCCTGTATGTTCTTCACTCTTGTTATTTATTCTCCTTCATTTCTTGCTTCCCTGTTCTTTCCTCCCTTTTTTCGTTCTTGTTCTGTGTACCTCGAGCCCTGAACACCACCTGCTCCACCATCTCCTCATTATTATTATAAGAGATCGGATAAATGTTGTTAGTTAGGCCATTTTAGTCTTTGTGTGTGTGTGTGTGTGTGTGTGTGTGTGTGTGTGTGTGTGTGTGTGTGTGTGTGTGTGTGTGTGTGTGTGTGTGTGTGTATTTTCACCAAAACATGTGATGGAACTAAAGTATGTGGTTTTAATCGGTGTTTTATTTTCGTGAAAAATTCAGGAAAACTAAATCAGAAATGATACACAACCAATCCTGCACCCAGGGGGGTCAAGGGCGGATTCCCCCTTGAAATCTATTTACATATCTAAACAGTAGCCTTATATAATACCGATACTGAATGATCAGTTGATCACTATACTATCAGCAAGCCATAAACTGAAATATGGTACATATAACTAAGAAAATGAAAAAATGGAAAGAAACATATGCTTAACTTATTGAATTAGCTAACGATTCCCCCTGAAATGAAATTCTGGCTACAGACCTGTATACGAAACATAGTACTATAGAATATACTCGTATTATAGCTCAGACTGCTGAGCCATTGTAAAAGCAGTTTTGTAACCATGATTTTGTTCAGATTTTCTTCTGTAAGACGCTGGATTCTGTCAGTCAACACCAGAGATCGGATAAAATTGTTATTTAGGTCATTTTAGGTATTGCACATCTCTAGCAGAAATCGTAATGTATTTTTTTTTTTTTCAAAAATCACTGTTATATGCTGAAAAATATTTTCATGTGCTTCACATATTTTCCCGATCTCTGATTATCATCATTCGTTCACTACTGCCATCACAGGGCTCAGTACTAACAAGGCATATGGGCCTGATGAAGTCCCCTCCTGTTGTCCTCAAGAACTGTGCTTCTGTGCTTACACCCTGCCTAGGTAATACTCTTTCGCCTTTGTCTATCAACTTGTACTTTTCCTTCTTGCTGGAAGTTTAAAAAGCTGTCATTCAGCCAGTCCCAAAGAAGAAAGGTGACCATTCCCAACCCTCTAACTATCCTCCAATTGCTTTAACATCCTGTACATGTCAAAAAGTTTTCGGAGTCAATTCTTAATAGAAAAATTTTAAAGCATCTTTCCTATTACAACCTTCTTTCTGATCGACAGTATGGGTTCCGTCCGGGACGCTCCACTGGCGATCTTCTCCTACCTTTCAGACTCCTGGTCATCCTCCTTTCGGGACACTGGCGAAAGCTTTGCCATTGCATTTGACATCTCAAAGGCTTTCGATCGAGTCTGACATAATTCTTTAATTTCCAAACTGCCCTCTTCACGGTTTCTGTCCTTCTGTGTGTGCCTTCGTCTATAGCTTCCTTTCTGGTCGTTCTATAGCCGCTGTTGTAGACGGCCATCGTTTTTTTCCTAGATATATCAACAGTGGTGTTCTTCAGGGCTCTGTCCTATCACCAACTCTCTTCCATTTATTCATCCAGTGACCTTCTAAAGCTGTACGTCTAACCCTATCCACTCAAATACGCTGAATGATTCCACCTTCACCTTTCCATTCGGTTCCCGCAACGTCCATCTCAGCAGTTACTTCAGCAGACAAGGGATGAGAGGCTATGGCACACCTAATGTCTGACTTTGGCTTGTATCTCTGACTGGGGTAAAAGTAATCTTGTTGTTTTTAATGCATCAAAACTCAGTTCTTACACCTATCAACCCGACAAAATCTTCTCCACAGGTGTACCCACCTAATATTTCATAATAACCCAGCATAACCCTGCATCATCAATGAACTTGCTTGAGGGTTTCATTCACTCGGGACCTCTATCTGCCAGAATTCATTGCGTCTCTTGTGAAGTCTGCTTCCAAGAGATTGGATGTGCTAAGTTTCCGACTCCGTTCCTTCTTTTACTCCCAGCACAATTGTTGGCTCTATACACGGGTTTTATCACTTGTCAACCCTGTATAGAGTACAACTCGTCATGTGTGGAGGCTCTCCACATACAGCTCTTCTCAATAGGGTGGAGTCACAAAGGCTTTTCGTCCTCATTAACTCTCCTCCTCTTACTGGCTCCCTTCAACCTCTGTCTCTTTGCCGCACTGTTGCATCTTTATCTGCTTTTCTATCGCCACTTCAATGGTCACTGCTCCTCTGAATTGCCTGCTTGCATCCCTTTTCACCTCTACGACGGGCGCGTAGCACCGTCCTAGCAAGCAAACTCTCGTCCCTTTTCTGTCCAACTCTTCTAATGCAAGAGTTAACTGTTACTCCCCGTCCTTCATTTATGCAACAGTGTACCCCCTCCACAATATGTCTACCCCCAGTGTATATATGTCCCCCTCTCAATGTCACAAATGCTCCACTCACAACTTAAAAGTGGTGTGTAAAGATTAGAGACTTCCTAGTATACCCAGCGGCCATGGGGCAAAGGTGTGCCAGGATTCCTCAATTCCTACTATTCAGACTGATGATAGTACCGCCAATCAGTGTATGTACTATTAACTCTATGGGATCTGCGCCGACATATTCACCCGATATGCTCTCACATCTCACTTGCACAGATTTCCCAGAAAATACGCCTCAACTCCTCGACCTTCTGACCTCGTACAGAAACGTGGATTTGCCTTACCCGGTGAACCGATGTGGGTAGAGACAGACCTTGTCAAACATACGATTGAACTACTACCAGGAACTCAGCCGATTTACATACCAGCTGTATCGATTTCCTCACAGCCAGAGAAAGCAGACAGATCAAATGAAAAATTTACAGAACATGGTAGACCAAGACATTATTGAACCCTCCGTCAGTCCATGGAATAGCCCACTCTTTTCTTAGTACCAAAGAAGGGACGGCAACTTTAGACCAGTAGTCTACTATCGTAAAAGGTCAATTCTGTCACCTGTTCCAGACCGTTTTCCCGTTAATCCCGTCCTCACTGATTTGCTAGAATCCCTTGGTGAAAATAATAACGTAGTCTTTTCATCTTTAGACCTCCCTCAGCGGGTACTGGCAGGTCGAAATGGAAGGAGTCCTCTCGCCCAAGTTACAGCCTTTAGCACCCCTTCCCGGACATTTTCAGTTTAGAGAGACTCCACTTTTGGTCTGAGAAATGCTCCCTTCCGTGTTCATCAGCGACTTATCCATTCAGTCTTCAGCGGTAATGATGGGACACTCTCTTTTTGCTTACCTAGATGATATCATTGTTGTGAGTAGATCCATCCCTGATCATTTTGTATCAAACTCCAGCAAGTCTTTGAACGCCTCCAGATCCACAGGCTCTGGAAATCAATCTCTAGTAAATGTGACTTCCTGCGAAAGAAAATCAAATTCCTAGGCCATGTCGTAGATGCACAAGGGCATTCATACTAATGAGGATAAAATCTAAGGCGATTATTAACTTCTCCAGAACCTACCACTCACCGGTTAAGCTGTACAAGTTTCCTGGGCCTCAGTGGCTATTATCGTCGCTTCATACGGGATTATGCAAAGATTGCCGCTCCTCTGACCCACTTACTCAAGCAGAATGTGCCCTTTGTTTGGGCTAACGACCAGCTTTCCACAGGCCTTCCAAAAGCTAAAGACAGCTCTGCTGTAAATGCCCCTGTTCTAGCTGTTCCCTGATTATACCACACCCTTCCTTCTCTGCACAGACGCCTCAGGTGCCATTTTGATGCAACTCGATGAAACATCAAGGAAGCGTGTAATAGTGTATGCTAGTCGCACTGCCTTACAGCCGCTGAACGTAACTACAGTGTCTGACAGATCTCGAAGTGCTAGCCCGGTAGTCTGGTCCTTGAAACATTTTCAGAGATATAGTCTGTGGTTATCCAGTGCATATCCAAACAGACCACCTTCCACTATGTGATTTGTTCAAGAACCGCAACCTAACAGGTAGGTTACCTAGATGGTCTGTCATCATCCAGGACTTTAATCCCACTTTTCAATATGTACCAGGCAAGTTGAATGTAGTTGCAGACGCACTCTCACGTCACGTAGCAGCAGCTATAACATCACTGCAGCCTGAAGTAACTGAAAACACTACACTAACGTCAGAAGTTGTTCAACTTTCAGCGCCAAGACCCCATGTGGTCCAAAGTCATTTATTTTCCTCTAGAATCTGGCGATGCCTCTGACCCAGCTTACCTACTCTTGCCAGTATCACTAGATGAGTTCATGCTAGATGATGATCTCTTGTACAGGAAAACACTGCTAACAGGCAAAGATATGCCCCAATCGCGAAGTACGCCAACTTGTTGTCCCCACTGCCCCTGATACCAAAGGTTCTTCATATTGATTCATAATACTCCTCAAGCTTCCCACCCAGGTAAAGACCCGATGCTTGCGCTGCAAGCACGTCTCAAATAACTATTGGCCAACCATGCGCCTCGCTTGATATCAATGCCCACTGTGACTCTTGCCCTCTCCTGCCACTGCCACAAAGGATCCAACCGGCTTACCAGCACCTCTCTCTTACAATACCCAATCCCGTCACGACCATGGGAAACTGTCTCAATCCGATCTCTTAAAACTCCCTCTCACAGAATCTGGCGCTGAGTACCTTTGTTCGGTAGCGGTTGACCACTTCTCCCGCTACTGTGTCCTCGTACCCCCTTCCTCCGACAAGACGCAGAAGAGCGTTGCATGTGCCTTTGTAGATCACGCGCTAATTTGCCCGTTCAGTACCCCCCTCATACCATTCTTACTGACAACGGTACAGAGTTCAACAATAGCCTCTTCTAGATGAGATCTGTCGCCGCTTTCATATCAGTAAGTGCAATGTCGTGCCTAACCATCCGGCTTCCAGTGGCCTTGTTGGGAACGCCACAACCGAAAAATCTTAGAGTGCCTCAGACATCTAGGCTCCTATAGTTCGTCCTGGGGATGACTGGATTCCCCCAAGTGGCGCGTCCTTGATCATTAATAGCTCCATCAATGCATCCATTGCTGAATCTCCCCTTCTTCGTCCTCTTTGGTTTTGACAAGGACCTCCCCATACTCTCTCTCTTATCCTCAAAGCCAGAACCCATCTACAACATGGATGATTATGTTAAACTAAAATTGGCCATCTTCCAGACAATCCACCAGTATGTCCAATCCACTTTGGCTTCCTCTCAGGAGGGACATGCTGCAGCGCCAACATAAGTCCGCCTCTCCTATCACTCATCAATGTAGGCGATCTTGTCTTTGCTCATTCCCATACGCTGCTTCCTCAAAGTTGGATGACAAATTTACAGGGCCCCACCGCGTCCTCACTCAACAAGGCAACAAATTTCACCTCCAGGACCTGTCCACTAGGGACACCAGATGGGTCCATCAGCGTCGATGACCTCTAAAGCGAGCACCCCGTGGCCTCGTAAGTTGGAAGAGTCACTTACACAACCTCCTGCCCCTCTTCCCCTCCTCCCATCCCTCAGTCTCCCTTGTCTCCACCCCTATCCCTCAGTCTCCCTTCCTCTCCACCTCCACCTGCTCATTCATCAATCAATCTGTATCGGGTCCAAACTGCGCTCTGCCCATCAACCTCTTCTCTCACGACCTCCCCCTATTAAGTCCACCCTGATTTTCTAGGTACGATGTTAAGCGATCTCCCTGCTGGCGAGGTGCTGACCCTCGTGGGGTCTGGGTCAGGTCAGGATGATGGTGGAGTACGTCCCGGGGCCCTTGGTCGGGCTCCGGGAGGCGCAGTGTAATGCTTATCGAAGATCGAGTAGCCTCTTTGCGCTACAATCTTGCGCCCCTGTGGGCTTCGAGCGTAGCCATTGCCCTACCTGCCTACGTCGCACCAGCTCCGCTGGGAGAATCAGGAACCGTCTCACGGCCCTCATGGGGACACACAACCCGAATGAGTATCTCTATAACTTTTTCCTCCCACTCCTCCCTTGCAATTGCAATACATAAGTAACAGATTCACTGAGCTCAACTGACACATTTTTCCAGTCAGACACCCGCTGTGAGTCGTTCTCGTGTGAAAACGAGAGATTCTCTTCGACTTCGGCGGTGAGATTCTGATTGGCTTGTTTGGCGTTGCTACAGCCCGTGACATTTCGAGCTTCAAATCTGATCTCACTCATTTTAGCTTCAGCCCTAGAATCACAACGCCGAGTCATTAAAATCCAACACACTATGTTACAGAAGCTCACAACCCAACTCAATGAAGTCACGTCCACTCTAAACAATTTCACCGATATCTTACAACGCCACCTTTCAGATCTCAACGTTGTCTCTCAGTTTCTTCTACCTCAAACTCAACATGGATAATCTCCAACTAGCCATTGACTCTCTCTTGTCTGGAAGTCTCTGACTTGGTTCGTATCCTGGTCGATGCTATCAATGGACGTGTCACTGCCGACTTAGTACCTGTCTCAGCCTTCTCCGTTCTGTCCTGGAATGGGCTCTACTCCACTATCGGTCTCTCCCCCAGTCCTCCCTTACTCCTCACCTTGACTATTATTATCCTGTTCTTGAAGCCACCTCTTCTCACCACATACGTCGTCGTCCATATCTCCTCTCGCTTTCTGCCATAACCTTTAACGCTTTTCCACATCCATTCCCTTCCCTTTTCCGCTCCTCAACAACTCCTTGTTACAGGTATCTGTTCCTTCAGAATGTTTCCCTCCTCTCCCATGATCATCTTTCCTGTTGCCTTCCTTTTCTTCCAACAGACCCTCCAACAATGTTCCTCCCTTACTCCGACTCCTCTCGTCTACTGTGCTGCCCACCTTTTCGCTATCTTCCCTAGCAGTGCTACACCCTGTGAGTCTGCTTTAGTTCGCAACCATTCCATTTCTACTTTCGGCCTGTTCTTTTGTCCCAGCTCCTGACCTCCCGGTCCACCATGCTCACCTCAACCATGTCCAGTACTTCTTCTTTGCTGTTCCCATCTCTGTCACAATCCATGTGTCCCTGGTTCTTCCTGTTTGATCTGTCCCCGCTAGTGGTCTCTACAAAGCACCTGGGACTATTGTACCGTCAAATCAGAGTCCACATCATCACTTACGCCACTTTCGCTATCACTTGAAGCTGTTCGTAAAACACTCCTATGACATCTTTTCAACCACTTGACATGCCTTCAACCCTACCATCTGCCAACATTACACATCCACCTCCCCTAACTTGCGCATGCTCACCTTCCTCAATGACAGTGATTTCATTATGGATCCAATTTTCTCTGGCCTTCAGCCGTTCATGGGTTCATCCAACAGTTGTGTTTCCCCTTGTGGTTATCGCTTTCATAGGTTTTCTACTCATCATCTGTGCAGTGCATTGTTGTGTCAGAAAAATGAAACTTGTCGACTCCAGGAAATCAGGGAGTCGCTACAGGCATAGTACGCCCTACACACGACGTAGAAACTCCCCGTACTTAGTGCCCTCACATTCAGTGACTACCAATGCCATCTGACAATTAACTCGACCTGTGAACAGAACTCTGCCTACTAAAAGAAAATGATGGTATTTCTTTAATGCATTACTGAGTGCCAGTGTATCCTACAGAAAACACACAAAAAAAAAAAAATGAAGGAAGAACAAACAATAGAACTCTCATATTCTACTCCTTGTTTATCATGTATCAAACTATTATTGTGTAATTTCCCATTATGACTTAATCCTTGTATATCTTATATGTATATATCCTTCTCATTCCCTCCCCTCAACATGGCCATGTCTCCCCTACTGCCCCTGTATCATACTCTCTCCCTTTGTACAAAAACTCCTCCCGGTCCTGCCTTCCTACTATACTCAAACACCATTTAACTCCCGGTGTTGGGAGCCACCGTCCTCCAGCTACCCGGGGAAGTAATTCTTGTACCCCCTCCACAATATGTCTACCCCCGATGTATATATGTCCCTCTCCCCCCTGAATGCATACATGCCCCCACTAAACTTGCTAGGCTCAGCACGCTTTCCCACGCCTGAAGACGGCGTTATTGCCATCAGTTGATAGCAGGCAGCCCAGACGGGCCAGACTATTTTTTTACTGTGAGCTTGTAATAAACTCCTTATCTAGCTGTTTGTACATGGAGTTTCTATCACCAAAGTATTACCAAGTTACAACAGGTCATCTCTGGGACTGTCTCCCTCTGTCTGTATTTTCCTGCTAGCTATGTGATCTCCAGTCTTTCAAACGCAGGTGTGTCCAGGGCACATCTCAGAAATGATCGGATCTTGAATTTGGCTCTCTGCTTGTACGGTACTTTGTTTTTCTCTTGGAAGGAACAGTTATTGCGGGCTTGTGGCCTTTGATTCCTTCTCTAGTAGCATAAAAAAATACTATTTCTTCATCTCTCTCTCTCTCTCTCTCTCTCTCTCTCTCTCTCTCTCATACCCAGAACTCTTCCTCTTCCTCCTCATTAGCATTTGTTCATTGTGCCACCTTCATCACCCCGACCCCTGACAAATGGTGTGACCACCACTGCGTTAATGAGTCCGTCTTTTACTCTTTCTCTTTTTTCGCCATTTTTCCTATCTTCTGCTTTCTTTGTTTATGCTATTAGTTACTGCCATCTATCTCTTCTCCATCTCTCGAGTAGTTAGTGTTGCCGGCCACTAAACTGCCTGCTCGATAGTGCCGGGGTGCGGATCTTGTTACGGGCAGTTTACCCCACTCGAATTAGGTGTCCATCCACCCTTTGTGGCTTGGGAGGTAAAATGAGCGCCTGGAGTGGCACTTTGGGCATGTAACTGTGGTAATCTGGGTAATGCAATGGCCTTTTATGTTAAGATAGTGGGTGAATTACCCACCACACGCTCAGTAATACAAGGCTCGGTGAATAAGTTTGGGAAAGTATGTAAGAAACGGAGTCTACAGGTGAATGTAGAGAAGAGAATAGCTGTGATCTTAGAAAAAAATGAAGTCACTGAATGCACTGTGAGGCAAGATAGTGAGGAAATGGAAAATGCGAGTACATTTAAGTACTTGAGTAGTGTGATGAGTAAGAGAGTAAGTAAGATGAGTAAGAGTAAGGAAGGAAATTTGGAGGATGAAGTGCTTGAAGGGGTACAACAGGGGAGAAAGGTTGCTGGTTCATTATAAGCAGTGATAAATATGGAAGTGAGCATGACATTTAAAAAGTCGTTGCATGACAGTATTGTGATGCCAACTCTAATATAAAGAAGTGAAGCATGGACCTTGTTGGATGGACACAAGTCAAGAGTGAGAGCAGTGGAAATGAGTTATCTGAGATGAACATATCGAGTTACAAGGAGAGACAGACTGACAAATGAGGAAGTGAATGATCGTTGTGGTGTGGATGTGGATGTGATATAAAGCGTTAGGAGAAATACATTGAAGTGGTTTGGCCATGTGGAGAGAATGGAGAGTGAGACAAACGAAGAGAGTGTATCTGAGTGAGTTAGAGGGGGAGAGAGGGGGGGGGAGACCGAGGATGAGATGGAGGGGTGGAGTAGAGAGGTATATGAGACGAGGGCGTAAGCTGGGGGGAGGGCAGCGAAATGGCAGGGGACAGGCGACATGGAGGAGAATTGTTTGTGGCCACCTCTTACGGGATTAAAGTGTTTTACAGTAGATCGGTAGATACATAGATGAGCCCCCAACCCTTTACCTGTGTTGTATTTTGCTGCCACTTGATCTTCATTTTCTCTTCCTCGTCCACCGACCACAAGTAACAAACATCTGTATTTTCTTTCCCTCTTCTTTCTTTCCTCTCTGTTCTCTGGCAGCCGTCTCACCTCTTCTCTTCTCCCTCACTCTGCTCTGTGCTTCCATTTTTTTTTTTCTTTTTTCCATATTTTTGTTCATGCTCTCTGTTCACCTTCTCGACCCTTCCTCCTCCTCCTGCTCCTCCTCCTCCTCTTCCTCATTAGCATTTGTTCGTTGTACCTCCCCCTGACAAATGATGGAAAGGATTCCCCCCCCCCCCTCTGTCTGTCTGTCTGTCTGTCTGTCTCTCTCTCTCTCTCTCTCTCTCTCTCTCTCTCTCTCTCTCTCTCTCTCTCTCTCTCTCTCTCTCTCTCTCTCTCTCTCTCACTCTCTCTCTCTCACGAGACATTCTTTACTTCCTTAATTTTGCTTACGTTTTCACTTTCTTCTTGTGTTTCTTATTCCATTGTTCCCCATGCACAAATAAATCTATGTGTTTATGATTTTTTTTCTATTGTAGGTTATCTGATACGTGTATACCTGAAGTTTGTTCCAGTAAAAGGGCAGTAATTCTCCATATTTCCCCTCACTTCAGTTATCCCACTTAATGGTCGGCGCAGGTATTCCAGGTAATGACAGCAGATTTTAGTCAGGTAATAGTCATGCAGGTATCCCAGGTAATGACAGGAGATTTTATTCAGGTAATAGTCATGCAGGTATTCCAGGTAATGACAGCAGATTTTATTCAGGTAATAGTCATGCAGGTATTCCAGGTAATGACAGCAGATTTTATTCAGGTAATAGTCATGCAGGTATTCCAGGTAATGACAGCAGATTTTATTCAGGTAATAGTCATGCAGGTATTCCAGATAATGACAGCAGATTTTATTCAGGTAATAGTCATGCAGGTATTCCAGGTAATGACAGCAGATTTTATTCAGGTAATAGTCATACAAACCTCGTAGTCATGGTAACTCGTACTCTATTCCATCTAACGCAAACAATTTTATTCAGGAAAGAGTGAGTCATATGAGCCTACCAGGGTAACTTCATGTAGAGTCTGCATCAAAAGTCCTGTCGTCTGTCCTGTGCTTCTTGCCATGTGCTTTGAAAATCAGTGTTGGTGAATCCGCAGCACGTGACACTGATGACTTCATTTGGTGTCAGATCAATGTCATAAGCATCGTTTACTGCAGGTCCACCACACCGATTCTCTAAGTTAGTGGAGAGAGAGAGAGGCAGAGGACGCGACAGGACTATTGATGTCGATTGTACCGCGTATCTGCCTAACGTCTCTTCAAAGTAGTACATATCGGGTGTTTCTAAGTGTTTGTGTTTATCAGGTTAATTGGTGGAGGTTAAAGTGTAGCTACGTCCCTGTTGCTGCTGTTTGCTGCTTTAGTGTTTCTTGTTCAGTCGTGGGCCTGTGACACCGAGCAGTGATATTTCTTGCCTTAACTGTGCCTGGTGTTGCCTTTCACTTCATTTCATTTTTCACGAATATTGAATTATAGTAACACTTGGGATGCGGATGATGTCCTTCTGAGTTTAACCTTACTTCTGCTGTTGTCACTTTGGCCCGTTTTCACGACGATTGAGGAAGCTCCCTACCACCTTTTCCTAAGCAATTTTTTTTTGTTTTTTTTAGGCCTTACTGTCCTCCCCTGAGTTACATAAATCCTTCTAGTATCACCATATTCTGCATAAATAACGTACAAAATGGTATTGATCATCCATACCCAAACGTAAATCGCTTAGGAGAGGTTGTTAGGGAGCTTTCTTTACCGACCAGAATACCAGCCTTTGTTTTAATCTGAGGACCTGTGTCACTCGCACACCTTGATTACTAAGTCCTGGTTGCAAGAAACTCATAAGCCTTGGTCATTTGGTAGAAATCAGTCTCCTTGGTTACTAGTCAAATCATGCCTTCACTCGGACTACACTTCACCATCAAGCGAGCCAAAAGAAAAAAAAAAAGTAAGAGATCGTTGCCAGGTGAAAATAAATGCAATATAGATGATTTAACCCAGTTTCGAGGTGCACCCCTGTAGTGAAGGGGTTAAAGATGGCTGCACTCAAGCCGTTCAAATTTGTCTTCTAAGCATAATGAAGTCTCAGAAGGTAGCGAGGATAATATAAAAAGTATCACCAAATTGACTGGGTAAGGCCTTTGTCATTATCCATTTCGCTAATCCACTTCTTGCGACATCTTGGTAAGCGTGTTTGGCGATGTCCATGTTTAGAGAACATCCTTTGAAGCCTTGACTATTTTTTGACTGGTGATCGTAATTGTAATGGATCCTGACTGTTTGCTGGATGCCGCTGTAATAATTATAGTTTTTTCTCGGAACTTTCATTTTTTTTGACAGCAGGTTGGTAGTTGTATGAGTAAAGACATGAGTATGAACACACAGTATTATTCACAAATTTAGTTTATGAGAGTTTATATACAGTATATGGTGCTGGATGCCCTTCTTGACATCAACCAGTACCCTTTAGAATCTAACGCTGGACCAAACTGACAGCGTGCACTCTAACCCACCAGACCACCGCGACTATATACAATTAACACTTGCAGGAAAGGGAAGTTTTCCCAGAGGTGAGGAAAATCGTCTACGTCAGCCAGAGGAAATGACTGTCGTTTGACCTCTTCAGGACATGTTTTTTTTTTTTTTTTCAGTCTTGCTTTCTCCATGCGATTTTTTTCCCAATTGAGGACAGTCTTTTCAAACAAGAGAGGTCAGATACAACCTTCATGTACACTCTCACCGCATACATGATTTCGGGAACTACTGAACACACACACTTGTTCGCCACCTCTCGCACCGCACACAACTACTCGCAGCTTCTGTCCTGTCCTGTGGGTCTTACCTGCTCCACCAGAAGCAACTAATGGTACAAGAGATTTGCCATCCCGATCACGGTGTCCTGAGGTGATTCGATTGCAAACTTGGTCATGTCATTGTCGTCTGCCATAGCACTGGTGCTGATATTTTTGTTCACCGAAGGGTCATAGCAAAGGCCAGTCCTCGGCGCCTATAACAATCATTAGATGCCATTGAGATGGAGTTTGATGCTATTAACATTGACAGGGGTCTTAAAGCATGCGTTGTAAGAGGCTCACGCCATGCTCGAAAGCAACGCTTGAGCTGGGTACATCAAATCCAGACCCACAGGAGAGCTGCTAATGTCAGCACTGTCATATCCTTGTGTGTGCACACCGCTCGGGCATTGTGTAGAGACAACTAGAAGGCCCTGCTTGCCGTTCTACCAATGATCTTTGAAGACAGCAAGCTGCCATCCATTGTTATCCTTCACATTTTTCATTGGGACCCAGCTCCTGCGACAATCAAGACCAGGAAAAACAAGAGGAAGAATAACACCACCAAATCATCCGAGCCCCAACAAACTCCAGCAAGATATTTACAGCTTGACCGCCCTATGAACAGGAGCAGCTGCATTTCTGGAGACCGAGACGCAGACGAGCCCTAGTAACAAGAGCCCATGGACATGGATCAGGAAGGTGTTAGGGATACCAACCCAGACCAAACCAGTACACCATTCCTGTATGAGACAGCCCTAGCATGTATTCAATATGGACGGTGGGTGTTAGCGCCAGAGTGGCGACATGTGGTGTACAGTACACCACATGTCTCAGGGAACGGGTTGTTAAAGCCAGTGATCCGCCCCAACCCCCACACACGCACACACGGACGACCATGATAGAGTCTTCCGGTAAAGGGATCATAATTTCATCTCCCCCTCACCGCACCCGATCTGCTGCAACGTACGACGTGCAGGGGCGCACCCAGGAATTTTCTAAGGAGGGGGGACGTAGTGAGGTGAGGTCAGGTAATCCGATAATTACTGGAAGGTCATATGCTGGTTAGAGTCAGAGAGCTGCTGGCTCATGGCTCATGTGTTACTCTTTGTTTGTGCTTGCCAGTTTGTCATGTTTTGCTGTTATCGAAATAAATATTTATACCGGTAAATTTTTAAAGGACCCAGAGAGCTAAGGGAGGGGGGCCCGGCCCCCCCCCCTGGGTGCGCCCCTGACGACGTGTGGGGTGGATGTCACGTCCATCAGTACGTCTGCAAATACCATTGGTTGGACTGTCATCCTGGCACCAACCCCTGGGATTTAACCAAACTGTAGGTCCTTTACACCTTAATGAATAAAGCCACCACCACACCAGTTCAACTCCAGAAGTCCTCCTGCAGCGCCACCGGCTCCACCACCAGCAGCGTGACGCACCAAGCACCACAAAAGGACCAGTCCAGTACCTTGCGCCGGCAGCAGTGAGTCCAAGCAGTCTCCTGGATCGACCACTGCTGTGACGTCACAGTCGCCTGATACAGCAGCCACGCGAGGAGAGAGTCGTAGCGTGAGAAGCAGTTGCTCTCCACAGCATCCACTCCACAGCATCAGGGGTCGCCCCCTTCCTATGTACCACAGACTGTTTCATCTTTCTCAACTTCTGCACACTTCAGTTAATGAAACCGTTCATTCACCCCTCCCTTTTTCCTCTTCGTTTGTTTGTTCGTTCTCATTACATTGGGTGTCGGCAAAACTGAATAAAATCGTCTGGAGGCGGCAGCAATCTATACAACCTGTGACCGGATTGAAGAACTCAGTGTTTAGCCGAGTGTAGTAAACAGAAACAAGAAATAAAATTTTGTATACAGATTCTAATAATCATTTTCTTCTCATAGAACTAACAGTGTCTCAGTATTTATTTATTTATTTTTTTTTTGCTGTGACATAAATGGCAACTGTTTCCAAAAATTTACAACGATATTTTCACGGTTCCTCCCCTCTTTTCCGCGGCGTCTTCCCTCCCGTACTTCTCCTCCGTTCTTTCTCCCCTCTCTTCCTCCCCGAGGGTGTGTTGACGAGAGCCGAGTTAGGCCTCCTCGTCTACAGTATAGCATTCCTTCTCCCCCCTCCTCTTTCTTCTTTTGCCCTTCCATCTCCCTTTCCCTCACATCCCCTTCCCGTTTGTCTCCCCTTTTTCCTCCCTTCTCCCCTTTCCCCCCTTCTCCCCCTTTCCTTCCTTCTCCCCCCTTCTCCCCCTTTCCTTCCTTCTCCCCCCTTCTCCCCCTTTCCTTCCTTCTCCCCCTTTCCTCCCTTCTCCCCCATTCCTCCCTTCTCCCCCATTCCTCCCTTCTCCCCCTTTCCTCCTTTCTCCCCCTTTTCCCTCTATTCCCCTCTTTCACCACCTTCTTCTCCCCCCCCATATTCCTCCTCCCTTATCCTCTTTCACTACCTCTCCCCTTCACCTTCTTCCCCTTTTCCTCCCTTCTCTCCTCCTTGACCTTAGCCCAGCATCCCCTGAGGCTCCGCCATCCCCTTAGCTCCCTTTCCTCCTTCTTCCTCACTTCCTCCTTCCTCCCTCCCTTCCCATTCCATAACTTTCCCTTTCCCTGTATTTTTTCGTTTTGTGTGTCTCTACCTTCTTCATTTCTGCCGCGTGCTATTTATTTGATTACACCCTTGCTCTCAAAGCGAGAGCGGATGTTAAATTTTGCTTGTTGTGTGTGTGTCCGTCTGCTTATGAATAGAACAAGCAGTTTGTATCCCATTTTAATCAACCTGGAAGTGTTAAGGGACAACCACGCGGCTGAGTTGTTGTTTTTGAAAACAATAGGTTAAAGATCAAGGCCACGGGCCTGGTTCAGTCTGGCTTAGCAAGGATAACGTAAACAGTTTTTATATGACGTAGACCAGACTTGATGGAAATGTTGAGGGTAAAGCAAAAACACAAGGAGTCAGTTTTGAAAAGTCAGTCAGTCAAAGGTCAGTATTTCAGGATAAGGTCAGAATTTGACTACGTCTTAGCAAGGTCAATTTAAGCAACTTTTATCCGTTTTAGACCAAACTTTGTCGAAGGGTTTGGGGTAAGGTACGAATAAATAGAGTTGATTTTGAGAACAGTCAAAGGTACACGGAAAGGTCAAAGGTCAAGGTCACAGGGCACCGTTAACTTAAGTTTTGGTCCGTTTGACGATTTTACACTGGCCAGGAGAATTGTTTCGAACTGAAAGGGTTACATAAATCCTTAATTAATCGTTGCAGTACCACAGATCTTCCTGTGTTGACTAAATTCGTTTGAGAGCATCTGCAGAAAAAATGCTTTAACCGTTTGAAGGAATTTTCCACATATTCCTTCTGTCATTAGAGCCCCTGTTTTTTCGGGTGAGGAGGCTTCCTAGCACGTATTCTTAGCGATTTATTTTTGGATATGAGTGGTTCATATTCTTTTATACGTTATTCATGCAGAGGATGACGATGTTTGAGGGATGTATGAGACACTGAATGGGACAGAAAGGTGTACTAAGCAAAATGAATCGCTTAGGAAAAGGCGTTAGGGAACTTTCTTCACCGAAGAGAATATGGCTTTAGGCATCCACACCATAGCATTACCTACAGTACCGGTATTCCTTAAGTTTCTTCCTCTTCTTTCTTCTTTGTACATCTTCTTTCTCCCTTTTCTTTCATCCAAACCTTTCCGTCTTATGCCATTCCTTTATTTCTTCACTGATTCGCAGTACTTGGCGCAATTATTCCTTGGACCATCCATCCCCCGCCCCATTTATTCTTTTTAGGCCTTTAATTGATCCATGGAGTCAAACGTCAAACTATATAGTTACAAAAATTTGGGATCCTGCGTTGTTTTATGTGTATTAATCAAAGTAACAATTAATACAGACGTATGTCAATGCATTGTGGAGACCATCCTGCATTCCCTTGAGAATATTGGCAGTCTTTATTCTTTAATGCTTTTCCTACTACTACTACACTCAGCATACTTATACCATGGTGATGACTGCACTCACTTAAATCACCATTTTTTTGTACAACTGCTCAAAGGCTGTGTAAAAACAGTTCTATGTTAACTCGTCTGTTGGCAGTGTCGTATCATATATCGTTTGTAAAGCTCCAACATCCTTGCATGCGTCGGCCTTGGTTACCTGATGGTGGCTCTTCGCGCTAGTTAGTTTCTGGCAGCCTCCCTGTTAAGTCCCCTATCCCTGAGGTCACACTCTGTGACCTCGTCCCAGGTCATTTTCGGTCTGCCTCTCACAACCCTGCCCCCAGCGTTCACACTTCTCACCGTCCCCTCCCCTGTCATCCTTCATTCTCTCAACATGTCCAAACCATCTCAGTCTTTAATAATATTTAATCCTTTTGCATCATTTGCTTTGTTTTCTCAGATTCAGTTTTCTCATATTATTCTTGGAGCTCTGCATATTTTACCTGTTTAGCTTAACTTTCCAAAATCTTGTCATGGTCGAAACAACTCTTTCTCTTCTGTACCAGTTAACTTGAGTATATTCTGCTCAGCTGAGAGTGAGTCATAAGAGCCTGATAGTAATTAGCATCACCATTAGCCTTCTTATGGCCGAGATAATTTTAGTATTTCAAGCCTACTAAGGCCAGACGATTTTGAGAACGTGTCACAGAGCCTGAGGCCCTTTATCTCGTCTGTTAAGGAAGCTCCTTGACACCTTTTCCTTAACGATTTATGTTTGGATATGGGTGGTTAATATCCTTTTGTGTTATTTATGTAGCGTATCGCTATACTGGAATGACTTATGCAACACTGAATAGGACAATAAGGTGTAACAAACAAAATAAATCACTTAGGAAAAGGTGTTAAGGAGCATCCATGAAAAACGAGAATACGAGCCTGAGAGAGTTAATACTGTCGCCATTAACCCCGTCATGGCCTAGGCAACTGTAGCATTTCTCATTTCTGCTGAAGTAAGACGAAAGCTGATAGTGAGACATAGGAGCCATAAAGCTGAAACCATCGGCCTTCAGAGAGCCACACAGACAGCATCCTTCATTCCCTTTACACACTTCCTCCCAAACTCCTTTTTAAGGGCGACTTTCCATTTTTATTCCTGCCTTTCTCCTGATGATTCATTCGGCACAAGAGCAACAATAGTAGTAAAGGAGGTTACAAATAAATGTCACTAATCCAGTCACCATTAGAGGTTTTGCAAAGGCTGAATCAGATCGTTTGGTTGTAGCAAGAATAAACTGAAAAGACATTTGATCCCATCCAACTCTTTCAGAACGCCACATTAGCAATTCTCCAACCCCTTCTCTTCCTCTCTAAACAACAATAACAACAACAACAACAGCTGCAGCAGAGGAGGAGGAGGAAGTGGAGGAGGTTAAAAAGTTAAAATATTCACTCCCTAAACCTCGTAACCCAAATAAAACACACGCATTCCCTAAACCTACTAAGCGTCCGATTATTGTGTTTCTTGGTATAGTTAAAAGATTGTATTTAGATTATTAGATATATTTAGGATTTGGAAGGTAGGTAATAGCCTTCAGGAACCCCTCCAGTACGAGACTTCTTTCCTAAGCTGAATGAAATCGAATGAAGATGGCAAGAATATGCGTAAAACTACATCATCGGCTTGAAGGGGTTAGCTTGCAAATTTTCACTAAACATTCATCTGTTATAAGCGACTCTGTCATTAAACCCGTGTGTACGATTTCTTTTTTTTAACAATGGATGGAGTGGCCCGTAATATGTAACTTAATACTGGAAACTGACGTGGCATTATCTTGTGTTGTGGGGATGGCTCAGTCGGCTAGTGTGGGCGTGGTTGTAGCAGTGCGGGAAGGAAATGAATAAATGATGCAGGGTAGGTACTGATAACACTACCTGTGTCGTCCCAACAACACACGAGAAATCACCCGGCGAAGTGGAAGTGGAACGTTATATATCTACCACCTTTATTTTTGTCGCTTTTAGACACTGATGTTAAGTTTAGGGTAGATCTCTTATAGAGGACGGGTTAATAAATGCTGTTCTCACCTCTTTAATCCGGAAAGCGTCTTAAGGTAAAATCGTCATAAAACAGCAATAACAGTGCGAACCCCACTCCCCTCCACCGTCGCCTCTTATTGCTCCTTCATATAATGCCTCCCAAAACCTCCTTAACTCGTGCACGTTCATTAACCCTGCAGCCTGTTAGTGCCTTAATAAACAGTGTCACCTTACCTGTTGCGTCAACACTAAATTTGCTACTTAGTTCGTTACAGCCACCCACCTTAATCTTCCCCCTCCCCGTCCCCACCCCCTCTCCCATTCCCCACCCCCTCACACACTCACACACTCTCCCGCTCATTTCTCTCCCACTTTATATATGATTTAAGATGACTTGTAGTTCAAACCTTGGAGGGCGTACCAGAAACCACAGAACAATATCGACATGTTCCTTATACTGACCTAATGTGTTTCCTTTGCAGCTTGAAATAGTACCAGTAAAGTGCTTTTTGTGAGCGCATGACGAGCGAGCGAGCTCCATGTTGTCACAATTTCCCCCATATATTATTCCTTCATTATAGTTGCTGAGCAGTGAAAAATATACTGGAACGAAGGACATTCTCTCTCTCTCTCTCTCTCTCTCACACACACACACACACACACACACACACACACACACACACACACACACACACACACACACACACACACACACACACACACACACACACACACACACACACACACACACACACACCCTTGGAAAACTTGAGATTCCAAGGGATTCCCACGCCTTTATGGGCGAGTTTTTAGTTGATGATAAAATTTATTGAATGAATGTACAGTAGTTAACAAAATTTATTGAATGAATGTATCACATGCAAAAAGAATTTCAACTGTACACAGGAGTAAAGTTATCATCATCTGCTTAGCGTGACGGTCGGGCCGGGCCGCTCATTTCCGAACTTAACTGACAGTAAACATCGCTCGGTCGCTTCGCTCGATCGGTCGTAATAAAATTATGGTTTCCTTTCATCCATTCCAAATAATTTTCATTGACAGGTTTTCTGTGTTTCATAGTGGCACTTCTCATTATTTCCTGCAGGTTTCGCCTGGAGGGTTTGGTGTGTGTGTGTGGGGGGGGGTGAACCTTCCTGCTTTCCTAGCCTGGTCTTTTACAGATAGAATAGTAATGTTGCATTCAACCAGTCCAGTGACAAACTGCCTCCAAAGAATCAATAGGTCTAATGCTGCTTGCTCTCCTTTGTACTCCCATTCTTCCTCTACTTCCTTCCCATTTCCGTTTTCTTCACCCTCTCCCATCCTCCCTCTTATCTCCCTCCCAATTCTCCCTCCTATAGCCCCACCACTTCCGTCTCATCTAGCCCCCCCCACTTCCCCCTCCTATAGCCCCCCCACTTCTCTTTCTTCTAGCCCCTTCCACTTCCTCCTCCTCTGGCCTCTCCCATTTCCCCCCCTCTAGTCCCTTGCGCTTCCTCCTCCTCTAGCCGCTCCCACTTCCCCCTCCTCTAGCCGCTCCCACTTCCCCCTCCTCTAGCAGCTCCCACTTCCCCCTCCTCTAGCCGCTCCCACTTCCCCCTCCTCTAGCCGCTCCCACTTCCCCCTCCTCTAGCCGCTCCCACTTCCCCCTCCTCTAGCCGCTCCCACTTCCCCCTCCTCTAGCAGCTCCCACTTCCCCCTCCTCTAGCAGCTCCCACTTCCCCCTCCTCTAGCAGCTCCCACTTCCCCCTCCTCTAGCAGCTCCCACTTCCCCTTCGTCTAGCCCCTTCCGCTTCCCCCTTCTCTAGACCCTCCCACTTCCCCCTTCTCTAGCCCTTCTCACTTCCCCCTTCTCTAGCCCTTCTCACTTCCCCCTCCTCCAGCTCTTCCCACTTCCCTCCTCCTCTAGCCCCTTCCACTTCTCTCTCTCTTCTAGCCTCTCCCACTTCCCCCTCCCCCCAGCCTCTCCCACTTTCCCCCTCATATCCCTCGCACTTCCCCTCCTCCAATCTCTCCCACTCTCCTCATTTTCCTCCCACTTTCCCTCCTCCACTCTCACCTACATTTCCTCTTCCCTCCCACTTCTCTTTCCGCCACTCTGTCCCACACTTCCAACTTCCTACTTACCTCCTTCAGTCGTCCTCTCTCTCTCTCTCTCTCTCTCTCTCTCTCTCTCTCTCTCTCTCTCTCTCTCTCTCACCTCCACCAACCCTTTAAGATCTTTTCTCTCCCTGTCCTGAATAAAATATAGAAACCTACTGCTTTGCCTCAGAGTATTTTTTTCCTCTTCTCTTCCTTTCTTTTTTCTTTATTCCCTTCTTTCTGCTTCTCTTCTTCTTCTTCTTCTTCCTTATCTTCTTCTTCTTCTTCCTTTTCTTCTTCTTCTTCTTCCTTTTCTTCTTCTTCTTCTTCTTCTTCTTCCCCTCTTACACCCCCTCTTACACTTCCTTCCTTCTCGCTTCGCCTCTTCCCCTTCACCATCCTCCTCTCCCTCTCTTTCTCACCTTCAACCCTTTCTCTTCCCTCCTTCCATCACGCCCTCCTTACCCCTTCCCTCCCCTTCCCTCTCCTTCCCCCTACCCTCCCTCTTCCCTTCCCAGTCCCTCGCTTCATCCTATCTTATTTTTCTCCACTCCCCCGTCACTTCCCCCAGTCTCTTCCCCCTCCCCAACCCATCTATTTTCTTTCTCCTCCCCACCCCTTCTTCCCTTCCCGTCCCTCACACTTCTTTCTCACTCCTTCACACGTCTTTCCTCCTCCCCCTCCTCTCCTTCCTTGTCCCCTCCCGTAACATTCCTTCTCTCTCCCCTCCCAGCCCTTACCTTCCCTTTCCCCTCCTTCCCTCTCTCTCTCTCTCTCTCTCTCTCTTTCTCTCTCTCTCTCTCTCTCTCTCTCTCTCATCTCTGTGTTTCTCTGTCTCTCTGTCTCTTCCTTCACACGTCTTTCTCTCTTCCTCCCCCACCCCTCCCATATCCTCCCTTCCTTCTCCCTTGTCTGCATTTGCCTCCCTCTCCTGCATCTGCCTCCCTCTCCCCTCCCTCGCACTTCTTTTTCTCTCCTCCCACACATTTCTCTCTCTCTCTCTCTCTCCCTCCCTCCAAGCCTCCTTTCTTATTCCCTCTCTTAACTCCCTTTCCCTCTTTCCTCCCCTAACCTCCCTTCCCTTTCGCTTCCACTAACCCTCTGGCCCTTTCTCTTCCTCCATCTCTCCTCCTCCTCCTCTCCATACCCGCCTCCTCCTTCTTCCCCCGCTACCTTGTCCGTTCTTCCTTCCCTTCTTCCTCCACCCTCTCCCTTCCCCTCTTCTTCCCCCTGTCCCTTCTCTTCTTCTTCCCCTTCCCCCTTCCCTTCATCTTCTCCTCTCCCCCTTCCCTTCTTCCCCTCCACCACATCATTCCTCCACCACATCATCCCTCCCCGCACTTGCCCTGCCACTAACACCAGCTTCTTTTCCCTTTTTCCCTCCTCTCATCACACTCCACAGTTCATCAGTTTTATATCTCCTCCTCTTTTCTCCTCATTTTCTTTCTTCTTTTCTTTCCTTTCCTTTCCTCTTCCTCACCCGCATTCCCCTCATCCGTCCCATCCTTCTTCATAATCTTTCATACCAAGTTGAGCGTAACTCATTTGTCTTAAATTTTTCTTGCTCTTCCTTTTACAGAACTCCTCCTCCTCCTCCTCCTCCTCCTCCTCCTCTGCTGTAGTTGTTGTTATCTCCGCCAACGAAGCTGGACCAAAGTTATATATTCACCAGAGTCTGTTTGTCTGTTTGTGTACAAGATATCTCAAAAAGTTGTTCTCGGATTTCAGTGGAATCTGGTGGATAGGTGGGCAGTGGGTCACAGAAGAGTTTATTACTGGATTTTGAGGTGGATCCGAAGCCAGATCCGGAAGCAGGAATAAACCATAAATTTTACCAGGTTTGGCTGAGGTATGAGCTCTGTGAGATTCCGTGACAGGGCTTGTTAACACCTTTCAGTTAATTACTTATGGGTTACCGTAACTGTATGGGTCCGGTAGAAAATGAGAATTGTAGCAGTAAATAATAAATTTTAATGGCGTTGGCTGAGGCATGCACTCTTTGGCTCTCTGGGTGTTTTCTTGTTGTTGTTGATGATGATGATGACGATGATGA
The DNA here is from genome assembly GCF_032717465.1 of Coenobita brevimanus. Lineage (NCBI taxonomy): Eukaryota > Metazoa > Arthropoda > Malacostraca > Decapoda > Coenobitidae > Coenobita > Coenobita brevimanus. The sequence goes on from NC_136954.1 coordinate 13,219,402, forward strand.
TGTTACCTCCGCCAACTAAGTTCGACGCAGATTGTCTACTCACCCGTGTCTGTCAGTGTGCTGTGTACAAGATGTCTGGGAAAGTTGATGTCGAATTTCAGTTAAATCTGGTAAATAGTAGAGCAGTGTGTCAAGGACGAGTTTATTAGATTTTGAGGTGTATCCGGATTGGGATGCAGGAAGTAAAAAAAAAAAAATGTTACGTTCGCGAGGGTATGCGCGAGTTCTTTCTAGTTGTTATTGTTGTTGCTATTCTTGTCTTTTTTAACCATTTTTGAACAGAAACCACCCAAAAACCAGTTCTAGTAATCAGCCAGATTCATTTCGTTCTTATTACTTTTTTTTTTCTTTTTTTTCACATTTCGTTTTTCATCCCCTCAAATTCATTGTTGTTGTTGTTGTTATCGTCTGTCAGGTCTAAACTAACCAACGCCGATTCCAGTTACCAACCTGACCATCATATTCTCATCTTGTTTTTTGTTATGAGTTCGCCTTTCTTCATCCCTCACCCCCTCCAGCTAAGTTTCTGAGCATGTGTGCACGGCTGAGTTAAGGCAAAATCTACAGCGTTAAATAACCTCAGAGATTTATTAACCAGGGTTGTTTCTGATTCGTATGGCCTTTGTGTGTGTGTGTGTGTGTGTGTGTGTGTGTGTGTGTGTGTGTGTGTGTGTGTGTGTGTGTGTGTGTTGTAACTTTTTTAGGTTGCATTTTTACTGTTAGACATTCATTTTTGTTTATACCTAAAGAAAACTATGACAGATTCTTTTGTGTTATTATAATACTGGTTTTTAGGATGGTTGTTTATGTTTGAGATTCCTCTTCATATAGTTCTGTTAATTTTTTTTTTTTTTCACGGTATTTGTAAAGGCTACCTATATATTAATACATGGCCGCTAATACGTGTTCCAAGGGGTGGTGCCGAATAACAGAAGGTAGAGCTTTCATTTATATTTAGTTTCTCACCTGTTGTCTGTACAGCTTTTAAATATGTGTATCCACCTAAAATGAAAGACCATAGAGCTTAACTACCAGATACTTCCTGCAAAATGAGTAGATATTAACCTAAAATTGACGACAATGATGAATAGTTGCCAGGAAGTGAGTGCAGAATAAACACCTAAAAAGTAAGACCATAGTGAATATCTTTGGAAAATGAGTGACCACGAAATGAATAACCACAGTCCTGATATTCGCGACCATAGCACACACATGAGAGAAAATGTTATGTAAAATGAATAACCACTTAGAGACGAAATAAAGTGGCGGAAAACTTTCAGCAAATATTAGGGAGTTCATTATTAGGAACCACATAAAGGGAAAAATATTACGAAGATCTATTGGAAAGTTGTTAAATATGGATAAACAGCAAAAATAAAAGGCATTAACGATTACCTGACTCTGAAAGGTGACACGACGTAATAACCACGCGCTTAAAATGAACAGTGAATAAGAGTGACAAAGAAATAAATGGGTAGGCGTTGTCTGTGAGGAGATTATGAGTAAAAAACAGTTGCGGCTGGAAAAGACTAGGGAGAGCTGGTGACAGGAAGATTTTTTTAGTCCTCCTACTACCATTTTCTTTACTTTCTTTCTTCCAGTCTTCTGCAGGGTTTCTGTGTTATAAGAGTTGTAATAAGTTGCCAAAAAAATAAAAAGAAAAATCCATTGATTGATAGGTAGATAGATAAATACGTAGGTAGATAGGTAGGCAGGTAGGTAGATGGACAGATAGATAACAGTACATCTGAAAATCTACCAGTCGTCCAGCTGACTTTAGGCTCACCTCCTGTTTCTTTGCTGTCACTTTAACTTTTCCAGTATTTTTCAGTTTCCCAAAGATTTCCTGTTTTCAAGTCGAAGGTTTATTTAAATCCCTTACGTTACCAGCTCTATTTTATTTTCAGTCTGTTCCAGTATCTTTCAGTATTCCAGGTCATTCCAGGCTTCCTGTCTTCCAGTCCATTAATCATCCACTCATCTAAGCCACCATATGTAAAAGCCTTCCAGTTTATTTACGGTAAATCATCTGCTATACGGTTTTTCCTCTAACGTGGCCTAAAATTACCACCTTACCATCTTAAATGTCTGAGGAGTAGACTGTAGCACCAGTCGAGCAGGGCACTCCCAAGGTGGATGGAAAGCTGATGACAGGGAGAGCTGGAGCTCCCGTTTCATCAGCCCTCGGGACTAGGTCCCTACCATCCTCCTTTGCTGAACTTCTTCAGTGTCTCAATAACACAGAGAGTAGGCCAGCATGCCCTCCAATACAAGTTTCTCTAACTATCTACACCAAACTACATGCACAGTACACAACACATTTCCTTTTCAAAATTTGGAAAAAAAAAATGGCGTCGAATAACATAGCCTCGGAGTCCCCGGGGGGGGGGGACCATAAATGCCCCAACCTTCCGCCCCTCTCCCGGTTACCACCCGAGCTGCCTGGAACCACTGTCTGACTCTCTTCTTCATTTCTGCAACATTCGTGGCCTTTCCTCTAACTTTCGCTCTGTTGAGCACCACCTCTCCTTCTCTAAACCTCACCTTTTTCTGAGACTCAGCTGTCTGAGGCAACTGTTAGCAGACCCTTTTCTGTATCCTCCTACTTTCTCTATACTCATTTTAAAGCCAAAGGTGGCTGTTGTGTATATATACGCAACAACTTATCTTGCTCTCGTGTTCCTGAACTCGATTCTTCTGAATTCGCTACACTCTGGCTTCGGCTTTCCTGTCATTCTCTGACTAAATATATCTGTGCTGTTTACTTATCTCCTAACTCTACTGACTATCAAAAATTCTTTGACCATCTTACTTCTAAGATGGAACACATTCTATCCATTTCTCCTTTCTCTGAAATCTCCATTCTAGGAGATTTCAGTGCTCACCACCACCTTTGGCTTTCCTCTCCTTTCACTGATCCACCTGGTGAACAAGCCTACACCTTTTCTATCCTTAATGACCTAGAGCAGCTTGTGCAGCACCCTACCTGTATCCCTGACCGCCTTGGAGAGAGCTCCAACATACTTGACCTCTTCCTTACAACTAATCCTTCTGCTTACACTGTTAATCTTTTCTCGCCATTGGGCTCCTCCGATCACAACCTTACCATCTTAACCTGTCCTATTGCTCTGGTACGGCCTGTGGACCCTCCAAATAAACGTCATCTGTGGCACTTTGGAGCTGTGGATTGGGAGGCCCTGAGGCAGTACTTCATTGATTTTCCCTGGAATGATTATTGCTTCCATGGCCGGGAGCCATCTGGGTGTGCCTTGCACATTACGTAGGTTATTCTCTCGGGCATGGAAGCATACATTCCTTTCTCATATCCTTTGACTAATGCACGAAAGCCTTGGTTTAATCACGCTTGTTCTAATGCTGTCCGCAACAAGGAGAGGGCCTATAAAAGGTACCGGAGCCAACCCACCACTGAATCACATCTTTTATACGTTTCTGCCAGGAATCGTGCTAAGTCTGTTCTTTGCTCTGCTAAAAATAATTTCATCCATACTAAATGCTCTCAACTCTCCAACTCGAATTCTTCCCGCTTCTTCTGGCACCTTGCCAAAAACCATTCTAACAACTTTATCTCATCATCCTTCCCTCCCCTTTTCTACTCTGATCGCTCTGTAGCTATTTCTTCTACCGATAAAGCAGATCTCTTTGCTCAGACTTTCTCCTCCAATTCCACCATAGACGATTCTGGTACTGCTCCTCCATCACTTCCCCCCTCTGCCTTCCTCATGGCTGACATTAAAATTTCTTCAGCTGATGTATTTTCTGCCATCACAGGCCTCGGTACTAATAAGGCATATGGGCCTGATGGAGTCCCTCCTGTTATTCTCAAGAACTGTGTTTCTGTGCTTACATCCTGCCTAGGAACTCTTTCGCCTTTGTCTATCAACTTGTACCTTTCCTTCTTGCTGGAAGTTTGCTCTCATTCAGCCAGTCCCAAAGAAGGGTGACCATTCCCAACCCTCTAACTATCGTCCAATTGCTTTAACATCCTGTATCTCAAAAGTTTTCGAGTCTATTCTTAATAGAAAAATTTTAAAGCATCTTTCCTACCGCAACCTTCTTTCTGATCGTCAGTATGGGTTCCGTCAGGGACACTCCACAGGCGATCTTCTCACCTACATTTCAGACTCTTGGTCATCCTCCTTTTGGGACTTTGGCGTAAGCTTTGCCATCGCACTTGACATCTCAAAGGCTTTCGATAGAGTCTGGCATATATCTTTAATTTCCACTCTGCCCTCTTACAGTTTCTATCCTTCTGTGTGTGCCTTCATCTCTAGCTTCCTTTCTGGTCGTTCTTTAGCCGCTGTTGTAGACAGCCATTGTTCTTCTCCTAGATCTGTTAACAGTGGTGTTCCTCAGGGCTCATGTCCTATCACCAACCCTCTTCCTTTTATTCATCAGTGACCTTCTAAGCTGTATATCTAACCCTATCCACTCATATGCTGATGACTCCACCCTTCATCTTTCCATTCGATTCCCGCAACGCCCATCTCAGCAGTTACTTCAACAAACAAGGGATGAGGCTATGGCACACCTAATGTCTGACTTGGCTCGTATCTCTGACAGGGCAAAAGTAATCTGGTTGTTTTTAATGCATCAAAGACTCAGCTTTTGCACCTATCATCCTGACAAAATCTTCAACAGGTATACCCACTAATGTTTAATAATATTCTGCTTAATCCTGCATCATCTTTGAACATGCTTGGGGTTTCATTTACTCGGGACTTATCTTGGAAAGATCACATTACATCTCTTGTAAAATCTGCGTCCAAGAGATTAGGTGTGCTAAGCCGACTCCGTTCCTTTTTTACCCCTGCACAATTGTTGACTCTATACACGGGTTTTATCCGTCCCTGTGTGGAGTACAACTCTCATGTGTGGGGAGGCTCCCCACATACAGCTGTTCTCAATAGGGTGGAGTCAAAGGCTTTTCACCTCATTAACTCTCCTCCTCTTACTGACTCCCTTCAACCTCTGTCTCTTTGCCACACTGTTGCATCTTTATCTCTTTTCTGTCGCTACTTCAATGGTCACTGTTTGCATGCATTCCTCCACCTCTACGACGTGCGCGTAGCACCCGTCTAGCAACAAACTCTCATCCCTTTTCTGTCCAAATCTCTAATGCAAGAGTTAACCGTTACTCCCAGTCCTTCATTTATGCAACAGGTCATCTCTGGAACTGTCTCCCTCTGTCTGTATTTCCTGCTTCCTATGATCTCCAGTCTTTCAAGCGCAGTGTGTCCAGGCATCTCGAAATGAATGGATCTTGAATTTGGCCCTCTCTTGTATTTTGTTTTTCTCTTGGAAGGAACAGTTTTGCGGGCTCGTTGCCTTTGGTTCCTTCTTCCCCACATAAAAAAAAAAATTGCTGAGCTGTATTAATATATTTGCTCTTGAATAGGATGCTAGTCAAGAAGAAGTGCTGTGGAAACGATGCATGTCTGTATCATTACCATCTTTGCCATTATGCTTCGTGGAAAAGCTGCAAAAGATGAAAATCTAGGCCAAGTTTAAGTAAATGAACAATAGTAGCGAGAACAGGGAAAGAGATCACGGGACTGAAGGTGTTAAAGCTGAATGAAAACCATGTGAAAACAAATAAAATAAATATGAGGTTTTCGAACTGATGCGATTAGACATTCGGTATAATCGACAGTTGTTGGTTTCGTTATAGACCTACTTTGCTTGAAGACATTTTGAGTTTGGGGTCACGATTTCGCACTCCCTTTATGAAAAAATAAAAATAAATAAAAATTGCAAAATACCTGAGGTTTCTAATCTACTCAAACACCCTAAATATGCAGACACCAGACGATTTTCCTCAGCAAAAAGATCGATAAAGGCATTGGGACAGATCAGAATGTCAGAATTTGTGTGTGTACAAACAGAAATGCAGAATATATTTTCCCATATAATTAATGTCTCTTCAAATCACGTACCCAAAGCGCTCACTTGTACGCACCCTAACGCACGCACATACACACGAATGCATATACAAACCTAGATAAACTCACGGTGATTCAGCTAAGCAGATTAACACACACACACACACACACACACACACACACACACACACACACACACACACACACACACACACACACACACACACACAGCGACGGTCACAGCATGTCTAAAGGAGTGTCAACAAAAGAGGGGACGTGTACGAGTAAAAAAAAAAAAGTTGGCAGAATGACCTTAAAAACTTTACGAGTATCGATATCAGTGTTGTTGTTTGTTGCTGTGTACTTGGTGATGGTAGTTGTTGTTGTTGTTGTTTACTGTTGTTGCTGCTTAACCTCGGTCTGTCTAGCTGAAAAGACCCGTCGACCACAGGTAAGAAACTGCATCTGTGAGGCCGTCCTACAGGTACAGTACAGTTCATACACTGTGTAGGGAACAGCGCCTTGCCTAAGTCGGATCAGGGTCCTTTCCCACGACGAGGTGCAGGGAAGTATGAGGTGGTTTGGCTCCCGGGGGGACGCTGCAACTGCTTCGCTTCACCGTACACAGAGCCACCACGTGTAGACTCATGAGTGCCTGTTAGTGTAGCTATTGGTGGTAGTGGTAGTTGGTGGGTGTGGTTGTTGATGGTGATAGTTGTAGTTGCAAAAATGGTTGGTAGTTGTGGCTATTGGTTGTCCATATTGGTTTGGTGGGAGTTGTGCTTGGTGGCTGTTGCGTTTGTGGTTATTGGTGGTTGACAGCTGTGGTTATTGGTGGTAGTTGTGACTGGTGATTGAAGTTGTTGATGGCAATAGTTGTAGTTGCAAAAGTCGTTGGTAGTTGTGGAGGATGGCTGTAGATGTTGGTGGTAGCTGTTGTTAGTAACTGTGATTGGTGGTTGCGCAAATTATTGGTTGTGGTTCATGGTGGTAGTTGTGATAGTGGTTGTAGTTGCTGATGATAGCTGTGGTTGTGAAATTGAGTGGCTGTTGTGATTGGCCGATGTGGTTCTTGTATGGATTCATATTGTGGTGGTAGTTGCAGGTGGTTGATATAGTTGGTAGTTGTGGTTGATAGTTGTTGTTGATGGTGGATTTTGGTTTGGTGGTAGTTGTGGTTTGTAGTTATGATAGTGAATGATTGTTGTATTTATTCGTGGTAGTTGTAGTTGGTGATTGTACTTCATGGTGTGAGTTTTGGCTGGTGGTTGTCTTGGTGATGGTGGGTTTGGTTGCTGGTAATGATTGGTTGATTGATGTAGCAGTTGTTGGTGTTGATCTCCGTTGATGTTGTAGGTGTGGTTCATGGTGGTAGTTGTGGTTGTTAGTGGTGGTGTCCTTAATTGATAGGATTGATGTGGTTGGTGGTTGTGCTTGTGATTGTAGTTCATAATGGTTGCAGGTATGGTGTGAGTATGACTTTAGTGGATAGGATAGTTGTGGTTGGTGGTTGTACTTTGGCTGTGGTCGTGGTAGTGGAGGTTATTGGTGATGACGATTGCTTTGATGGATGGGGTAATTGTGGTTGGTGGTTGTACTTTTGGTCAGAGTCTGTGGTGAAATTGATTGTTGTAGTTGTGGTGGTTGTAGCAATGATCGTGGTAGTTGTGGCTTACGGTTGTAGTTCCTGTAGTAGTAGTAGTAGTAGATGTTCCCTAGGCAGTCTGGCCGAACAGCCCCGAGTCCCTTAGGAAGGCCATGGCCGAGACCGGGCTTTCTCACAGCGCTCTCAAAGAGTGTATGTTGTGTTGTTGGCGTAGGTGATTGTGTGCAATGCAGTCTTCCATAATGTGCTTAATAGTATGGGGTGCTGTGTTGCATCCTGGACAGGCATCAGCAACGGAGTCATCCAGCCTCTTCTGGTAGCTTAAGAGGGCTGGATGGTGCCCACATCTCAGCCTGGCCAGGTGGACCCTGTCCTCACGAGGGAGATAGGATTCAGAAGGGTGGATGTCAGGAGGCCATGCATGCAGCTGTGTGTTGTCTTTAAGTGACTGAATGGCGGCGAGTGATCTGAGTGTGGATATGCTTCTAGAAGCTGGTCTGAGGTGGGCAACGGGGGAGAGATGACAGTATTTGTGTATGGTATCGTGTGCTGGGTGTTGTTTTGATGTTCCTTGGTGTGGGTGGATGTGCTACCATGTAATATAGTGGATGTTGTGGGTTTGTGGAGGCTGCAGCAAGAAACTGGGTGCCTCTCATGTCTAGGTGATCCTTGACTTTGAGGACTTTGGTTTCTTGATGTAGGTGGTCTGTGGGTGTAGTAGCTGTGCAGCCTGTGATTATTTTTAGGGCCTTGTTCTGTATGGTCTGCAGAGTGTTGTAGTGTGTTTTGGTGAGGTTAGAAGCCCAGGCAGGGCTTGCATAATTCATCACTGAACGTATGTGTTGTTTGTATACTGTGGTGGTGGTGTCTTCGTTGTGTCCGAATGTTGTATGACCAAGTGACCTCAAAGCATTGAGTCTTGGTGTTATTTTATTTTTAATGTTTGTGATGTGTTGTTTAAATGACATTGATGTATTGTATGTTACACCAAGGATTTTGGGTGTGTGTGTATGGTAGGGGAGAGTTGTTTATGGTGAGGTGTGGGACATGACTGTGTTCTGCTGTCCAGTTTGTGAGAAGGGTTACTGTAGATTTGGGTGGGACTATTTTGAGCCTGTTTGTGGTGAACCATTCGTCTAGTGTGTTGAGGTAAGGTTGAATGATGTGTGCAGCTGTGTTTGCGTTTTGGTGTTACATGTAAGTGTTATATTATCTGCATAGGAAGCTATGTGTATCTGTGGTGTGTGGGGTGTGGGTATGTCATGCATGTATAGGTTAAAGAGTGTAGGGGACAAAACAGATCCTTGGGGGACGCCGTTTGTGAAGTTTCTGATGTTAGAAGACTGACTGGCAAATGTTACGTGTGCACATCTGCCTGCTAAGTAGTTTGCCAGCCATCTTTTTGTGTTATTGGGCATGTTTGTGTTGAGTATTTTGTTTGTGAGGTTCTGGCGGGGGATGGCATCAAAAGCTTTGCTATTGTCTGGTGTGATCAGGAGTGTTCTGTCTGGTGACCTAGCTGAATTCATGCCATCGAAAACTCTCTGTGTAAGGTCTGTAAGAAGGGTGTTTGTGGAGTATAGTGGCCTAAAGCCATGTTGTGACTGGGCTAGGGGAATGTGAGGTGTGACTAGTTGTAGTACCAGTCGTTCAGTGACTTTAGAGGGGGTGCAGAGGAGTATGATGGGGCGGTGTGAGGAGGGTAACGTGGGGTCTTTGTTGGGTTTAGTGATAGTGATGATAATGCCATGCTTCCGGATGTTGGGTATTATGTTGTGTGAGTAGCTGTAGTTTGATATGGTGGTGAGTGCTTGTATGCCTTGAGGTCGAAGGGAAGGTGTTTAAGGTGAATGTTGCTTATGTTGTCTGGTCCACAGGCAGATGAGTGTTTGAGGTTGTTAATGATGTGCTTCCTCTGGTTGTAAGCGAAAGGTGCGTAGTCTGGGTCTGTAGGGAACTGTCTTTTACGTCTGATGATACGTCGGTCTTCGGGATGGGGGTTTAAATGGCTGACTTGTGAAAAGTGATTGATGAGAGTGTTTGCTTGTTGTTTGTTTGAGGATATGGTGTCTGTTGTTGTGATGGCAGTGTGTGATTGTGTGGTGTTGCTGTTGGAAAGTGTGATGCTGTTTAGTGTTTTGAAGGGTATGCTGATGTTTGTTTTGTGGTCAAGTGTTTGGAGGTAATTTTTCCAGTTTAGTGTTTGCTGTTCTGATGTTTTATTGTTTATTTGAGAGTTGAGTTCTTGTATTCGTTGTACGGTGTCTTGTGTATGGGGTGTTGGGGAGTGTCGCAGTGTGTCCCGTTGTCTGATGAGGCCTTGAATTTCTGGTGTGAAGTTGGAGTTGTGTCAATTTCTGTTGCCTCTAGGGATGTGTCTTTTGTCTGCGTTTTGTATAATTGTATTGAAAGTGTGCACAGCGGTGTTGATGTTTGTGATGGGTGTACTGTTTAGTGTTTCGAAATGTTGTTCTGTTTCAGTTACAAAGGCCTCCCAGTTGGCTCTCTTAAAATTAGTGTATGTGTGTTTGTGGCCAGCTGAGGTGATTCTGGTTTTGGTAGTGATGATGATTGGGAGGTGATCAGAACCTAGGGTTTTGACCACTCTCCATGATGTAGTGGGGGCGAGGTTTGGGGAGCAGAAGGTGATGTCTGGAGATGATGGGAGGAAGAGGGCTTGGTGTGGGATATGGGTATGTTGGTCTAGATTGTTCAGTATGAAAAGGTGATCTGTCTGGGATTGTAGTACCAGCCCTCTGTCTGTGTCAGGGTTGTTGACATGCCAGACCGACGACTTTGGCGTTGAAATCACCACCCAAGATGATGTTGGGTATGTTAGTGATGTGGTGTGTCTGTGGAGAGTAATTGTGTGGTACTGTGGGGGACGACTGGGGAGGAATGTATGTGTTAGCGAGTGTTATGTGTGATTTGTTACCAGTGCGTATTTTAACTGATTGTATTTCTGTTGTGGTGTCATGTGGGGGGAGAAGTGACTGTGTGTGTGCACTGGTATCTGCAAAGTTGATGGATTTGTGTACATGGGTGATGAGTCCACCGCCACCGCCGTCGGCCCGGTCTTGTCGAATGGTGGTGAAGTTATGAAATGTCGGTGTTTTCTGTGCTCTGTGTAGTTTTGTTTCTTGTAAGATGGCAATGTGTATGTTCTGTTGTTTGATGAATTGTGTGAGTTCTTGTTTTTTGGTGTTTATGCCATCTATGTTTAACTGAAGGATCTTTATGTTGTGTGTGCGATGTGTCTTGACTGCTACAGCACGGGGGAGGTGGTGTAAGTAGAGGGGAAGGGGTGGGAGGAGATTGTGATGGAGGTAAGGGTTGAGGTGGATTAGGATGGGTTGGAGTGGGAGGAGTTGGGGGACTGGATGGTGTGGGAAGGATCGGTGGGTTTGGCTGTGGAGGTGTGAAGGAAGTGAGAGTAGGATTGGTAGTTGCTGTTGTTCATGGTGGTTGTGTTGGATGGGTGATATTGGTAGTTGTAGTTATTATTGATGATTGTAGTTTGGTGGTATCAGTCATACCTCTCGTCATGTTTGTAAGTCTTCTGTGGATAGTAGTTCTTCTGTTAGCAGAGAGTTATGGTCAAAATTTTCCTTCCTCGAGTTAAATAATTGCAGTCAATCTAACTTAACCACACCCATCCTGACCTAACGTAACCTGACCTAACTGACTAATTCATACCTTTCAGCCCCAGCTTAATCCATCCCACTCCTTTCCCCAGCCAGTTTATATTCAGTTCCTCCTTTTCTACCCACCTTCCTCATCTTCTTTAACGCAATATTCCTCGCCGCTTAAAAATCACCCATGAAAACGTCGTAAGGCTTAAACTGTTGTTGACACAGCTTTAGGCCCACACCGCTATAGCTAGTGAAAATACGCCTCATCCCCTCATAACAAAGTAGTCAATGGCTCTTGTTAAAATCTAACCTTTAACTACGACGTTCATTTTGATATTTATCTGGCTCCCTCTACAGCTTCATTTTTTACACTGATTACTACCAGAACACACACACACACACACACACACACACACACACACACACACACACACACACACACACACACACACACACACACACACACACACACACACACACACACACACACACACACACACACACACACACACACACACACACACACACACACACACACACACACACCACTCCTATCGATCTTTTTTTTTTTTTTTGATTACCTTGCTCCCTTCAGAAATTTTAATTAACCCTGAACAGACTTTCGAGCTGCAAGGTCTAGATGAAAGATTGAGTAACCTCGTCATATCATGAGGATTCTTCCATGTGAAATAAAATCTTTTCTAGGTAGCGAGAGTGTCTACCCCCTGCAATAAATAAATAAACAAATAAGTAAATAATAGGACTTATATAAGCCAGACATGACCACGTCTTCTTTAATGTGTTTTTTTTTTCCCAAATACTAGATCATTTTATTCAGCTGTGAGTGAGTTATACGAAACAGTGCTGATATTCTCACATGGACTTTTTCTTGATCATGACATCTACAGTATAGTAAGTTTCATTGGTTTCTGTTCATCATCCACTGGACATTGGCAGAATTATTTGGTAACATGATATCGGAAGAAGGAGGGACGAGGGGGTGGCAGCATCACGCAGGCTATATCTAACCTCTTCAGTTAGAAAAGTCTCTCCCAAAGAGAATAAAATTGGTTGAAGATAACAGGGATATAAGGAAGCCGCAGGCTGTACAGGTTGTTAGCCACCTGACAAAGGAGTTTATAGTCCATGATTATTATGGTGTCATCATATCAATTACAGTTAGATTACTTTAGACCAGTTTCACAGGTGCTGTGTGTTCCGACTTGTTCTAATACTTGCTTTCCTCTCAGGTTCAGGTATTCACAGTTGCCGCGACGTGTTTCTACCTGTACTAATACTTGTTCTCCTCAGGTGTGGGTTTCACAGTTGCCAATTTTTGTTCAAACCGTACCAGTACAAGCTCTACTGTAAGTGTGAATTAGACAGTGGAATAGTAGGTGAACCTTTGTCGTGATTGTACCTAGCAGTGGGAGATCATTACATCCCACCGATACCTCAGAAAATAAAATCCTCCTCCCGACAAAATGAGCAAAATCTTTCCTATTTATGAATGTGTCTTAAAAAAAAAGTTGGTAATGAGTAGGGACGAACTTTTGATCGAAATGTATAGGCCAGTGATGGCATTACACTCCCTCCACACCTCTGGTCAAAGAAACTGCTTTCAAAGGAGGAGGGGGGATTCCTTAGCCAAAAGTCCATCCTTATGGTAATGAGCAGACCTGTCGAGTGGGAACGATATTTTTTTACTGTGTTTTGACTACCTTTTCGTGAAACAATTACACATGCCCCCTTCCCCCCAAAAAGAAAAAACGGAAAGAGGAATTCAGTGGCCAGTACTCCATTCTATCTATAAATATATATATATAAAACAAAGTGAGGAGTAAAAACTAAGTATTGACCGTGAGTTAACCTAAAACCGTGAAACCACTACATCCCATCTACACCTGGGTAGACAGGACACACCCCATCTACACCTTGGGATACAGGAAACTCCCATGGACAAAAGGAATTCACTGACCATCATTCCTTTGTATATACAGACGGTTAAGGACGCTCTTTTGACAGTGAGTGTACAAGCTTAACCACTACACCCCATCCACACCTCCAGCCAAAAGAAACGTCCTGGAATTCAGTAAGCGGTAATTCTCACGCTTTAAGAAGTTAGATTCGGTAAAACTTGCTGGCTTCAGGGTGGGTAGCGGGAACGGCCACAAAGTTAGGCGTCCTCTGCAAAGAATTTTACCCTCGTTGTCTTGTCTCCACCAAGCCACGGTTGTAGAATCTAGTTACTATTTTCGTATAATTTCCATGCTGTTTATTCATTCAGTATTATTTATTATTATTATTATTATTATATTATTATTATTATTATTATTATTATTATTATTATAGTATTATTATTATTATTATTATTATTATTATTATTATTATTATTATTATTATCACAGTAGCAGTAGTGGAAGTAGTAGTAGTAGTAGTAGTAGTAGTAGTAGTAGTAGTAGTAGCAGTGCATAGGCTACAGTTTATTTATCCTTTTTGTAGGGGAAGGTTTACGTATCACTAACCACTCTGCTGATAGTTCTGTCAATCCTGTGCGTCTCCTGCCAATAATTTCACAAGTTGTTCAGTGACACAGAAGCAGTTCGTGCACGTCCCAAACCGCCATCCATACTCACGAATCCCTTTGTGTATTTTAAGTTCTTTCCAGTGAGATGACGTGCTATCTCCCAACGTTATATGATGGATTTAGAGAGACTGGATGCAGCTTTTCCTAACTCATTTCCTAAACGCAGTCTTACACTGGAATTAATGTAAAATGGAAAAAATGCTGAAAGACTGAGATTTTGTTAGGAAGTAATTGATTCCTCCTCCTCTTCCTCGTTTTCGTCCTCTTGTTTTTCTTCCTTTTTTCTTCCTTATTATTATTATTATTGTTATTATTATTATTTTTGTTATTATTATTATTATTATTATTATTATTATTATTAGTAGTAGTAGTAGTAGTAGTAGTAGTTGTATTTTACATCCAGACGCCTTCATCCTGCAGAAACCATGAGACCTACTTCGCTGTGCTCGGATGGTCCCATGCAGTTGCTGAAGCAGTGGTTTTCCTGGGATTGTATTTATTTATTATATTTCAGTTCAGGTGCTTAGATAGATAGATAGACAGACAGACAGACAGATAGATTAGATAGATGGGTAGATAGATAGATAGATCGGTAAGATACATAGATAGACAGATAGATAGATGAATTCGCTTCCCCAGATTAGTTTCCCCCAAACTTCAACCCGCTGCAGTTCAAGTCCAAGTGTTATTTATTTTTTTATGTTAATAAAGGGCACCTGTAATCTGGTATATGGATTTTCTTTCTGTATTTAACTTGTTTTTCCTTTCTCTGCCCATCTTTTGTAATAGATATGGATAGGTAGGTAGGTAGATAGATAGTTTGGTAGAGATAGCTAGGTAGATAATTGTTAAATAGTAGATAGATTGATAGTAGGTAGGTAAATAGATAGATTGGTAGAGATAGCTAGAGTGATAATCGGTAAATGGGTAGATAGATAGATAGATAGTGGGTAGGTTGATTGGTAGATAGATAGATAGGTATTTGGTAGACAGATGGATAGATAATTACTGCCTACTAGCAACGTGACAGTGCAGTCAATCGTGTGATAGTGAAAGCAGTCATGATGACACGGTTTGGATACGTACCGTCAAGAAAACAATTGTTCCCAGTTCCGTCTGAAGAAATTTTCGAAACACAGTGAAAAACCTATCTCTGCTATTGCTTGTTCAGATGGTTAAGAGTTTTCACTATGTATTCGTCAGACTCTGGGAAGATACTCGTGTGTCTGTCTGCACTAAAGGCCTGTGAAACCAGTTCTAGCCACTCAGCCCCAACACGTCCTCCTGTATTTATTATGTTTGCAATAGTCTTCTCACATTGCAAGGGCTAGATATAGCATTGAATCACCCCTTCATTACGAGAGGCCCTTATATCTATCTATCTATCTGTCTATAACCATCTATCTATATCTCTGTCAGTATCTATGTCAACCTATCTATATCTGTTTATCTATCTATCTATCTATCTATCTCCCTGTCTGTCTATGTATCTGTCTCTTGCCAGACGCCTTAATCACGTAATGGGTGGCCATAAACAGATCTCTTAAACGTCGCCCCGGCCTCTAGCATGTGGTTCCCCTCCCTCCAACTCACACCTCATTCTCTCGTATACTCGTATCTCTGTGCTCATCCCTCCATCTCGTCCTTGATTTCGAAACAGTTCTGGTAAGTCTGTCTTCCATTAGAAAGCGGCACACAACAGTCAGATATACTTGCAGGTTCTCAGTGGTACTCCTGGGTGAACAGTGACAGGAGTAATAACAGTTTATCCAATGTCCGTATTCTCATCGAGGAAGGAATCTCCCTCCCAGCTGTTCCTAAATGCTTTATTTTGCTCATTACTCCTTATTGTCCTGTACTCTCATTTTAATAATTCAAATACCACCATAAATCATTCAGATACCATCATACTCGGCATAAGTAATATACCAACGTATATTTACAAAACGTATCAAGATATTAACCGCTGAAGAAGAGGTGCTAGGGAGCTTCCTTAACCGATGAGAATACGGGCCAAGTCGGACAGGCCTGGGAATCGTACCATTTTTTTTTTTTTTTCCAGTTGCGTGCTAGATGTACCCAGTACTACCCATAACACGGCTCCACCAGGCTCACGAAAATCAGGCCCAGTGTGTCTCGCCTCCACATCACTGGGAGACTGAGAAAGCTTAAAAATATTAAAAGTAACTAAATACAGACTAATGTGTGTTGATTCAGCGACAGGCAATCTTTATGACTCCCACCAAATTAGTTCCATCCTTGGTGAAAATTAATTGAACTCGGGTTATCAAGCTTCATCAGTTGTTAATTCACTGAAGACCCTTTATCACCGTTATCACTCCCTCGCAGGGCGTGAGGGCGTGGTTGTCGGGCCGTATTATACCAAGCTTATTAACCGTTTCAACTCGAGAACATACCTTTGATTTTATTCTTAATCTTCAGGCCGATTTATTCAGCGTGAGAGAGATTTTACGAATTAGAATGGACCAGAGATTTTTAACTCACTGTGATCTTGTGCGGGACATTTAGTTTTGTACACTACCTAGTGTCTTGTCCTTGTTTTATTGTGTTTTTACCTTTGCCATTTTCTTTTTCTCCTTTCCCGTTTTTGTTCCATTGCTAGTCATATACTCGCATCTTTGAATTAGTGCCATATGGTCTTAGATACCTGGCCCTAGGAATCCATTATTCAGTTCAGTTCTTTGGTAAGTTAAATAAATTGAATGGAGATACAGTAGCCTGAGTGAACTAATCAGTATTATCACAGGATTCAATAGGTAATTCTCTTGGTCGCGTTATCTCATATTATATTCGATCAGTCGCCAGGGGATTATAGTCAGGTAAGAGTGATCCATAGGAGCGTGAGTGTCAGTATTGGTACCATTAACTCACTCAGGTCAGGACAGCTCTAGAATTCACTTCAACTAACGCCAGACGATTTTATTAAGCAGAGAGTGGATCATAATAACCTGTCTGGAGTAGTTCTTGTCAGCTGAATAAAATCGCTTGGCGGTGGCACGAATGTATTATGCAACACACCCTCGGGCTAAATGGATTGTTGGAGATTTTTCCTATTCCCACCAACACAGTCTCACTGCAGAACGAAAATCGACGAACAGTAGCAAGAAGGAAGTGTAAAAAGTGTCATCGTGTTCTGATGGGTTGCTGGCGACGGCTTCTATCCCCATCATCATGACCAGTCTCCTCTCCTGATGAACAAAATCGCAAGACGGTAGAAAGTGCGTGATCAGAAAGACGTCATATTTACCCTTTGGATTCGTTGAGTATCTGTGAGCTCAGTAAGAGTGTCCTTCATAAAATTTATTCCCAGTCAAAACTTGAATCGTAATATGTAAAAGTTTTAGTGCCCAGGAATTGTTTTAAGGATAATTACATCGTCTAAACCAAACCGAAATCTCAGCCAAAGGGTTGTGATCAGTCGTTGCTATATGTATCTGGGGTTCCATGTCAGGGGAGCCGGGGGTGTATAACAAATGTCCAGCCCGCATTTGGAATAATCCTGAGTTTGATTACGATTAGGTCAGACTGTTGGACAAAATTCGTTTCCTCCATGTCTCTCTTCACATAGCAGTACAATTAAGAGCATGAGTGTCACTTTGATTGTTGTATCCTAATGTAAAGGAAGATTGTAAAGTATGAAAAATAGATTGTAACTTAAGGAACATAGATTGTCTGCCTTATAACAATCACCTAATAAGCCAAAACTTTTGTCATTATTATCAATGTTTCGAGGTCGTGTCACAGTCCACCAAGGCTTTCCTAGAAAAAAGAGCTTAGATTAACGGTTGTCAATTAGTTTAGCAAGATGTCGGTAGGTACTGACAGCGTTATAAGACGGTGGACAGAAACTAACAAGAAGCAAGTTACAATTCATTTCTCTATTGTAGTTTAATTTAGCAAGACCTCAAGATCTCATTAAGTTCTGACGAGGTTTTAAGACGGTCGAATCGAAGCAGAGAAGCGAGAGTAATCGTTTTCATTGTTTGTTGTTGATTTGGTTTAGCACGACGTCGCTATGTCGTGGCGTGATTTTGAGATGACATTTTATTACTCGTCCTCATCGTAGAGGGTCTCGGGGACGGGTATTGTTTTCACTTGGTTTGTCTGTCTGCTTGTCTGTCTGTCAGCTAACAACTTTACTGGTGCTATTTTGGCTAAAATTACAGGGATGATGGGCTGTTACCCTCTGATCACCTTATTAAATTTTGGACCAAATTGATCCAAGGCCCAGGCTGTAGCCCCCCCCCAATATATATATATATATATATATATATATATATATATATATATATATATATATATATATATAATTTTTTCTGCCATAACTCCTTTCAAATTCGTCATATCGAAATGAAACCAAAACCTAAAGGTATATCTTTCATATCTGCATCCTGTAACATGCCTTATTACATCAGGGGGATCACCCACCAGTTAGCGGTAGGGGGGTCAATGTCAGGTGGGTCAGGCCTAAGATTTCAGATGGGCATAAAATCGTCAATTTTCACCCGATTTACTCCAAATTTGATATATGACATCCATGACTAGGTATCCTGTTTATATGTCAGCACTAAAATGACTGCCGGGGACGGGTTTGTTGTGCCTTGGCACCGCTTCTTGTTTTATTTTATTTTATTTTATATTTTCGCTTAGCAAGATGTAAGTTATCAGAGAGTGTCAAGACTGTGTAAAGGATCTGTCGACCATACCGTATAGTTTTAAGATGGTTCCAAAGCAAAATCCCAACGTATGTTATTCATTCGTACTTATTTAGCGAGTTGGTACAAGGTTTAACAGTGTCTGGAGGCTGAGTAAAGGAACTATTGATCACAGCTTAGCATACAGCACATGTTTCGCTTGAACTTCGTAACTGCTGCTGTTATTCTTCTTCTTGTGCCCTAGATGCGTTCATTACAGCATTTTTCGTATCTCTAAGGCTTGTTTTTTCGTCCGTTAAAGATTCTCCCTAGCACCTGTTCCTCAGCGATTTATTTTTTTATACAGTTGGTTAATATCCTTTTGCACACGTTACTTGTGCAGACTATGGCGATATTAGTGATTTATGTAATACGGAGTTGGACACCAAAGTGTAATAGGGATAATAAGTTGCTTTGGGAAGGTGTCAGGGAGTTTCCTTAACCGACGAGAATACGGACCCAAGGTTTGACGAATATATGGGAGAGAAGTCGAACCATTGAGTTACGTATTAGAAGGGGTAGCATTCCCACTGTGTTTCGTCAGTTGTAAATTTTCTTCCGACGAACTGCGAAAATAGTTTCTTTGACTGCATCTCGGCCTGCCGTTCACTTGGTGCTGTATTTGTAAACGCCTTTAATCTTAGGAGTAATATAAGAGTGCTTGAATTAACAGTTGGCAACATATGGACCTGGGACAGCATCAGTGTGTAACAGAGGTGTAACGTTTGGTACACTTGACAACTTTGACATAAATCATATACCTGTATTCGTTGTTAACATTGACATGAATGAACGGTGTCAAATATTAATAAATTGATATGACCAAGTAACTGTGATGCATGAGCGTCAGATATTGTAGCTAGACCTCCATGTCCCACAGGCATTGTCCCAGGTTCATGTGTGGCCGAATGTACAGTCATGGGCAATGCTTCACCGACAATCCCCTGCCAGCATTGTGTCCAGCCAAATATTGCTCAGTTTTCCCCATATAACAGACAGTAGCCTTCCTTCTCGTACTCGTTTGTTGTGTGCGTCATATTGCTGTCACATAAAAATTTTTCATATAAAGCCCTCCATTGCCTCAACCTACGGGGAAGTGTCAGCGAATTTTTCATCATGGCTGTGTTAATCTTTTCATGTACTGTACAGCTTCCAAACAGTTAACAGTCAAACCGGAGTGATTATTTAAGAGGTAAAGTATGACCAAACAAAATGACTTTCTGTAATAAATAACTACCTGGGAGACTTCATTAACGTAAAAATAAGAGCCTCAAAGTGTTATCTACGAAGAACTATATCTTGTCTGGAAATTGATGTGTTGAGAGGAGAAACACTCTTGTGAAAGAAATCTGTTTACCTTTACTTCCTCTTCCACGAAATTCGATAAGGTAAATGAAATGATGGGTGGTGAGACAGAGAGAGTGTGTGTGTTTTTACTGCTGTGGAGAAAGACTTACAATTGTCTAATTTTGATAGAGTGTTTGTTTCCCTGTCTACCTGCCTGCATCTTCTACATTAAAACTTCTCCCTATAGTTTCTGCATTACTGCTTCCTTGCTTCCCTCATTCATTCCATCCTTTATGCCCGCGCACCTAACTCTCCTTCCTCTCCTGCCTCCTTCCTTTTCCTCCCTGCTTCCTCAGCCAGGCGGCCTGCTTGACTGTCTTCATGCCTGCCTCTTTCCCTCACTCATTTCTTCATCTCCTCCCGGCTTCTTTTGCATACATGTGTGCCTGCCTGACAGACTGTCTACTTTTGCCTCCTTTTCCTCACTGCCTGGCTGGCTCTTCCGCCTTCCTCACCCCCGTGTTCTATCTTTCTGCCTACCTTTCCTCTCTGTTCTTACTGCCTCTTTGCTTCGATCTCCTTTATTCCCTTATTCCTTATTCCTCACTTTTAACTCCCCCTCTCTCTCTCTCTCTCTCTCTCTCTCTCTCTCTCTCTCTCACACACACACACACACACACACACACACACACACACACACACACACACACACACACACACACACACACACACACACACACACACACACACACACACACACACACACACGAGTTTCTCTAGACGTGTTCCAGTAGGCTAACACAATTTGTGCTTGCCGTGGTCATGTCATCAGTGAAGCCTTGTTTAAACATGTAAAGTTTTGTGTGTGTGTGTGTGTGTGTGTGTGTGTGTGTGTGTGTTTAAACATATTTTTGTATACCGGTATTTACTTATATTCATGTAAATATATGTATGTATACATACCAAAAATTCTTATATATAATATATATTATACAGTATATATATATATATATATATATATATATATATATATATATATATATATATAGAGGGAGAAATATCCTCCTTCGGGAGTGGGGAAGCCATGAAAGGTTTTCTGTTACAAGTTGGTAAGGCCCAGGTAGTGTTTGGGAACCACAGAATGTTAAAATTGACAAAACCGTACTTCCAGTTGATTTATTCATCACCAGCAGCATCGTCATCGCCTAATCCCTATTTTCGACCTTTCATAATAGGAAGATTTTGTATTTGGCTTTAAATACGAACTTCGATCCCATGGCAGCTTTATCGTAACACCTTATTTCTCACTGTTATAACGGGTTAATGTTCTTCTTTTTTATGTTCTGTAGGAGAAGCTTTTACTCTACTGGATTTTGTTTTCATTTTTTCCTGTACAGTATATATTCCGAATCCCTGCCTGCCAGCCTGACCCCTCGACGTGTGGGCTGAAATATTGTGGTGAGGGTGAGTGTGGTGGTGATGGTGGTGATGGAAGTGAGTTTGGTGATGGTCGTGGTGACGTTGGTGTAGGGTGATAGTGTACGGGTTTCTCTCTCTCTCTCTCTCTCTCTCTCTGAGGGAAGTGGTGAGGGAGGAGTAAATTTGTGACGCAAGGTGGTAGTGTAGTAGCGATGATGGTAAATGTAATGTGTGGTGATGAGGGTGGCCAGAACAGACAGATTTTATCTATATCCTACGTAAAGCCTTTCACTACAGTGGTACAGGAGTCATTTGTAGTCTTTCTCCCTTCAGACGATTTTTATAGATTTGAAGAGAACAATTTTGCAGTGACGGGTGTAAGAGAGCACATCTGCAGTGACGGGTTGAAGAGAGAACATCTGCAGTGACGGGGTTTTAGAGAGAACATCTGCAGTGACGCGGTTTTCAAGAGAACATCTGCAGTGACGGGTTGGAGAGGGAACATCTGCAGTGAGGGGTTCGAGAGAGAACATCTGCAATGACGGGTTTATAGAGAACACCTGCAGTGATGGGTTAAAAAGAGAATATTTGCTGTCACGCGTTTAAGAGAACATCTGCAGTGACTTGGTTTTAGAGAAAATTTCTGCAGTAACGGGTTTATAGAGAACATCTGCAGTAACGGATTCATAGAGTACATCTGCAGTAATGCGGTTTTCAAGAGAACATCTGCAGTGACGGGTTTTCAAGAGAATATCTGTAGTGACGGGTTTTAGAGAACTTCTTTTGTGACGGTTTTCAAGAGAACATCTGCAGTGACGGGGTTAAGAGAGAACATGTGCAATGACGGAGTTTTCAAGAGAACATCTGCAGTGACGGGTTCAAGAGAGCATCTGCTGTGACGGGGTACAACATTTACACTGACAGGGTACAACATTTGCACTGACGGGGTACAACATTTGCACTGACGGGGTATAACATTTGCACTGACGGGGTACAACATTTGCACTGACAGGGTACAACATTTGCACTGACGGGGTACAACATTTGCACTGACGGGGTTTAACATTCGCACTTACGGGGTACAACATTTGCAGTGACGGGGTATAACACATGCACTGACGGGGTACAGCATTTGCACTGACGGGGTATAACATTCGCACTGACGGGGTACAACATTTGCACTGACGGGGTATAACACATTAACTGACGGGGTACAACATTTGCACTGACGGGGCACAACATTTGCACTGACGGGGTATAACATTTGCACTGATGGGGTACAACATTTGCACTGACGGGGTACAACATTTGCACTGACGGGGTATAACATTTGCAGTGACGGGGTACAACATTAGCACTGACGGGGCACAACATTTGCACTGACGGGGTATAACATTTGCACTGATGGGGTACAACATTTGCACTGACGGGGTACAACATTTGCACTGACGGGGTACAACATTTGCACTGACGGGGTATAACATTTGCAGTGACGGGGTACAACATTAGCACTGACGGGGCACAACATTTGCACTGACGGGGTTAGAGTTTCCACTGAGTCTCCCTTAGCCTGTTGTCTCTCTCCAACTTGCAGAAAATCGTGTGAAGGAAGCGAGAATAAAACATAAAATACGTCATCGGAATGAAGGCGTTAATAGGACCTCACACGCTTGTCGCATTCCACTGTGGTATAGGCTGGTATAGGCCGGTGTAGTGTGGTGGCAGGGATGGAGTGGTATTATTGACGACATTGGCTTCGTGACACCTTTTCCATAGCGATTCATTGTGCAAAATACATCCTTATTTTCTCTCTTCACCGTGTTTATTCAATCTTTGTATCGCTATCGTTAGTTTTAGTATCGTACAGTATGATAAAAATTAGTGATACGTATAATAAACCGCCAGGTACAATGTATAACAAAGGCTCTGTGCTACTTAGCGTAATCCTATTGGCTGTGGCTGCGACTCTGCCCTGCATTAATATTCTTCCTCTCCCCTACCCAAGTCCTTGTCTACCTCTGTACAACCTCGCTACTTCAGATCCCTTTTTAGTGGTATAGGAAGACGTAAGATGGTGATAGAGAAGGCCGGTTATAACGTTGTGTGTTCTCCCTGGTTATATTCTCCACCCCCCTGCCCAGCCCACCCTGTCTCTGTCATGCTTGTCGCCATCTGTCAGTGCAGCCTCGCCATTCAGCCTTCCCGTCATTGTGGGGGCAGGGTGGGTTAGATGTAGAGCGTCGAGCTTGCTGCCGGGGGGTCTGGAGTTCTAGCCTTGCACGGGACTGCCGTGCCGGGAGTGGTAGCGCGCTCCTGTAAAGCCCCTCTCACACATACGCGACTCAAGGGCCGACCGCGGCGAGACTCAAGGTCGTGTCCCAGTTGGCTCCCACGCCTCCCGACTGGCCCCGAATCTGCTCTGCTCATGACTGCCTAACGACCGCGTCAGGACTGCCGCACGATCGGTCGCGACGTCATAACGAACGCGACAAGATCACGAAGAGACCGCAAGGCAATGGAGCTACGAGTCTTCAAATTTGAAATTTAAAGAATTTTTGTCAGCCACAACCATGACACAACACCTCATGAACACAAGACGACTGCATGACGCATTTGAGGAATGCACCCCGATCCCCCACAACCGACCCATGGGGCGGGGCACCACCCCTAGACCACCAGTGACACCCAGTGTGGGGCGGGAGCATCACACCTAGACCACCAGTGACACAGCGAGGGTGGGGCATCACACCTAGACCACCAGTGACACAGCGAGGGTGGGGCATCACACCTAGACTACCAGTGACACCCAGCGTGGGGCGGGGCATCACACCTGAACCACCAATGACACCCAGCACATCATGGACCTCTCCTGTGTCTAGTTAGTTGATGAGGGACATGCATTCATAACGTTTTTTTTTTGTCAGCGACAGCATCACGACATGCAGCGACCGCATCACGATGCATCCAATTGAGCTAAGACTGCTTCATGACCGACGTACGACATTCCCGACAGCTAGCAACTGTGACACGACTTTTGGCAAGTCATGAGGCAGCCACAAATTTTTAACGAGCACATTAAAGCCCCTGTCACACAAAAAACAACTTAAGGGCCTACCGCAACGCGACTCAAGGTCGTAACGCATTATTTCATTGATCGTCCCTTGATTCACTGACAAAGCCCGGACTCTTTAGAGCACTCGTGAGCCGCTGGGGCGACTCGTCGGGCCTCACGACTTGCCAAAAGTCGTTTCACAGTTGCGTTGCAGTCGGGAGTGTCGTACGTCGGTCGTGAAGCAGTCTTAGCTCAACCGGATGCATTGTGATGTGGTCGTCGCGTATTGTGATGCTGTCGCCAAAAAAAAAAAAAAAAATTTATGGCTGTGTGTCCCTCATCAACTGACTAGACACAGGAGAGGTCCATGGTGATACTCTGG
Organism: Coenobita brevimanus; assembly: GCF_032717465.1. Taxonomy (NCBI): domain Eukaryota; kingdom Metazoa; phylum Arthropoda; class Malacostraca; order Decapoda; family Coenobitidae; genus Coenobita; species Coenobita brevimanus. The sequence continues at coordinate 13,243,982 of NC_136954.1, forward strand.
GTGTCATTTGTGGTCCAGGTGTGATGCCCTGCCCGACACTGGGTGTCATTGGTGGTCTAGGTGTGATGCCCCGCCCCACGCTGGGTGTCATTGGTGGTCTAGGTGTGATGCCCTGCCCCACACTGGGTGTCATTGGTGGTCTAGGTGTGATGCCCCATCTCACGCTGGGTGTCATTGGTGGTCTAGATGTGATGCCCTGCCCCACACTGGGTGTCATTGGTGGTTCAGGTGTGATGCCCTGCCCTATGGGTCGGTCGTGAGGGTGTCCTGGGGGGGTCGGGTTGCATTCTCCAAACACGTCACGAAGTCGTCTTGCGTTCGTGGGCGGTCGTGTCATGGTCGTGGCTGACAAAGATTCGTTAAATTTCAAATTTGAAGTCTCGTAGCTGTCACTTAGCAGTCGCCTCGTGATCTAGTTGCGTTCTTGAGGACGTCACGACTGGTCGTGAGGCAGTCCTGACGCGGCCGTTAGGCAGTCATGAGCAGAGCAGATTCGGGGCCAGTCGGAAGGCGTGGGAGCCAACTAGGATACGACCTTGAATCGCGCCACGGTCGGCCCTTGAATCGCGTGTGTGTGACAGGGGCTTAAAAAATCGTGAGGCCCGACGAGTTGTCCCAGCGGCTCACGAGCGCCCTAAAGAGTCCGGGCTTTGTCAGCGGATCAAGGGACGAGCGATGAAAAAATGCGTTACGAGCTTGAGTCACGCCTCGGTCGCCCCTTGAGGCGTTTGTGTGTGACAGGGGCTTAACCTAGCGGGACTAAATGGCCATAGTTGCCTAGCTCGGAGATTAAATCCTTTCCCGTCATTGCTGGTGAACGAATACTGTAGATTTGTGGGTCGTTTTGGACAGCGTTTGATGTTTTCAGTTTTGTGGAGAGAGAGAGAGAGAGAGAGAGAGAGAGAGACAGAGACAGAGACAGAGACAGATAGACAGACAGATGCACTAGGCAGATCAAAAAGAAATAATCCCTTTCATTTTCTTTTTGGCGGTGGAGGGAATCCGACAAAATGTTTTCACCATGGGAGCGGAATTCATCCTTATGGGAAATAAAGCAATTTCATTTATTAAATTTCAGTCGGGATTCACCATGAAAGATCTCTGGCAGCAAATATCGATAGAGGAGCACCTCAGATTATCTACTTCACTACGATGACATTATTTTTATTCATTTAATTATTTGTTTTTATCCAGCAGTACCCGGTATGCTTTGACTTCATGTATTACTTTATTCATCCTTGTACCAGATCATATTCAGTTTTGGAAAAAATAAATAAAATAAAATAATATGCTTTTCGAATTAGAGTGGGCCTTATAACATCCATTAACCTCCTCGGCACGAACGGCCATCAGTTAGTAAAATAAAATCGGCCTGACGTAAAAAAATACAAAAGAATAAAGAAAAGATATCCTACTACCGAAAGAATTGCGTCTCTGTTAGGAATAACAGTGAAAAAGTCAACAAATATCGCTATAGGAATTGGCTGTACACGGTGACTATAATTCTCTCTCTCTCTCTCTCTCTCTCTCTCTCTCACCAGCGAAACCGTGGATTGGATTCTCGAATTTACTTGCAATCGATCCTGTGTCGTAACTTGGATTTATTTTGACAAGAAGGACAAGAGATGGAAAATTTCTTCATTCTCCTGCCCATGCCCTTCCTGCATAAAAAAAAAAAAAAAAAAAGTAAAGAAAAAAAAATGTTCGATATAATTTTTCTTAGAACCATTTATTTATTTATTTATTTTCAGACAAAAGAGATACGGTAAGATTCTGTACATTTTTGGGTCGTCCTGTAAAATACGGGCTTGAGTTACGAGAGAAGATTCACCGTAAATGTGCCTGAGAATCCAACCCTTTGACTTCTTGGCTGGTGTTCTCATCGGTTAAGAAAGGTCCCTAAAACCTTTTCCTAAGTGATTCATTTTGTTTATTATACTTTACTGTCCGTCTCTGTTACATAAATCCTTCTGAAATTTCCATACTGAGTATAAACCTACAAAATTATCTAAACAAGCCGTATCCAAAAATAAATAGCTAAGGGAGAGGTGATAGGGAGCCTCCGTACCTGACGAGAAGACGGGCTGCTTTATATTGTTACCCTATAAATCCTTCATTTCCTTGTGTGTGTGTGTGTGTGTGTGTGTGTGTGTGTGTCACTGGTATATCTATGTTTTACTTGCATAGTGATGACATGCAGCAAAACTTTACAGCTTCTCCATGTCAGTTTCTTGTCGCACTGTATTTCTCTTTCCTCCCATCAGATATTCGTTTTAGCGATTATTATCTTTGTTTTCTGTGTCAGTTATCATTATTCATTTCTTTTCATGAGATATTTTTTGTTTCGTATCAGCCTGATTTCACATTTTTGTTTCTTAGGTTTTTCTTGGTTGAACATAATTTCTTTCCTTAGGTTTCATTTTCTTAAATATACTCGGAACTTAATCTATATATATATATATATATATATATATATATATATATATATATATATATATATATTTTAAGTTTTTCTTATTCTCCTTTGTCAGTTGGTTATATTTTCCTAAATTGGAGCGCGACACTGAAATAATAAGTATATTGGTTAACCCTAACAAGCATATGCATCCCATACATAGCCATAAATAGGTTGGGGGTCCTGGCTTCCCTGTGGCGAGTATTAGCATACAATTATAATTCTCTCCCGTCTCATTGATTATGATGATGATGATTTACCGGCCTTTCCAACATGGTTAAAGGACATTAATCGATTTATTGTTAAACAGAAAAGGCGAGGATGTGGAGACGTATCGGTTATTGACGGAAATTTTGCATGTTATGGTGAGAAAACCTATCTAACCTTTCTGTACCCCTTGCGGACTGCACTCTGAAATATGGGATGCTGTTGATGAGTTCTTGAAATTAGAGTAAAAGATATTACAGTCTTGCTAACATCTTACTCTCTCTCTCCTCCAATGACGTGACTGCATTGAAGTACTGTTGCCGCCAAAAGTTCCGTTCCTCTTCCTGGTGTAACTCTTAAAATGATTTTAGTTTGAGTGTAGTTGCATATCGTCATTACAGTCTGTCTTGTTAGTGTATTTGTGGGTTTTGGCCAGGTGTAGTGTGAAGTACCGTAATAAAGGTAACGAGTAACGCAAGGCTACAGGAGCAACGGAACTTTTGAGGCGACAGTATATAGCAGTCATAACAAACTGGTGTTGTTTACCGGCTCCAACTCTGACAAAAACATCAGTCTACGAAATCTGTGCCAACTTTGAACCTGTTGTGACATCAGACGGGTTCACAGAGACAATTTTACCGGGTCAGCTGGTGGTATGTTTGTTTTATGTATCTCTATGAATCTGGTAAATATGCCATTGTGCCTCGCTTGTTTACTGAAATCTAAATTAATGAGGCTTTATTGAGGACATTAATAACAGCCGTGCAATATTGCGCCACCGATATATAATTATTTTTTTTTACCATAGCCTAAAGCTCATGCACTGGTTCCCCCCTCCCCTCTCTCTCTCTCTCTCTCTCTCTCTCTCTCTCTCTCTCTCACACACACACACACACACACACACACACACACACACACACACACACACACACACACACACACACACACACACACACACACACACATCAAAAAGTTATTTATTTGAAGGTACAGAAGTCAATCAATTGAAATAATTAAACGGCTGAATTTATGGACTGACAAATTTGTAAGTATGAAGAAATATTAGTATAAGCAAACTTTAAACACCAAGAATAATGAAGCAGGTACGCAAATTATGAACAAAATATATATATCAAATTTCGTTCCTTAACTCTGACATAGTCTTCATACTTATTTGCCCCAGACGATTTTATTTATTTTATAGATCTAAGAAACCGGAGGGGTTAAAGATACCCCTCATTAACCCTTTGACTTCTAGAGTCTCTGAATTTACGTAAAATCGTCTGGAGATGAAAATAAAGTAATACAGGTCATCGTAGTGAAGTAATTAACCTGCACCTGTGAAAGCACCTGTAAATCACGGGGCACCTTAACCCACTTTTAGCCCCAGGTCATATTTTTCGCTGTATTTTTAGTAACGTCAGACGATTTTACTCAGCTTGGGGCAGACTTTTCGAACTGGAGGGATTAGATGAAGCCTTGTGTAAGCCTTTTGGTAGTACTCGTCAGCTGGATAACATCGTCTGGATACAACAAGAAAAACAAGAATATATAGGTAGGACACCGTAGTGAAATCCCTTGAATGCGGTGACGATTTTTTTTTTTTTTTTTTTTTGCTCTGGTGATTCAGGCCTCTCGTACTGAAGGGGTTAATGAAGACTGTGTGACTCCTAGGCTCGTATTCTCGTCGGGTAAGGGAGCGCCCTGACACCTCCTCAGCGATTTATTCTTGGATATGGATGATTAATACCCTTTCGTAATTTTTTTTTTTTTAATGAATAGTATCGCGATATTGTAAGGATTTATTTAACACAGAAGAGGACAGAAAGGTGTACTTAAAATAACTTGCTTAGGAAAAGGAATGGGGACTCTGATGTTAAAATCAAGTAAAACTATCTAGAAGCAGCAGGAATGAATAATGAAAGTACGTGATGGTAGTGAAAGTATTAACATTGCTTCAAAATACGTGGCATATCCTTCAACCAGGGAACAAAAGTCTGTTTACATATTCATAACCGATGCCTATTTTTCTCATGTAATTGTAATATGGGCTGATATTTTTTTACTTTTGATTTTCCTCCACACTTTTTTGTTTTGTTTTGAGTGTCGGTACTGTTGATGGTGTAGTGGTGTGGTAAATGGAGGAGGGAGGGGAAGGAGGGGGTGGGGGATTGAGGATGGGAGAAGGGGAAGAGGAGAAAGAGGAAGGATAAGGGAGGTAGAGGAAGGAAGGGGGAGAGCAATGAAAGCAGTATGTGAAAAGGGTGGGAGGAGAGAGTGATGATTCAGTGCAAAGAAGGGGAGAGAGAGGAGGGGGAGATGAGGGAGGAGAGAGGAAGAGGGAGGGAGGATGAAGAGAACAAAGTGGAGACTGGGAAAGAGAAGGATGAGAGGGAACAGGAGGAGGAGAGAGAGTGGAGGAGAGGGGGGGGTGAAGAGGGAGAGAAGGGGAAAGAACAATGGGAGATGAGAAAGGAGGGAGAACAGGGTGAGGGAAGGAAGGTAGGAGAGAGAGGAGGGGACAGGCATTGGGAAGTGAGGGAGAGGAATGGTGAGGTAGGAAGGGAGAGTGTACTGACTGGTCGAGGGGGACATAGATGGGAGACGAAGGGAAAGAAAAAGAGAAGAGACTAAGGGTAGGGAAAAGGGAGGGGAGAGAAGGTAGCGAGGGGTTTCAGAAAAAGGGAATGGAAGAAATGGGAGAGGGGAGAAAGCAGATTTGGAAAGAGAGGAGGAGGGAGAGAAAGGAGTTACATGGAGTTAATGATAGTTACATAAACAGCCACACAAACCATACGGTACGAGCGAGGTGGTCCGTCTTTAAAAGGTAATGCTTAACCCATATCACAGGATTGTAAGAAAAGGGTAGTACAGCACTAGGCTTTCTCCCTCTCTCTCACCCCCCCCCCCCAGCAATACGTCGTGCAGGAAAAAACTGAAATAGCACCTTATAGGATTAATAAACCTGAAGGAAGTTTCAAAGGATATGAAACTCCAAAATATACATGTTCTCTCTACACATTTTTTTTTTTATTTAAACTAATAAGGAAACAAGGAAACGCGAACCCTCCTAGTATGGCTCCGTGTTCCTGTGATATGCTAAGTACTGTCCCAAGTACAAGGGTATGGACAACCAATCCCACCGCCTCTGAGGATGGTCCAGGAGGAGTCCCCTACTTGACACCCAAATTTTCCTCAGCCAACGCCGATAGCTGACAAACAAATATCTAGCTTTCTCTTGAACGTATTTGTGGTTATGCTGTCCTTATCGCTTTCCGGGAGCCTGTTACGGACACTGATAATATCGTTACAGAAGAAATATTTGGTAACGTCCAGGTAAACTGTGTGTCCTGATAGATTTATGTTATGTCCACGTGTTGGCGTATCCGGGGCAAATGGGAAGAAATTATTTATGCTTTCTTTATCGAATCCCATGAATATCCTGAAGCTCTGGATTAGATTCCCTTTCTGTCGCGTTTGGATAGAGAGTAATGGAGGGAGGAAAACAGAAAGAGAGGTGTACGGGAAACGTACCAGGGAGAAAGGAAGGAAAGGGATGGAGAGGAGGGAGGAGTGGGGAAAGGGAAAAAGCTGAGAGAGAGAGAGAGAGAGAGAGAGTAGTAGTAGTAGTAGTAGTAGTTGCCCGTAGACAAATCCTGACATGGTTTTTTAACAGCAAAAAAAGTATATACATTTTTCCATCCCTCACATGTACATTCACCAGCTGCAAATTCCCACGTTGTTTTTGGTGTTAATGTATGAATCAGGGACTTTGTGGTGTGATTACGCAGTTTATCAAATATTTCACTCGGGGGTGAATGCACAGTTTTCTCTGCGTGCTTGTTGGTAGTTTTCGTGTGTGTGTATGTGTGTGTGTGTGTGTGTGTGTGTGTGTGTGTGGTATTTCTGGATCCAACCCAGACGACGACAAAGACGACGATGATGATGATGATGATGATGATGATATCCAGTCTACCACACCGTGATAGCCACTTTCCACGAGACTGAACAGACCTTGTAGCGGTGGGCATGTGGCGTCTGGGAATTGCGTGTTCAGACTGGCTGAGACAACTCTAGCATTTTTTTCGATTATGTAAACCCATCAAGAGACGTGGTTGGTCATGTGTCCCTAACTGTACAGGACTGAGATATCCTAGCCTCGGGACCCTACTTCTTGTTTGGGTAATATGGAATTGGCTGTTAGTGTTGTACCATTACTTCCATTTGATCAAGTAGCGGCGCTGTAAAACACGACAAAATTAAGATTAACTCTACAGAATTAATGATGTTCAGTGGAGATGGATGGTGGTGGTGGTTATGGTGATGGAGATGGTAACTGTGATGATGATTTTGGTGATGATGATGATGATGATGATGATGATGATGATAGGTGTAATAGACATTTTGATATGATTTCCTACAGCTCGTTATGAAATGCAATTAATTCTAAGCCTTTATTTAGTTAAGCAACAGTGGTTAGTGGGTTAATGGAAGCTTTGTCTAACCCCACTGATTGGAAGAGTTTCAGTGAATGGAATTAACTGGAGATAGCAAAGATATTAACTACGTAATCAAACTGAAGGACTAGTCCGCTGTTTTTAATGTGCTTCGAGACAATAGCCTAAACAGAGATATAATCACGTACCCGAGTATATAATAAAGAATGTAAAAAACGCCAGCCTGGGTTTAACGTTGGGAGAAACACTAGAAGCAGTGTGAGTTCTTTATATTCCATAGTTTATAGTGAAGAGCGGAGAGCACAAGAATACTGATAACGAAAATGCAATAAAGCAAAAAAAGCTGTTAAATGGTAAAGATAAAGAATAGACACTAATAACAGGGCCATGTTTGTAATGAAGAGCCTAGAGCCAGCGTGTGTGGCAGCGTTGGGGTAAATACTGTAAGCTGTGTGAATTTCTGTCATATATCCATGTTTTGGTTTTGGCGTCAACAATTTAGTGGGGGAAGTCAGAGGCTGTGAACGGGATTTTAGCGAAAAATATAAACTTATTTACACACACACACACACACACACACACACACACACACACACACACACACACACACACACACACACACGCACGCACGCACGCACGCACGCACGCACACACACACACACACACACACACACACACACACACACACACACACACACACACACACACACACACACACACACACACACACACACACACACACACACACACACATTCCACTAACATTTTAACTCATATCCTTGATTGACGACTACAGATCTGCTCACAATCAACCCACAGTCTAACCCCACACCTCTTCCTGCACCCCACCTTGTACTCCACCTCACCCCTCCCCTCCCCTGCTGTCATACTTCTCACCCCCATTTTACCTTTTGCCCTACCTCACACCTAACCATTCCTCACATCTCCATCACAAACTCTCTCTCTCTCTCTCTCTCTCTCTCTCTCTCCCTACTTTTTCACTTATCCCCTTTCCTCACTTACCGCTCACCCCACCTGCCTTCCCATTCCCTCTCCTCTCTCCCATCACTTTTCTCTTTCTGCTTCACGCCTCACCTCTTCCCCCTCTCGTAACCTACCTCAGTCCTTACCCTCTGTACTGACTTCCTCACATTTTCCTTCCCTTCCATTTCCCCACTCTCCCATCCCCTCCTTCTCCCTCCCCCTTCCTCTCCCTCCCGTTTCCTCTCCCTCCCGTTCCCTCCCTTGCGCCATTTATCTCTCCCGTTCACACATTTTTTAGTATTAACTGAACGTAATTTCCTTTCATGGTTCACTGGCCATTATACGTTGGTGTAGTTGTATATAATGTACCGGTAGTGGTATTTATTTACATATGTGTTGGCTGTATGATATATATATTTGCACAAATATATGGTGTAGAATAATATGGTAATGATATCACTGTTTTAATCTTTACATATACATATAGGTTTAGTATTTACACGTACGCATGGGTTTAATATTTACACGTGCACAAAAGTTTAATATTTACACGTACACACGGGTTTAATATTTACACATACACATAGGTTTAATATTTACACGTACACATAGGTTTAATATTTACACATACACATAGGTTTTATATTTACACAAACACTAGGTTTCATATTTACACATACACATAGGTTTGATATTTACACTCACAGGTTTTATATGTACACAAACACTAGGTTTCATATTTACACATACACATAGGTTTCATGTTTACGCATATGTCTGGACTGGATGGCAGTAGTCTGAAAATTGCTATATATATGCCTATCAAAATAGAAAAATGCAATAGAAAAAATGTGCAGGTGGTTAAGCTGTCAGGACTGCTTTTATTACAATTATGTAACTACAAACAATATGTAACAATTATGTAACGACAAACGATTGCATTATGTTACACTTGCTACAATTATGTAACTACAAACAATATGAAACAATTATGTAACGACAAACGATTGCATTATGTTACACTTGCTACAATTATGTAACTACAAACAATATGTAACAATTATGTAACGACAAACGATTGCATTATGTTACACTTGCTACAATTATGTAACTACAAACAATATGTAACAATTATGTAACGACAAACGATTGCATTATGTTACACTTGCTACAATTATGTAACTACAAACAATATGTAACAAACATGTAACAGTTGCATTAACAAAATGTAACTACAGTTATAAGGCCAACACAATTATGTAACAGTTGCATTAACAAAATGTAGCTACAATTATAAGGCCAACACAGTTATGCATTACTCCAATATTATGTAACAGTTCATACAATGTTACAGTTATTACTACAATGTTACTACAGTATTATGTAACAAGTCATACAATGTTACAATTATTACTACAATGTTACTACAGTATTATGTAACAAGTCATACAATTTTACCACAATTCTGTATTACCAGAATCATCACACAAGTTAGGTGAAATATTAGACATTACTAAAGGGACAACTCCATATGTAATGTAATAACCTATCAGTATTACCATATGTGTATGTCTGTTATACATACACATCTTACAAAATGTCATACAATAACCAATGTAATCATATTGTATTTGTTCAATTATGTATACAACTTGTTTAACATATAATATTACTGAACCATTACAATATTAACATGAATATTATATGTATACACTATTATAATCAATATTATGTACTAATTGATTAGCATATAGAGAGTGGAACCAGTTAATCAATATGTGAGACTTTCTCGCTGGAAGTGGCTGGGGCACATATACAGAAAAGAAGGCAGTTTAATACAGGATGTGCCAGAGTGGACTGCTAGAGGAAGAAGAGGTAGAGGTAGGCCGAGGGAAACCTGGTTGAGGACAATGAAAAAAGAAGCAGGAGAGGAGTGTTGGTGGGACCTGAAGGAGATGGCAAGAGACAAATATTGGTGGAGAGGGTTCATTGAGGCCCTATGCATCCCTTGGGGTGCCACAGGAAATGATTGATTGATTGATTGAATTGATTAGCATATGTCAATGATGATTGCTGTCGGAGGACCTCCAGCAGCATGACCGAGCAATGTCAGGACTCCATATTATAATTACAAATCATAATAGATAGCTTGATGGATAGATAGATAGATAGATAGATAGATAGATAGACAGACAGATAGAAGCAGCATGTCAGGGGATGAGATAGGTAGTGTGTCAGCAAGAATCGAGCAGTGGTAAACATGCTTACACACTCTAACTCAAGGAATGCTTGACAGGCACACGAACAATGCCTCGTGACCATACACACACATACACACATACTCACACACAGGCTTCTAGAACATTTCAACAACAGTGTAACACACGTGACACGACCCCTGCTACACCAGAATTTAGGAAGCAGAGCTCAGAAGGAGGTTAGCCATAGAACTGACAGGTAGTGGAGAGAGTGAATAAGAAGAGGGGTCCAACTAGACTTACTTAGTATATTAAGTCTCTGTAATACATACGTTGCTCAACTTAGACTTTCTCTGAAGATAATAAATCAAGATCAACTCCCTGTATTCATCTGTAACTCCTGCTCTTCAATTAACTCGACTCACCTATTACAAGAATTAAGAGTTACATATATAAAAATGTTGGCTACAAAGCTTTAACAAGGCCTGTGAGGCAAAGCCTTGATTCCGGGGACATCATTGGTTTGTGAATGTGTGTGTGGTGCATTTCACTGGGTATGCTGTTGATTGTTCCCCCTCTATCGTGCTTTTATCTTTCCTGGCCCTCTTGACCCTTGCTGACTCCATCTATAGATAAGGAAAAGAGGTCAGGTTGATGATTACGAGAATGGCCTTTTAGCAGACATACGATACATACAAGTAGGTTTTATATTTACACATACACTTTATTTACATTTACACATAGGTTTCATATTTGCACATACACATCATTACGTACACACAAATATGGTATGAATGGGAATGTAATAGTCAGTGCATTTCAGTCAGTCACATTATACACAGGCGTAATTACACATAATACGTTAATTATTTACCTATATGTCAACGTGAGAGAGGAATATTCTGGTAATGATATTTAACTCGTGGCGCAGATAGTTCAATTATTTTTTCTAGCTAATGTCAAACAACTTTCTTTCAGCCGAAATTGGGTCATAGAAGCATCAGAGTTAACACTGGTATCATTAAGTCTCTCTTTTTAGGGGCAAGTCTGCAGCATCATATTCCAGTAAATCCCAGTTGATTTTACTTACCTGAATGAATCATTGGAACTGGAGTAATTATAGCATCACACACACACACACACACACACACACACACACACACACACACACACACACACACACACACACACACACACACACACACACACACACACACACAGTATGTACAATTAAGGAGAATAATAGCGCCCCACTGTTTACAGTAAAAGTAATGCCACTTTTACGCAATGTTCTGAAAAAGCTTGCTGCGAAGCTCGAAATATCTCATCACGGGATCTCGAAACACGTTCATCACTGTCCTGTAATTTGTCGTAATGAAGAAAATCGCTTTTTATTTTTTCCGCAACTCTTCCTACGTATTTGCAGATGCCTCGGATGAGTGGATATAATCTGATGGCGGAACTCTTGCTTTATTATTATTTTTTTAATTATGATGAAATGTAATCCTCCTTAGGGATAGGGGTTGGAAGGATTCTCTCTCTCTCTCTCTCTCTCTCTCTCTCTCTCTCTCATATACTGTATATGTGTATATATATATATATATATATATATATATAGATATATATATATATATATATATAAAGAGAGAGAGAGAGAGAGAGAGAGAGAGAGAGAGAGAGAGAGAATCCTTCCAATCCCTATCCCTAAGGAGGATTACATTTCATTATAATTAAAAAATAAATAAATCAATAAAAAAGCAAGAGGTCCGCCATCAGATTACATTCTTTCATACTAGGCATCTGCAAATACGTAGGAAGAGTTGCGGAAAAAATAAAATGCAATCCTCTTCATTACAATAAATTACAGGACAGTGATGAACGTTTTTAGAGATCCCGTGATGAGATATTTCGAGCTTCGCAGCAAGCTTTTTCAGAACATTGCGTATGACTGGCATTACCGTTGGTGTAAACAGTGGGGCGCTATTATTCTCCTTACTTGTACAGCTCCGTTCAGGAGTTCGTACTACACCCAGCGTGGAAGGCGCTGGTCTCTGCCCCTCCTTCCCGGACGACAGGTTACAGCTTCGGACCTCCCACGAGCAACCAGACTTTGGCTAGTATCAAAGCAGTGTCATTCGCTCACCGACTGTTAAATGAAGAGAATTTTATTTTCATACTCACATATATCAGTCAATTTTACTGCTGATTAAATGATGAAAGTTGTTTATATTCGGCCGGATTAAAAGAAATAATAAAATAACAGAAGAAAAGCACATAACAGAATATTAGAAGCTCGGCTATGAATCAATATGATTATGCGAGTTAGTGAGTTATTTCATGTCTTAATCCCTAGACACGGGCAGTTTTTCAACTAACCATCTTTGCTCAGTATTTATGAACAGTTCTACCGTTTCAAGGTAGATCTAAGCAGCCAAAATAATGTGTATGCAGCCAAGATATTCAAACATTTACGATGTATCTGAACAGCTAAAATTCATGTTCATACTCAAAAGCAGATGACGACGATTGGTGGAGTCTAAGGAATAATGGAAATCATATGTTTTAAGAACATGATGTTTCCTCTACGTAACCGTCGGTCTCTCTCTCTCTCTCTCTCTCTCTCTCTCTCTCTCTCTCTCTCTCTCTCTCTCTCTCTCTCTCTGTGGGGTGTGAGAGGGAGTGTTCCACCGAGGTGTTTTGGCTATCCTCTGCTCAAAGGTGAAATCAGCACTATCACGTGCCCCACCAAGTTGACATAAATCGGCGAGACGAGAAAATTAATGCTCAGAGGTCAAATTTTTCGCGCTTCGTGATGATGGCTTTTCCATCAGGGCAACAGCGCATCAACTTGACCTCACTACAAAAACTGTGATGAAGTGGATAAAGAGATGGGAGGAGAGTGCCAACCTTCAGGACCAACGTAAGTCATGTCTTTTGTATTACTGTAATGTTATGCTAATAATGAATAATTGTGAACAATAGCTCCCCGTTATATTCCAGTGCTAATAGAAACTAAAACTAGTTTTCGGCCCCTGTGGAAGATGTCAGTGAAAACAGCTTTATACAGTGGACTGGCGTAGTAAAGGGGTGGGAGCGGGGTTGCAACCTTCTCGAGCATCAGTTTTTGGGAGAGTGGCAAATTACATCCTGAGTATTATAGTCAACGTTCCCATTTTACTTTTTGACGTGGTGTGGGTAATTAATGTAAAGCATATGCAACAGGTGTAAAAATAGTAATTATTATGCATTATTTTCATGGCCAAATATCCCCTACACTACATCCAAAATTATTAGTGGCTGCCAGAGCCAGCGGGCGTGGCCACGCACGGTGGCCGATGTTCACTTCGCCTCTTCTGTTGCTTTTTTCACGTTCACACACCTCACATCCGAATATTCATTAAGCCTAATAAAGTCGTGATTTACATGCAATATATAATGTTCAGTGATACTTTCCCAGCCAATGTTTGCTGAACCTTGTCTTGATCTTTCACAAAATATCAGACTTCGGTTCAGTGATGCATTGTCCACACGGTGTGTGTGTGTGTGTGGGGGGGTTTGTGGGAGTGGGGGGGGAGTGGGGGAGTATAGGGGTGTGGGGGTGTAGGCCTGTGGGTGTGGGGGTTTGGGTGAGTTGTGGGGGTGTGGGTATGGGTGTGGGTGTGGGTTTGTGGGAGTGGGGGGGGAGTGGGGGAGTATAGGGGTGTGGGGGTGTAGGCCTGTGGGTGTGGGGGTATGGGTATGGGTGTGGGTGTGGGTTTGTGGGTGTGGGTATAGGTGTGTATGTGTTTGTGTCTGGGTGTGTGTCTGGCTATGGGTGTGTTTGGGTGTGGGTGTGGGTGTGTAATCACTTAAACTCTTTGTATGGCATAAGGACGAAAATTATGGAGTAATGGCACTGGAAATGGGACAGTTTTGGAATGTGTGTGGCGTGTGCAAAGTGGGTTAAATAATGAATAACAGGAACTGAGAAATTGGTGTGAGGAGCCTTATTGATAACATAAACAGTTGGTGTGGTCATGAAAAGAGAATGGAGAATAATAGGAACTGAAAAATTGTTGGTGTGAGGAGGCTTATTGATAACATATAATGATATACAGTTGGTGTGGTCATGAAGGGAGAATGGATCTTGTTAGGTTGTTAAAAAGTAAAGTCGAGTTTGAAAGTCGGCGGAGGTTTGGATGTTGTAGTTGTTGTTGTTGCAACCCCAGGTTCATCTCGTTGCGATCCCAATGGAAATCAGAAGCTTCTACCCGTCGTTTCCAAAAGTCTTTGGTTGAGGTTATATTTAAAGACTGTGTTGCAATAGTGATGTGCATGTGGTGAATGAATGTGTTGTGGTGTGGGGGGTTGCCTTGCAGTGTGGGCAAAGTAACTTGTTTGTGAGTTGTATTTTGTGTCGGAACCGTAGCAGGGAACAGTGGTGACCACATCGCAGTCTGACTATAGTTTTTTTTTTTTTTTTTTTTTTTTTAAAGACGAAGATGCACTTGACAGGTTGATGATGACTGGCTGAATGCGACATGTCCGAGTAACATAGGTGTATTTCAAATAATTACCAAGTACTCTGACATTACCTGGTAATTATTTGAAATACGAGGATGTTATTCGGACATGTTGCATTCAGCCAATCATCACCAACCTGTCAAGTGCATCTTCGCCTCAATTAAAAAAAAAAAAAATGAGTATAGGTGTGTTCGTGTCTTTCTGTGTAGGGTTGATGAGGAATGTATGTCTGGTGGTGGTTCACGAAGGATGCTGTTTGACTGATGGGTTTGGATGGCTGTGGTGGCTAGTGGCTGTGTTTATGCACTGTATGTCTGTGATTTGTAGTGTTGGGTGATCTGTGATTTGTATTATTGGGTGGAGAAGGGGGTATGTTGCTGAGATACTCTGTGTAGTGTTGGGCAGTTGTTCGTTTGTTTATTTTTGGATGGCGGTGATGCAACATGAAATTGCAAGGGTGAGATGGGTACTGAGCTACAGCAATTAACTGTCTCACGTATTCATATGATCTTTGGAAATAATTTTGCATCTTGATGAAAGTGATCTATAATAATGATTTTGATGCATACTGTACTTATTCTTTAGGCTTTGTTCGTCTCCTTAACTCTGCTGACTCCCTTCGGTCTCTCTCTCTCTCTCTCTCTCTCTCTCTCTCTATCTCTATCTATCTATCTATCTATCTCTCTCTCTCTCTCCAGGGATGGCCCGACCGGGAGAGGGGGGTCCCCCCCCAGTGTGTGTTCTGAGTTTGTCAAAGAATTACTGAGTTGGTCAAAAATCGAGAAGTCATTTAGCAGGCTTAAGCTTTTAAAAACATAGGCCTATTTGCGAAACCGAACCAAAGAAAAAACGTTACATTATCTGATGGTTCTAGCTTGTGAAAGTGACCTAACTGATCAGTGAGATCTTCAAAAAAAACTGCAAATTGGTGGAAACTCATGAAAACATGAATAAAATTCTAAAAGCCATTATCATTACACACTCTGTATATACAGGTTGTTACTGCTGAATCCTTATTAATCCATTATCCACATTCACTTCAAGTTGACTCAACATTCGTTTTTCACCATTTTCCTTATTTGACTTACCAAGTGTGATTTGTGTATGTGTATGTTATTATTTTTTTAAGTAGTCAGTTTAAGCATCTTGTATCTCTCACTGTATGACTGAAAATCAGTGAACAGTAGTGCAATTTTGAATTAAGTTGTGTCTATATGCACCAGAAATCCAGAATGAGAGTTTGTTAAAATTTGTCACCAGTAAATAAATTACTTTCCAGGAAATACTGTAAGTCTGTTACAATAGAAATTACTTTCTCATAAATTTGGTTTGTTTCCATCTATTTAGTTGGTCAAACCGTAACGCCAAACGGATCAAATTGGTCAACATTGTCCTTACCCTCCCCCCCAATCACATACTCCTCGGGCCATCCCTGTCTCTCTCTCTCCCTCTATACACACACACACACACACACACACACACACACACACACACACACACACACACACACACACACACACACCACTGTTCCTCTGAATTCTCTGCTTGTTTCTCTCCCCCATTACGACTGAAACGAGGCACTAGCCTTTCCCCATCCTTTCACCCGCTCTGTGATGCATCTGTTAACTAGTAATCTGCCTTTCTTGTATATGACTAGTTAATTGTTGAAATGTCTTAGGATGTTTTTTTCCAATGCATAGTGCCACATTATTTCGAACGCTGTGCGTCCAGGCATTCAATGAAATGGATATTTGTGTTTATGTTTCTTTGGATGGAGCTGACAGGGTTTTGATTTATGATGGTCACATACAAATCAGTCGTAGTCATTCTAAGAACGAGACTTCAATTCCCATCTCTTGATGTAGCTGTTGTTGTTGTTGTTGTTGTGTAACCCTTGTCTGTCTGGCCAGCGCAGAGCCTTGACCACCGTCAAGCAATCGCCTCTGCAGGGCTGTCCCGTGCAGTGATGGGGTGAAACTAGAATATCCGGCCTTGAGCTGCATTTAGTCTCGCTACGCCACTATCTTTATAGGCAGCAGTTTGTTTAGTACAACTGTTGCCCTTGTAACAATATTTTCATATCATACAATATTTTTCAGCACAAGTATCCATACTCGTAATGTTTTCCCAAACTAGACTTTCGGCGTTGATTTTTATTAGTGCCATATTTACTAATAGCGAATACTTTCATGTTAGAAAGGACGGGAGCCCCTCGAAGAACCACCCAGGCTGGAGATGCTGCTATTGTCGCAGCAGCAGGGGCAACACCTCTTATGATCGCGGTGGCCATAAGGGACAGTCTTCAGTGAGATGTGTCCGCGCTGACTGTCAGGCAAAGGCTTCATGACGCTGGTATACACTATAGAATTCCAGCAATGATGGAAAGCCTGATACAACAACACAGAGAGGGGAGGTTAGCCTTTGCTCAATGCTACTTTCAGAAGAATCTAGACTTTTGGTCGCGAGTCATCTTCATGGATGAGAAGTGTTTCTCCTCCACCTCGCATGGTAGGGTTCACTACTGGAGAAGAAACAGCACCAGGTATATGATATTACCATTTTTATTACTGATAAAATTCCGTACTGTTATACCCCCCCCCCCCAAGGCTTCGTCTTCGTTGCAGTCATCTGTTTTCTGTTCACCTCGCTGTTACAATAATTAACCGATATTCAGACTTTCACCTATGGAATAGGTCAATAATGAAGCTGTCTTCCGCAGTCTGCATACCCCTCCGTCCTTGATTTCCAGTCTTTTAAAGGCAATATGACCAGGCATCTAAAATAATCAGGATCCCTTGTTGTGGTCTTATTCTGTTCATATTATCCTGGAAAAAGACATGATTCCTTCTACTCTTTGCCTCTATTTTCTTTGTATAAAGACATTAGTGTCGAGAAAAACTGTGATCAGTTCTAAATAATGTAAGGTTAGGAGGGCATGTCATCAACTAGTATTCCGTCTAATGGCGCAACAATACAAAATATATATATATATATTTCGCATGCAGATGCAAGAGGGTCGACATTTGTGAGGAGGCACGAACGGGTCACGTTACCTGTAACATCTGGGGATACCTGACCCTACATGGCCTCGGTGACATGTTCAGCATCGAGGGGAGTTTTACTGCTGACCAGTGTGTCCATATCCTGAAGGAACGTTCCCTGCCATCTTTACGTGCAAAGGGTTTCCCGTTCCAAGATGGACCTGTAATTTCCATGCATGACCGGTGCCCCATCCACACCGCACGTGTAGTACGGCAGTGGTTTCAGAGACAAGACATACGTCACCTCTCAGACTGGCCCGCCAAAGGGGCCAATCTAAATGTAACAAACATGTTTGGGCTGACATGATTAATTCCTGGCAGCCAGGAGACGAGAGGACAAGAAATGATCTCCTCGACCACGTAAACGCCCAGCAGGAACTTTGCCGGCGCAAACACGAGTTCATCCGTGACCTTCTAAGCTCCATGCCTGATAGGCTGCAAGCAGTGATTGAGAAAGAGGTAGGCTGGACCCGATATTGATGTGAAAAGTTAGGCAACAGTTATCATTATATTAAGGATATGTATGTATATTATATAGATAGATAGATAGATAGATAGATAGATATTGTTGATAGATAGATAGAGATAGATAGATGTAATAGACACAATAGCTAGATATAATAGTTACAATAGACATATTATAGATAGTTAGATAGATAGATATAATAAAGATGTAGGTATAGATAATTAGATATGGTATAGAGACAGATATAGAAATAATATAGATAGATATAGATATAATACAGATTATACTCGTGTATATATATATATATATATATATATATATATATATATATATATATATATACATACAGTATTGTTGACTATAAAATAGAAATAAAAATAAAATTTTATATATATATATATATATATATATATATATATATATATATATATACATACAGTATTGTTGACTATAAAAATAGAAATAAAAATAAAATTGTCTTTTTTTTGTCTGAAAACTTCCGTATAATTATGCTTGTATATTATCCACCTCCTATTAGATGCAAGATTATATATATATATATATATATATATATATATATATATATATATATATATATATATATATATATATATATATATATATTGTTACATAGCCTATGATTTCATCATCCTTTGTGTAATTTTAACGCACAGTATGCTGCATGTTTGATCACGAGCGTGTTCTGCCTCAGTCCCCCCCTTCTACCGTTATAGTAGAGTAAGTCGTTCTCTCTGTTGTCCAGAGCGGGATTGTCAACTCTATGTCCCCATGGCTTCATTTGCGCGTCCTTATTACAAGTTGTATCAAGCTCTCCTGGCTCCTATATAATGAGCTCAGTCTCTGCATCATGGCCACTTAGATCTGCTCCTCATTTTGTTCACATCTCTGTCCTCCCCTGTACAGATATTATTATTGTGAGTGCTCAAGAAATCTCCAACCATCTAGCAGCTGTGTGTAATTTGAGTATAACTGTTGTTGCATTTTTTCTTGTACTGTATAGCATAAGTTTAATTTGTAGGCCTAGTGAAGTTTTTGTAATTCATGTAGGGTTCTTTGTGTCAGTCATTTTTGATAATAGTTTGTATCTGTAATTATTTATCTGACATTCACTGAGTATTATCTGGTATCTCATTTTATCAGGGCTGACTTAGATAAATTTACTCTTGCTAACTTCGTGTTAATAGAGGCTATTGCAGTTAACCATATATTTAACCTGTTTATTTTGCCATTACATTATCCTTATGAGTCGTGAATGTTTTGTTGTTAATTTAAGCATTAAACTTTAACTTGTAATTTTACCTAACTCTTTTGTTTTGAACCTGGAACTTTACGGGACAGTAGTGATTTTTAGCATTCTCACTGAAAGTGTACGTTATCTTTCTCTGTTCCGTAACATAAATTTGGCGACCTCATATCAGGATATTCAGGATATTATCATAAGGATATTGTTTGATATTTTGTGACTGTGATATATTCATGATGGCTACTATTTCTACACTTGATGAAGCCAAAGATTTTTTGTCAAATGTGCAAACAGTGTGTGATATAGAAAACAGAACAAAGAATGAACTTAAGATTGTTGCTCAACAATTGGGATTTGTTGTTCGCTCTCATCAGTCTAAAGATCAAATTGTTGCCATGATTAATGAAAGCTTGTTTAATGTAACTCCTCGAAATGAGCAAACGCAGATTGAATTAGCTAAGTTACAGCTAGCCCTGCAGGAGGCTCGTGTGAAGGAAGCTGAATTTCAAGCACAAGCTAAGGAGGCTGAGGCACAAGTTGAAATTGCTAGGATTCAGGCAGACCATGAGTATCGCATGAAACAAGGTGGAACTGGATCATCTAGCTCTGATGGTTTTGATGTGGCTAAAAAATGTTAAACTTGTCCCTCCTTTTAATGAATCTGATTTAACAAAGTATTTTCAGTTGTTTGAGAGGGTAGCTACAGGTTTTAATTGGCCTAAGGAGTATTTGCCAGTACTCCTTCAAACTGTTCTCACCGGTAAAGCTCAAGTAACTTATGCATCTTTGCCTCTGGATCAATCTGATAATTATGATGTAGTTAAGAGCTTGATTCTTAAGGCCTATGAGCTTGTTCCTGAAGCCTATAGAGTAAAATTTAGGACAACTTACAAGCAAGATAAGCAATCCCATGTTGAGTATGCAAAAATCAAAGAAGATTTGTTCGAGCAGTGGTTAAATTCTAAGAATGTGGATTCTGATTTTGACAAATTTAAGCAGATGATTTTGCTGGAGGACTTCAAAAGGTGTATTTATAAAGATGTAAGCCTATATCTTGATGAGAAAAGAATAGATAATTTGTCTGATGCTGCAGTTTTAGCTGATGAGTATGTTCTCACTCACAAGAGATATTCTAGAGAAAAAGGGAAAGCTGAGAGTAAGTACGTTGCCTCTACTCAGAGTACAGGTAACAGGAAAGAGAATAAAGATGATGTTTCTCAGGAAGTAAATACCAGCTTCACCTCTAGATTTCAGAAAAGTAAATGTACTTATTGTAGTAAGCTTGGTCATACTACGGAGAGATGTTTCAGGAGACAGCGTGATGTGAACAAAAAGGAGTCTTTAAATATTCAGTCAATTGGTGTAGTGTCCACTCTTGAGAGTTCCCAGAATTCTTTAACTGAGTTAACTGAACCTGCTTTGAGGGGTAACTTAAATTCTCATGATGGAGCTCCTCTTTTGAGCAGTAACGTGGGTGACACTCTCAAGAGTTCATGTGCTAATTTCCTGTCTGATGGTTTTGTCAGTCCTCTGGACAGTAATGACAGGAAATCAGTTCATATATATCGTGATACAGGTGCTTGCCAATCCCTTATGCTGACCAGTGTTCTAGGCTCTAATTTTAATTCCTCTGATGAAACTGTAATCTTACAAGGTGTAGGGAATAATTACTTCTCTGTTCCTCTGTGCAAAGTGAATTTAGAGTCTGGTTTTGTTAATGGTTCTGTTATGGTTGGGTTGGTTGAGACACTCCCAATGTCAGGTGTAACTTTCTTACTTGGAAATGATATTGGTGGAAGTCAAGTGTGTCCAGCTCCTCAGTTGTCTAGTGAGCCAGTGGCTGCGTCCCAGGATTGTGATGTCCCTGATGTGTTCCCTGCATGTGCTGTCACTAGGGCTAAGTCTAAAGTTACTGGTGATTTAGAGGATAATGATGATGATGATGTTATCCTAGCTGACACTTTTCTTGCTAATTTGGACCACTCACCAGATGAGGCAGTACCCCGTAGTGTTGATAATTTGTCTCGTCAAGAGTTGGTTGAGTTGCAGGTTGCTGATCCTGAGTTGAAAGGTCTAGCTAACTCTGCTTACAGTGAAGAAGAGTCAGCCGGTGCTTCTACTTGTTATTATGTAAAGTCAGGAGTACTTATGAGGAAGTGGAGACCCCCAACAGCATCAGCCGACTGTGAATGGGAGGTTGTACATCAAGTTGTCATCCCTCGTGTTTGTAGGCAGGATATCATTCGAGTGGCTCATGATACCAGTTTGGCAGGACACCTTGGAGTGAGGAAGACTGTGGCACGCATTTTGAAACACTTCTACTGGCCAGGTATCTTCAGGGATGTTTCCTGGTATTGTAAGTCTTGTCACACCTGTCAAGTTGTGGGGAAGTGTAATCAGACCGAAAAGGTTGCACCTCTAGTTCCCATTCCTCCTTTTGAGGCGCCTTTCACCCGTGTGTTGGTGGATATTGTGGGCCCTCTTCCTAAGACTTCTTCAGGATTTTCTTATGTGTTGACCATGATTGATATGGCTACTCGTTATCCTGAAGCCATTCCACTTAGAAACATCTCAGCAAAGAACGTGGTTAAGGAAATGCTAGGGTTCTTCACAAAGTTTGGTCTGCCTAAGGAGGTACAATCAGACCGGGGAAGTAATTTCATGTCAAACGTTTTCAAGCAGTCTCTGAAAGAGTTGGGCATCACCCAGATCACGTCTTCAGCTTACCATCCCCAGACCCAAGGAGCGTTGGAGAGATATCATCAAACACTCAAATCGATGCTCAAGAAATACTGTTTGGAACATCAGAAAGACTGGGATAAAGGTCTTCCATTCGTTGTGTTTGCCGCAAGAGAATCTCCAAATGAATCACTGGGCTTCTCACCTTTTGAACTACTGTTTGGCCATGAAGTAAGAGGACCCCTTAAGCTACTCAAGGAATGCTGGCTGTCGGAGGAAG
>NC_136954.1:13271515-13305991 GCF_032717465.1 Coenobita brevimanus
TTTACTACTGCTGCTTCAAAATTTATCACTACGACTCACACGACGGTCAGTAAGCATGCCTTTTTTTTCTCTTTTTTTTTTTTTTTTTTGTTAATAGTGACCTCTTCCATCCTCACGTTTCCTTCTGCTGTTCCTCCTTTTACTACTTGCCTACTGAATTATTTTACTGTTGCTATTTTAAAATTTACTTGTGCTACTCGCACGACGGTCTGTGCTCCTGTCTTTTAGTGCATTTATCTTTCAGCCTCCTGTTTTATCTGCTGTCTCTCTGGTTTTCTACTGAATGGTTTAACTTTACTCCTTCATCATTTACCAGTACGACGCCTACGCGAGTTACTGCTCTTGCCTTTTATCATTGCTTTCTTTAGTAAGCCAACCGCTGTTTTACTTATATTTTTTTTATTGTTCATATATCTCTCCAGGCACTTTTCTTGATGCTGCTGATTCTCTCTCTCTCTCTCTCTCTCTCTCCAGTATTATTATTTTTCCTTTTTCGTCCTCATCAGTATCTTTTCTCTCTCGCAGCCACATATCCCCCCCCCCCAGCTCAGTCTCCCCGCTTCATTATATCCACATCAGAGAAGAGAGAGGCACATTTAGTTTCCCTCTCTCTCTCTCTCTCTCTCTCTCTCTCCTAACACAAGCAGATTTGAAATTGTATACTAT
Source organism: Coenobita brevimanus (assembly GCF_032717465.1). Lineage (NCBI taxonomy): Eukaryota > Metazoa > Arthropoda > Malacostraca > Decapoda > Coenobitidae > Coenobita > Coenobita brevimanus. The sequence continues at coordinate 13,272,182 of NC_136954.1, forward strand.
AGCTTTATAATCACACACACACGCTTAACAGAGACAGACAGACAGAGACAGAGAGAGAGAATTTTACAAGTTCCTTCAACTTGCACTACAAGTTCACCGAGAAGGCTGCCATCTCTAATTTTATTTTTTTTAATAACAGATCGAAGGAAGGAAAAACAAATGAATAAAAAAAAATAATCCGTTCACCAGATTACTGGTGTCCTCTGTTCATAAAATATCTGTAACAGTTAGACTTGAACAGCTGTAGGTTGAAGTTTGGAGGGAAACAACTATGGGGAAGCGAGTTCCAGAGAAACGCAGTTCGGGGAATGAAAGACTTCTGATAGGCAGAAGTTCTGCAATATGGTTGAGTGACAATCCAGTCATGAGCGCTACCAGATGCCCGTGTAGCACGAGGGAAGGCATGGAGAGGTGGCACCATGGACGCAACTTCGTATGAGCATTTGCCATAAAAATATCTGTAAAATAATTCAAGGGAGACAACATTCCTTCTTACTTGCAGAGGAGGTAGTTTATTTGTAATGGCAGGGTTGTTAATGATTCTAACAGCTTTGTTCTGCATTTGTCTAGTTGTTTTAATGCAACCTCTCCACAACCATTCCACAAGGGTGAGCAATATTCAAACTGAGAGCACACATGACTTATAAATTATAACTAACAGCTCATCAGCCAAGAAGTGATCTAACATGAGAGGTCCAGCTGAGGGCATTGTTAAGTGAGATGTCAAGAATTTCAATACTTTTGGAGATAGGAATATTAGTAGCACTGAAGGTAATGTACGAATCTGGCAATATCTGTCTATTAGTAAACTGTATATATTTAGTTTTAATTGCATTAAAAGATACAAGGTTGTTTTGTCCCCATTCACTGATTGTAGATAGATCTTGATTTATGGAGATGGCTGTACTGAGTTGAGAGGTAGAGATATTGGACTTTGTAAATGGGTGTCTGAGTGTGAATGAACCGTGTAGTGTTGAGTCATCTGCATATGAGTGAATGGGATTGTGGGTGACAGATAAGAGATCATTAATATGAACCAGAAATAGGGTTGGCGCCAGAACTGATCCCTGCAGCACGCCGGCATTAATTGAGTGAACATTGGAATATACATCATCTACCTTTACTCTTATTTTCCTGTCACTAAGATATGAAGATATCAAAGGAACAAAAGACGTTAGTCCTTAGCAAGGGAGTTTGGACACCAGGGAACGGTGCCATACTCTATCAAAAGCTTTAGAAATATCAAGAGCTACTGCATGAGTTTCTTCATGTAGATCAATTGATTGATGGAGATTGAGTTAGGAGATTGAGTATGTTGATGGTGGATCTTTCATGGCACAAACCATATTGTCTATCACTAATTAAGTTGTTGGATTCAAGATGTTTAACAATGTGCTTATTAATTAATGTTTCAAATACCTTACCAAGAGAAGATGTGACATCTATTGGTCTGTAATTGGTGAGGTCAGACGAACTTCCTTTCTTCGGAATTGGGTGGATATTGGCTTCTTTCCATGAATTTGGGAATAAAGAAGTACGTATGCATAGTCTGAATAATTTAGCTAGAACAGAGGCAAGTTCAGGGGAACACTTTTTCAAAACAATTGGCGGAATTCCATCTGGGCCTGAAGCTTTGTTGATAGGTAAATTGTCTAGGATGGATTTTACGTATCTTGTCTGTATTTTAAGTGGGGCAATTTCGGGAGAATCAAGTTCTAGTACTGAGACATTCTGGCTGGTATCGTCTATGGTAGAGTTTCTGGCAAAGGTGCTAGCAAAGAGATCTGCTTTCCCACGTGGGTCATTTGTAATGTTATCATCTGAAGATTTTAGTGTGGGAATGGAAGATGACTTGTTAAAGTTATTATTGAAAGAATTAAGAGTTGACCAGAATATTCCATCGTCATTAGGGTTGTTAAGTAGTTTTGATGCTTGCTTTTGAAGAAAGTTTGATGTAGATAGATTTAACACAGCTTTTGCATGATTTCTAGCAATTTTAAATTGGGAGAGTGATTCAGATGTTTTTGATTTTAAGTAAGTTATATGCTAATGACTTTTGGGTTGTTGCTCAGGCACAGTTGACATCAAACCATTTTGGAGAGTTCGATCTTTTAGAGAACTCTTGACTTGGTATGAATTAATCCATACCAGCTAGTATTAAGTCGCAAATGTGGGACTGGGTAGAACTGGGATCACTAGAGAAGAAAGACTGCCATGGAATGTCAGCAAGATAATTTCTAAATCCATCCCAGTTTGCCCTATCAAAGTGCCATCGGGTCACCCTGACAGGTTCAGAACGGGGAGGTGTAGGAGGGTTTACTAATGAGGCTTTGATGAGATTGTGGTCAGAGGATCCAAGTGGTGACAGTACCTCTATCCTGTATTGATCTGGATTATTTGTCAAGAATAAATCCAAGAGATGGACGTTATGGTCAGGATTATCAGGTATTCTGGTTGGTTGCTTTACCAACTGGGTGAGATTACACGATTCTGCAAACAGCTCGCATTCTAGACCAGCGTTGTCAGTCCTGGCAGAATGCAATAACTATCCAATATTATGTATGTTAAAATCACCCAAAATGGTAATTTCGGTGCTAAGGGCAAGGTGAAGGTTGCTCAACTGAGTGGATATGGACTCAAATACACTGGGCTCCGAAGAAGCATTGGGGAAACGATAAACTACACAAATATATTTGGTAATGTTTTGACAATTTAGTTTATATAATGAGTAATCAAAACTGGACGAAGTGAAGTTTAAAACAGTGTCAACTGCATATTGGGATTTGATATAAGAACAGGTGCCGCCCTTGTTACGGAAACTTGTAAGGAGATGGTAACCGGGAAAACAAAATGGAGATATATCGGTAGAGGGTGAGATTTGTGGTTCTGTGAGGAAAAGGGCCAAAGGGGATATGGACTGAAGAAAAAAATAAACTGAGTTTAAATTTGTGGTAAAAGGCCGCACTTTCACCTCTTCGGTGACGAGCATTCCCAGAAATAGCAACAGTCGCTGCCGGCGCAGTCGCTTGATGGCGACCGGGAGGACCCTGTGCCGCCAGCCCTATCCTGCCGGTGGTGGCAATCCAAGTTACCTCCTCATTTGATATTAAGATTGCAGCGGCCATTACTAAAGACAGTGAATAGAAGGTGTGATATGTTATGCGCGTGTAGTGTGGTGTAGACAGTTGAAGGTAGAGGTATTATGAGAGCATGCTGGCCTACTCTCTGTGTAAATGAATGCACTGAAAATGTTCGCAAAGAGAGATGGTCAGGATCAAGTCCTGAGGGCCGGTGAACGGGAGCTCCAGCTCTCCCTGTCAGCAGCTTGCCATCAACCTCGGGAGTACTGCCCTGTTCGACTGGTGCTACAGTCGATTCCTCAAAGAAGTTTATTATTGTTATTATTATTCTGTCCGACAAGAAGAGTATGTTGTCACCCGTTTGTTTGTTTGTTTGCTTGTCTTGTAGCGGGGTTACTCAAAAACTAAAAGAGAGATTTGGACCAAATTTAATAGCCCATGTCCCAGGGAACAATTGAATAACTTTTGCGACCTGGCCGGATCGTATTACAGTTCCTAGATTCAGACGCGAAGCCCTAGTCACTGATGAGAAAACCTGACCCATTACGAAGAGTGGTTTGGAAATTACGTTGCCCTTCTCGGAGAGAGTCGCTCCACTGAGTGCCCCTCTGGTTATTATTATTATTATTATTATTATTATTAGGTGATTATGATAATGATTAATATTATTACACACTTCTGTTCTCGACTGCAGCTTCCATCAATTATTAAATCCCAGTTATCATATTCCTTCACCACTTGCTTCACGAAGTCCACTTATCCTAAACAATAATTACTCACCCAGTCCAGTCATTTACCATTCTTCAATTTACCTACAGTCCGAGGCAAAAGTTTGATTATTTCTCTTCCTGTACTTATGACTTTCTTCTGCTGACTGACATTCATAAAATGACAGTGTCTTGGTATGTTTTTCTACATAATATTTCCTCGCCGTCTTGTGCTAGTTAATATTTCTAAGCTGAGCGTGGCTTGGTATGATTCTTAGCCCAGTATTTCACATTTCCTGCTTATTTTTCATTGGTGGCCAATATTCTCAAGGTCTGTAATATTGGCAAGAACCAGAGAAAAAGCAGAAGAATTTAGGAAAGCAAACCTATTAGAGGAAAAGAAGAGGGAAAGAAAATAAGTAGGGAAATAGATGAAGTAGAACTACATAAAGAAGGAAAAAAAGAGAAAAAAAAAGATTCCAGTGAAGTTGGGTGTTAATGTGATCGTAGATTCTGCCTCAGACCCAGGAGGAAGAAGGAAAAGAAGAAAATGATAAGGAGGAGGACGTGGACAAAAGAAGGATAATAAGAAAAATGAGAAGAAAACGAGAAGAAAAAGAATTAAAAACAGGGAAGAGAAGAACAAGGAGAGGGAAGAGGGGAAGAAGAAGAAAGGATAGAAGAAGAAGGACAAGAAGAAGAGAAAAAGAAAAGAACAACAGCAACAACTAGAAAATATCAATAATATGTGTAGGAACATGTAAAAATGACACAAGGTGAACAATGGAACAGGGAAGGAAAAGGGAGGGAAAAATGGAACAGAATAAGTAGGCAGAAAAGACAAGGAAAGGAACTAAGAGAAGGTGAAAAGAAACTCGAGTGTGTTATAGAGTATTGAGATGAATGGGACCGTGGGATCTGTCTCGAATCGTCTCGGAATTCTTGAATATGTAAATGCCAGTCCCTCAAACCCAGTGCCACACAGTGAGAGAGAGAGAGAGAGAGAGAGAGAGAGAGAGAGAAACTGTATGTTTCACACTCTCACTGGCTTTATTTTCATTTCTCGCATGATTTGCCTTGTCTTTCTTTTCACCTTTTTTGTTATTTTTCATACGGACGGAATTCTTGAAAACAGTAAACGCCTCTCAGGTAGTCTCTCTCTCTCTCTCTCTCTCTCTCCGTCATCATCGCCATCGTTATTGTCATCATGAAGAGGAGGAGGATGGTGATGGTGACGATGATGAGAGAGAGAGAGAGGGAGAGAGAATCAGAATTTTCACTCTCTTTATCTCGTATACTTTACCTCACCAGATAATATTTCTATCTTTCTCGCTGCATATGTCTTTCTTTTCCTTATCTCTTGCTGTATTTCTCAATTTCTTTCGAATTGTTTCCTATTCGTGCGTTTTTCCGGATGAAGTGGCCTCAGAATTCTTGAATATGTAAATGACTTCCGGCACTTCTGTCAGACCAAGAGAAATTCTCTCTCTCTCTCTCTCTCTCTCTCTCTCTCTCACACACACACACACACACACACACACACACACACACACACACACACACACACACACACACACACACACACACACACACACATTTCTGCCTGTCGGTTTTTACGTAGGCTAAAAGTCTTGTTTTACTTACACACCTGAGGCAGTGCACACATCCAGTCCACCTGTATTTTTCATTACCTGGGTATGGGTGGGAAGTGCCGGTAGAATTTTAACACCAAGGCTCCTGAAACTCACTCTGTGCTGAATAAAATCGTCTGGGTTGTACTGGAATAGGAGAACAGTGTTGTGCCGGTCAGGAATCATCGTACATGTACCGGTATTAACACTGAAGCTTCCCTGACTTTCTCATACCTGAAGGTGGTACCTGGTGGCCACCGTCGTCCACTACTTGCTGTAGTGCTGCCTACGTCCTCCTAACATTCATCATTCTATCTGTGTGCCTGCCCTCCTCCCTTCCTATTTTCACCTTATCTTCCTAATACCTTTTACTACCCTTCTTTCCTCATCAGGCGGCTTTACACTGAATGACAAGTTGAATGGCTTCCTATAAGCCAGGAGCTATTTACAGCGCTCGGTGGTAACCATATAACTATGTAACGGTGATGTGGAGCTTGCAATGATGCCTCTGTTAACTGCTGGAGCAACGCAAATGGTCCAAGAACCAAACCTCCGCACTTTTCCCCGCGCCTCGTTGTCGCGGAACGCTGTCAGTCACAAGGTAGCAATGATTCACTGGACGGACAGCCCTGCAATGGCGGTTGCTTGCCTGCGGTTGATGGGTCTGCATAACCAAACAGACTGGGCTTGATAACAATTCTTGACTGAAGAAGTTCGTCTGTGGTTGCCTGACAGAACACTTGAGTTGTTCTTGATTATGAGAGGGTTCACACACACACACACACACACACACACACACACACACACACACACACACACACACACACACACACACACACACACACACACACACACACGCACGCACGCACGCGCACACGCACACACACACACACACACACACACACACACACACACACACACACACACACACACACACACACACACACACACACACACACACACACACACACACACACACTGCGGCCAGCCAGGTAATAACACTATCTCATCGTTCATCAAGTAATTAACTTATAAATTAGGCCACGCCCTAATTACCTCCCTCCCGTAATATCTCCCTCCTCCTCTTCACTATTTTTCCCTTCCCTCATCCCCTCCCCTCCCCTCCCTTCCCCTCCCATTATTTTCCCTCCCCTCTCCCTCTCCCTTTCCACTTCATTCCTTCCCTTCCTGCTTCCCAGCTCTTTTCTTCCCTCTTTCCTCTCGCCGCCACTCCTCTTCTCCCCACTTTCCAGTTCTGTTCTGTATTTATCTCCCTTCCCCACCCTCTCCCAATCCCTTCCCTTCCCAATCCCCACCCTTCCCAATCCCCACCTTTCCCTCATTTTCTCTCCCCTTCTCTATTCACGTTCTCTACCCTTCCGCTCTCCTTACCTATTTCCTCTTCCCCTTCCTTCCCCGACCCTTTATTCTTCCTTCACCTCTGAACTCAGTCCCATTCCTCTCCCCTAATCTTAAATTCTCACCCCCATCTCCTCATTCCTTCCCTCCCGCTCCATCTCATCTCTTTGTACCGCTCCACCCCTCCCCTTTCTCCCCTCCCCTCTTCTCCTTTATTTTTCCTCCACCCCTTCTCAGTCCCCCTCTTCCTCCTTCCCCTCATCTCATCTTCTTTTTCTTTTCCCTTCGTATCTCTTGCTTCACCGTTCCTTCCCTCCCTTTCTTCAACCCTTTAATTTCTTCCTCCTTCTCCTCTCCTCCTCCATCTCTCCCCCTCCTCTCTTTATTTCTCATACTTCCCCAGTCTCCCGCCTGAGAGTTGATTAGCGTGAAAATCCCCACTAAATAATTTTTTGGTCGGTGGGGTAATTAGCGGACACAAGGTTGAAACTTATGTGCAGAAGCTAATATTAGTTTTCAAGGCGACAAGTGTATGTTGTGGTGTGCGTGCTGACGTCAGTATTCTGGATTATACGGCAGACGTGGGCCTGTATTCACGTGGGGTAAGGAGGCTCCCTGACACCTCTTCCTTAGTTATTTGTTTTTGGATATGGCTGGCTAATATTCGTTTGTACGATATCTCTGCAGAGTATGGCGATATTAGGATGATATATGTAACACGGATAAGGTCAATAAGGTGTAATAAGCAAAATAAGTCGCTCAGGAAAAAGTGTTAGGGAGCTCCTTAACTGACGAGAATACGGTGCATAATTCCACATCATGCTGAGTGTAGGCGGCGTAGGAACCTTCTTGGCACGCTATCGTAATTTTAGCTTGCATAGGAGGCTTTAGATTGCATTTTTCTTTCGGTGGGCGGAGGCATGAAACGAATGGTGTGTCCGTCTGTGTGTGCATGAATGGGTGCGTGCGTGTGTGGGTCCGTGCGTCCATAACACTTTTGTGGGCGTGATATCTCCTGAACCCATTGACGGATTTCCACCAAACTTTTGTCAGTGATGCAGTATCAAGGGACGGTGAACTGACTTGGTCAGCATGGTCGAGGGGTTAGAGATGGAGGTCATATGGGGTCACCATACTTTATCTTTTTGAGCTCGATATCTGAACCCATCGACGGATTTCGAGAAAATTGTTGTCAGTGATACAGTATGAAGGGACGATGAAGTCATTAGGTCAGCAAGGTCAAGTGGTTAAAGTACAAGGTTATATGGGTGTGGGCGCGATAGCTCCTGAACCTCTTGACGGATTTCGACAAACTTGTCAGTGATACAGTATGAAGGGACGATGAACTGATTTGGTCAGCGAGGTCATGGAAGTTGTATGGCGAGTCCGTACACAAGGCTTGGCGGAGTCGTACTGAGCAATGCATTGCGGCGACAGCTAGGGTTCTTTTGTTTAGCGTATTACCCCTGAACATTCTCTTGTGCTATAGTTTTAATATCGATGTAGTTGGTACATTGGTACCAACTGTTATGGGTACTGACCTTGACTTTGCTGATATTGCTGGTCTATCATCCATTTCTACGTTTTCCACATTAATATTCTCATGTAATTTATTGAAATTACATGAGAATATTAACGTGGAAAGTGCAGAAATATACAAGTTAGGAAGATGTGCGATAAAGCTACCTTGGACGTTTCACCTCGTCCTTAGCTGTTTATCTAGCAAACTTATCTTTCTGTTTGCCATTTATATCGTTAAAATATTGGCATAGCATCAGTAACATACTTGGGGTTATCGACGTGTAGTGTGCAAAATGAAACGTCGGGAAGAGGTGTTATGAACTCCTCAAAGTCATTTAGAATAACCCTAAAACATACACCCAATCGATATACAGCAGTAACACACACATGACACCTTTAATGCGAGGATCTCATTTCTGTTTCATTCCTGATGCCTCCAGACGATTGTGCCCAGCTTAGGAGAGAGATTTGCTTCTGGAAATGTTAGATATACCGTCATTAATCCCGTAACTACACGGCTGTGGGTCGGAATTGCTATTATTATATTAGTTACTGACCTTGACTTTGCTGATATTGCTGGTCTATCATCTATATACATAATATGTGCACGGCAGCTGTTGGTGTATGGGCACGCAGCACGTTCCCATAGGCTTATCCTGCCCATAGAGTGATGTTCGAAATATTCAGGCTGGAGTGAAAAGACCAGGGGGGAACAGTAAAGGTTATGCCCAGAGGAAGTAGATTGTTCCTGCCGGGAGATACTTAGAATGGGAAAAGTTGGTGCCTGGAGGTTTGCAGGGAGGAACCTCTGTGGGTGGAGTCGTAGGGTGAGTGAGGCAATCTTCCACCGCGGACACCGACTTTGGGCATAGACTTGACAGCTTTCTCCCTGAGGGCCGGCAGTTCTCCCAGGTGCCAAAAGCCTTCACATGTCATTACTTCGGCATTAAAGTCCACCGTCCATTTTGAATACATGCTTGGACTGTTTCCTTCATTACTGGTGTAGTTGGATTGATGAATATTGTAAGTGATTAAAAGACAAGTACAAAAAAGTAGATGAGGAAGCTGCCAGGCCCTTCGGTGTATGCCCTTGGTGTAGTGTAGTGTGGGAGGAGGATTTTGTTTGGTCTGGTGTGAGGGTGGTGTGGTGTGGTGTGGCTCCATTAAAGTATTTAAAGTCTATGAGAGTGAAGTAATGCACGTCCGAAAATTATTAGGAAGATACAGACGGACAAAGCCGAACCTAGAGATGCTGCCACGTGTCAGAAGAATATATGAGATGAAGAAATGCAAAAACTGAAATAAAGATTGACCCTTTCATGATCGGGAAAACTTTGGTACTCTTCCATCTAACGGAGGAGGATTTTATTTATCTGCAAGTAACTCATTAGAGCTTAGGAGTGTCAATGCTGAAATGATTAGCTTTCACATAGTCGAGATAACTCAGGTGTTTTACGGCAGCACACCAGACTTTGCTCAGCTAAGTGTGAGTCAAAGGAGCCTGAGAATGTGGAGAGAAGATAGAAGATAAAGCTCAGAGAAACAAAACATCTGTTAATCTGACGATATATAGGAGTAAAGACTTGAAAATGAGAGGAAAATGAAAGAGGAGAAAGATGAGTTGAAAGTGAAAGAAAAGGGAAATGAAAGGGACTGTGAGACCAGAGAAAAAATAGAGAAGGGAAAGAAAAATGGAAATAAATTATGGAAGAGCAAAGAAAACGATGTGAGTGGAAAAAGCGAAAATGGAAGTATGAAAATGGACAGGAACAGAGAGAGAAAAGTGGAAGGAAAAAAGAGGCGGGGAAAGAGTGGATAAAAAGTTTGAGAGGTGAAGAAATATACGTAAAGGTGGAAGGGGTGAAAATGAAGAAATTTTTAAAAAGATTAATAGAGATGGAAAAAAGGTGTGTGTGTGTGTGTGTGTGTGTGTGTGTGTGTGTGTGTGTGTGTGTGAGAGAGAGAGAGAGAGAGAGAGATGGGTGAGGAAAGACAAGCGTGAGTCAAGCCTTAATCCCGTATTGATTAATGGAGACAAATCGTTTCCCTTTCTTACGGAACAGTTCTTTCGCCCAGCCTATTTCTTCTCTGACCTCCTTTCCTTCCTCCCTCTTTTCCTCCTTCCTTGCACCGCCTCACTTTCTTTGTAATTCACACACACTTTCTCTCAGCAACTCATTCTTGCTTTCATATTCTGCTATTTACTCCATACTTTCGTTTAGTACTTGGGGGCTGACACAACCAGGCTTCTGCTCCACTATTTCTCCATTCATCCCGTCCTGTCCCCTTGCATTGGCTTTATCATTTTTTTTTTTTTACTTTTTCCCACTTCTTACAATCTTTAAAGCTAATAGTATAATGGAATCTGGCTTTAATTGTTCCTGCTACGACCTGACGATTTTGTTTAGCTTGGGAGAACCGTCTGGCACTGATGGGAAGAATGAAAACTAACCCCACCTGTGCGAAAACCGCACCTCTCAGGATCCACTAATATACTCTCGGTTGAATAAAATCATCTGAGGATACATTACTAGACTTGTTCCGACCAGAGAAGGGTTGACAGTGAAAGTACTCTGTGGCTCGTATTCTCCTTGGTTAAGGAAGTTCCCTAACACTTCCTAAACGATTTATTTACTTATTACTCCTTACTGTCCTCCTCTGTGTCATCTGAATCATTCCAGTACCACCGTTTTCAGCACGTTACGAATTATTATTAACCAGCCGTATCCAGAAATAAATCGCTAAGAAAGAGGTGCTAGGAAGCTTTCTTAACCGATGGGAATACGAACCTCTGAGTCTTGGGTACCCAGCTGAATAAAATCGTCTGGTGTAAACTTGAATAAAACATGAAAGACTGGACCAAATGCGGGTCAAGGTGAAAAAAAAAAAATCGTCAGGAGGAAACAGAAATAGAAATGAAAATTAAAACAAATTATGTTCTTGGGCTACCTTTTATTCTTAGTCTCTTGTTTTTGTTTTGTTTTGTTTATACACATTCCATTTTCGTCTGTATCTTCTTTCGAGCTTTTATTTTGGCCTCCTTTCTCTCGTAGGGTCTTTTGTTTTTGTTTCCTCCTTCCTTGTTCCTCAACGTCCTCCTCCTCTTCTCTGCTTTTCCCTCGTTCAAGTTGAGTATATTGCTTTTATTTTCCATTCCTCATACACCATCTTCCACTTTTGCTCCTCATCTTTTATCACCTCTACTTTATCTCAATTTTTTCTACTCATTCATCTCGCCCTCATCCTTCCCCTCGTTACGTTCTCCACATTTGTTCCTTCATTTATGTTATCTTTGTTCTTTGTCTTCACCCACTTCTTTCTTTCTCCACCCTTCTCGTTTGTTTTTTCCTCCCCTCAATGCTTTCTTACCTCTCCTCCTCCTCCTCTTCCTCCCAGCAAGCGAAGACCAGTTGGTCTCTCTGGACAATAAGAACTAAACTGATATTAATGGTGTGTGTGTGTGTGTGTGTGTGTGTGTGTGTGTGTGTGTGTGTGTGTGAGAGAGAGAGAGAGAGAGAGAGAGAGAGAGAGAGAGAGAGAGAGAGAGAGAGAGAGAGAGAGAGAGTGCTTGGTAAAGACACTGAAAAATACAATAGAACAAAGTGACACTACTTAAAAAGGTGATAGCAAATTGTGATAGGTAAAAGTAAGGAAATATTTGAGTGACTGAAATATAAATATGTAAAACATTTGAGTTGCGTGAATAAATTTGTCTCGTGATAGTAGGAATAAAAAAAAAAAAAAGTGATCTTGCTGTAAACGATGCAAAAGAATGTTCATAAATACTTTGACGAAAGAAGTCTTTACTGAGCTAAATAAATACAGTGGCTGTGGTCGGATTATTTCATCTGCCAAAGATCCCTCAACACTTTCAGTTTAATTGATGACCAGTTGTTGTCATATTGGAGGGCTGATTTGAGTAGTAACCAAGGAGAGTCGTACCTACCCCACAATCAAAGTTTCAGAATAGCCGCAGTACTCCAAATGAAAACAAACCGTGTATAATTACAAAAGTCATTGGTTATGAACAGTACAGCAAAGAGGTCCCTGTTCTTGAAAAATGTTAATTAGTTAGGAATTAAGTGGAAAGTGGTTGATTGCAAAAGCAGTTGGGCTGGCCTGATTTTGACATGATGCAGTGTGGTGGTGGTGAGGTGGTGAGTATGATGAGGGTGCGATGACAATTGTAGTTAGCAGTGAGGGCGTAGTGGGAGTGTGGTAAGTTGTAGACAAGCTTCCGCCCATCCATAATTGAATGAGTGGTGATGACGGTGAGTGGTGGTGACGGTGAGTGGTGATGACGGTGAGTGGTGATGACGGTTTTGGTGGTGACGGTGAGTGATGGTGACTGTTAGTGGCGATGACGGTGAGTGGCGATGAGTGATGACATTGAGTAATGAGTAATGACTGTGAGTGGTGATATCAGTGAGTGGTGATGAGTTATGGTGTGATGATAGTGGTGATGGTGACAATAGTGAGTGGTGATGAGTGAGTTATGGTGTAATGATAGTGGTGATGGTGACAGTAGTGAATGGTGATGAAGTGATGACTGAGTTGAAGTGATGACAGTGAGTGGTGGTGAAGTGATGATCGTGAGTGATGATGAAAGTGATGACAGTGAGTGGTGATGGAAGTGATGATAGTGAGTTGTGGTGAAAGTGATGATAGTGAATGGTGATGAGTGATCGTGAATAATGAGTGAAGAAAGTGATGATAATGAACGATGAGTGATGATAGTGAGTTTTGGTGAAATAGATAATGAGTTGTGAAAGTGATAGTTGTGAAAGTGACAGTGGGTTGTGGCGAAAGTGACTTTGAGTTATGAAATTGACTGAGCTGTGGTGAGTGATAGTGAGTTGTTGAAAGCCATGATTGTGAGTTGTGTTGAAAACGATGATAATAAGTGGCGATGAGTGATGATAAAATGGGTGATGATAGTGATTGATGAACGTGATGACAGGTTGGTGATGACAGTGAGTGGCGATGAAAGTGTTGATAATGATGGGTGATGAAAATGATGAATGACGATGGTAGCGATTGATGATGAAAGTGATAACTTAATGATGATGACTGAATGGTGATGATAGTGATGTGTGATGTAAGTGTCGACTGATTGGTGATGACAGTGAGTGGTGATAGTCAGTTCCATTGACAGTAGTGACTGAATGGTGATACCAGTGAATGGTAATGGCAGTGAGGCCATTGGTTGATGGCTGTGATGACAATGGTCATGGCAGTGAGTAGCGATGACAGTGATCTGTGTTGACTGTCATTAGTCATGACGCTGATGCCAGTGATGGGAGATAATGGTGATGACCGTGGGTGGTGATGTGAGTGGTGGTGAGTGATGGTGGTGAGTGGTGATGAGTGATGGCAGTGAAGATAATGACAGTGACTGGTAATGACAGTTTTGAAAGTTAGTGGTAATGATGGTGGTGATAGTGATGGTGATGAGTGGTGATGAATAATGATGAGTAATGACAGTAATGGCAGTGAGTGGTGGTGACAGTGAGTGTTAACAGTGATAACGGTGAGTGGAATTGACAGTACGTGGTAATGACAGTGAGTGGTGATGACAGTGAGTGGTGAGAGTGGTGACGGTGAGTGGAGATGACAGTAGGCCTAAGTTGTAATGATTGAGTGGTGATGACAGTAAGTGGTGATGACAGATGACGTTCCTGAACTCGGTGGATTTCTCTGATGGTCTCGGCTGAATCACAGAGTCCTGCCCATCTCTCTCTCTCTCTCTCTCTCTATTTATTTTTCACATTTTCTCCCTTCATCTCACCTTCCATTAACATCAGCCTTCTGTATCCAACCCTTAGAATATTATCGTCAAACTTTAACTAAAATATAAAGCTTTAATTGTCACGCCCATACGACAAAGCACTAGGTTTATTTCGTCAGTGTGATATAATACGGGGTTTTTAGGAAAATGATAAAGTTAATAGTACCAGTAGTCCCATTCCCCGGCCCCTATAACACAGTAACATAGATTGGTGTTATCTGTAAATGAATAGAGGATGGTTCCTTTGACTCACTGATCTGTATTAAATCGTTTGTCAATAGCGGGAATACGAGTAAAAATGGTAGACGCGACCGTGAGGGACTTATGCCCGTTTTTCTCGTCGGATAAGGAGGCTCCTGAACACCTCTTAACGATTTATTCTTAGATATGGCTGATTAATGTCGTTTTGTACGTTCTGTATGTAAAGTGAAACGATGTGAGAAGAATTTACAAAACACAGAAGAGGACAATAAGGAGAAATAAGCAAAATAAATTACTAAAGTAAAGGTATTTGGTAGCTTCCTTAACCGACGTGACTACAGGCCTTAATGTCAGGTTATTGCTTTACTTTTGTGACGGGTTTTAAAATTTAGAATAGTTTTATCATTAGTTATTAATTAATTGTTTTTGGTAATAGTATTGTTAGTCCATTATTTGCTATATGATATACTTGGCTATCCTATTCAGGCGGAAGTCCTAGCTACCTTTGTTGAATTCTGGGAAGTCCTAGCAATCAGTGTTTAAATCTAAGAAGTCTTAGCAGTCAGTGTTTAAATCTAAGAAGTCCTAGCAGTCAGTGTTTAAATCTAAGAAGTCTTAGCAGTCAATGTTTAAATCTAAGAAGTTCTAGCAATCAGTGTTTAAATCTAAGAAGTTCTAGCAGTCAGTGTTTAAATCTAAGAAGTTCTAGCAATCAGTGTTTAAATCTAAGAAGTTCTAGCAGTCAGTGTTTAAATCTAAGAAGTTCTAGCAGTCAATGTTTAAATCTAAGAAGTTCTAGCAGGCAGTGTTTAAATCTAAGAAGTTCTAGCAGTCAGTGTTTAAATCTAAGAAGTTCTAGCAGGCAGTGTTAAAAGCTGAGAGGTCCTAGCTGCCAATGTTTTTTTTTTTATCTAAGAAGTCCTAGCTACCAATGTTTAAATATACAGTTAAAAGTCCTAGCTGTCAGTTTAAGAAGTTCTAGCTGCCAGTGTTTAAATCTGATTCGAGCACAAGTTTTGCTTGTTTTGATTCACCTGGGAAATCAGTCTATGGAACCTCAGGATTACGTTATTCTTTTGAGAGAAACTCTGGCATTCAGATGTTAAAGATATGGGCATTGAGAGGTGCAGCAAATTAATGTCAGATTTATTTTACTTCCCGAGTGACTGGCCGTGTAATTTGGCATAGCGTTATCTATTTATTGTGGTGTTCATATGTGCAGACCCTACAGTAGGTGCACATTTTTTTTTTCGTTCTTTCCACCAAACACTTGTCAAACTGGGGACCATTGTCAAACTGGGGACTATTTCCATATTTCCTCATTATTTTACTTCAAGCATGGTACGCTTGTTCCTTGGGTAACTAGCTAGATACCTCTCATTATTATTATTATTATTATTATTATACCTTACAGTGGGTTTTATGCGATCAGTGGTCAGACCCTGTAAGCACACACATTTCGTATATTTCGTGAAGTGCGTGAATTGTGGAGACACGAATCCACAGAGTTAACAAACTAGGAGTCTGAGTGCTGGCGACTTTTTTTTTTTTTTTTTTTTTTTGTGGGAACTATCCCTCCTTCCTTTTGGAATGTTGGCAATCATTAATTAGTGAACTGTATCCGTGGTAGTGTAGTTAGACGTAATTATATAAATTAGCCAGCTATTTATAAACAGCAGCATATCACAGGGGCTTGTACGAATTTCGTCTGATTAATTAACCGGTTTTAGGAACAGCATCAACCACCAGGGTCCCCGTTCCTATACCGGTCGTGTTGGCCAGTTTCTCATGTGCCCCGCCCCCTACTGATGCCCCGCCCTCTTCCAGCTCTACTTGTTGCTGATTGGCTGAGATAATTATTCTTATTGATAGAATAATGAGCCTTACCACGAAATATTATTGTATTATTTACCCCCCCCTGGGGGTAGGGGGGTTTCAAGAATACTCCCCCAGTATCCCTGCTTGTCGTACGAGGTGACTAAAAGGGTTGGTGGTGGGTTAGTGCCCCACCCCGTAAAAAGAACTAACTAAAAAAGCCAGTAAAACGCCTCGGACCCAGACGGACCATACGTTGACGACTAAGGAACGGACAAAGGATATTCTTAGGGTGGGAACATGGAATGTGAGAGGAGTGAATGATGAAGTGAAAGAGAGAGATTGTTCAGATGCTTGAGAATGCAAAAGTGGATATATGTGGATTGACTGAAACTAAATGGAAAGGTGAAAGGGTGAGAGAATGGGAATATGGTTTAGGTATATGTGCGGGAGTCAGTGAGAATGAGAGGGCAAGAGAGGGAGTATGTCTGATGATAAGCAAGAAGTGGAAGGAGAATATAAAAGAGTATGGAACAGTGGGTGCAAGGATTGTATGGGTGAGGATGAAAGTAGGTATACAAGTGTGGGCGATTGTATATGTGTATGCCTTGACAGAGGATCGAGTGGCAAGAGTGAAAGATGAGTTTTGGGCGAGAGTAGAAGCATGTATGGACAAGTTTGGAAGGAGCGAGAGAGTGCTGTTGATTGGAGACATGAATGGCAAAGTTGGGAATGTACAAGTGGATGGAGTGGTTGATCAGTGGGGTGTGCCAGCTGAAGTGGATGGGAATGGTAGTGCTTTGGTGGAGATCTGTGCTTGTAAGGGGTTGGCAATAGCCAACACCTACTTTCGTCAAAAGATGATCCACCGGTATACATGGAGAGTAACGAGGAGGATGGATGGTGAACTTGTTGAACGAAAGGCAATTATAGACTACGTGTGTGTGGATGAACGAATGAGAAGACAAGTGTTGGATGCAAGAATGTGGAGAGGGTGGGGGAATGGAGTCTCGGACCATCACTTAGTGATGGCCAAGGTAGAGCTGCAAAGAAAGTGGTTGAGGAGACGAAGGGGACGACAGGAGGAAGCAGCTCCTGTGAGAAGAGTGGAGAAATTGCAAGATAGTGAGAAAATGACGGAGTATAAGAGCGTAGTGGAAGAATGATTGAGAAGATATGAGCTAGAGCAGATGGAAGGGGTGGAAGACGTATATAAGATATTCACGAAAGAGATAGGCGCAGCGTGTGAGGTGGTTTGTGGAGTGAGGAGGAGATGCAAGGGTGTGCAAGGGACAGCATGGTGGAATGATGAGGTGAAACGAGCTGTGGAACAAAAGAAGAAGGCATATAGTGAATAGTTATCGAGTAGAGGTAGGGGAGAAGATGAGAGAGAGAGAGAGAGATATATGTGAGCAGGAGAAGGGAGGTTAAGAGACTGGTGAAGGAGAGTAAGAAGAAAGTGGATGAAGAGTTTGGGAGGAATCTGAGTGTGAAATGGAGGGAGGGTAAGAAATTGTTTTGGAAGGAGATAAAGAAAGTAAGGCAGTGTGAAATGGGGAAATAGTAGAGGAGTGAAAGATAGGAATAATAGATTGCTGGTGGAGAAGAGAGAGAAATTGAGGAGATGGAAAGAGCACTTTGAGGATTTGTTCAATGTAGAGAGTGAGAGCAGTGCGAATATAAGTGGTTGGGGAATGGCTGGGAGAAGAAGAGATGAGAGGAGGGAGGAAGAGATCAGTAGGGCTGAAGTAGTGGAAGCGATGAAGAAGATTAAGTTGGGAAAGGCCCCAGGAATTGATGGAGTGTGTGGTGAAATGCTGAGGTATGGAGGTGAGATTGTTGTGGAGTGGATATGGAAGTTGTGTAAATTGGCTTGGGAAGAGGGAAGGGTTCCAGAGGACTGGAAATCAGGTATAATTGTTCCTTTATACAGGAAAAGGGGAGAGAGAAGTATGTGGTAACCATAGGGGTATTTGCCTTTTTAGTGTAACTGGTAAAATATATGGTAGAATACTCATTGATAGGGTTAGGCATATGACAGAGGAGCTAGTTGGAGAAGAACAAGGGGGATTTAGGAAGGGAAAAGGGTGTGTAGATCAGATATTTGTTCTAAGATATTTAGTGGAGAAGTATCTAGAGAAGGGAAGGAAAGTGTATGCTGCCTTCATGGACTTGGAGAAAGCTTATGACAGAATAGATAGGCAAGGTATGTGGAAGGTATTAAGAATAAATGGAGTGGAGGGGAAATTGTTGAGTACTGTGAAGAGTATGTACGAGGGAGCTAGGGTTACGGTGTTAGTGGATGATGAGCTGAGTGAATTCTTTGATCTCAATGTGGGACTGAAACAGGGTTGTGTGATGTCTCCATGGCTGTTTAATATGTACATGGATGGGGTTGTAAAGAAGGTACAAGGTAGGGCAGTGGATGTAGGGGTAGCTCTAATGAATGAGGGTGAGATTTGAAAGATTCCGGTGTTGCTGTTTGCTGATGATACATTATTGTTGAGTGAAGATGAATGGGAGTTGCAAGGTTTGGTGAATGAATTTGGGACAGTGTGTAGGAGGAGGAATCTGAAAGTTAATGTAAACAAAAGTAAAGTTATGGTGTTTGAGAGGAATGAAGTCACAGAGTGTGCAGTGAGGTTGGATGGTGAGGATATGGAGAATGTGAGTGCATTCAAGTACTTTGGTAGTGTGATGAATAAGGATGGAACTTTGGGGGATGAAGTGCGTGAAAGGGTACAGCAGGGAAGGAAGGTTGTTGGTACACTGAAAGCTGTGATGAGAAATAGGGAGGTGTGTATGGAAGTTAAGAAGTCACTGCATGATAGTATTGTGATCCCTACTCTGACGTATGGAAGCGAGGCGTGGACCTTGCAAGAGGGGAACAAGTCAAGAGTGAGAGCAGTGGAAAAGAGTTACTTGAGAGGAGCATGTGGAGTGACGTGGAGGGACAGGTTGACGAATGAAGAAGTGAAGGAACGTTGTGGGGTAGATGTGGATGTGGTTGAGAAGATTAGGAGAAATACACTGAGGTGGTTTGGACATGTGAAGAGAATGGAGAATGAAAGACTGACTAAGAGGGTGTATGTAGGTGAGGTGGAGGGAGGGAGAGGGAGGGGTAGACCGAGGATGAGGTGGAGGGATGGAGTAGAGAGGTATATGAGGAAGGGGGGGGGAGTTGGGGGGAGGGTAGTCAAATGGTGGGTGACAGCGACTTGGAGGCGTTTTGTCTGCGGCCACCCTTTGCGGGATTAGGGCGTCGGGCTATAGATAGATAGATAGATAGATAGACTTTGAATTCATTTCTTTATGACAAAGGTAGCACTAAAATTTGGTACCTGAATCAAAATGTTTGAAAAGAACCAACCTGCCTCCTCCCATGACTGCAGCTGATTGCCGCCAAGAAAGTTCGGAGCTTGGCAATAACACATCGCAGCTGTGCCACTATTACTGTTAAACATATTAAGTCACCTATTTGTCATGGCTGGTAAGTTACCACAGTATCATAACCATATTGTAATTTTCCCTGTGTAATTCCTTAATATCAGAGGTTTGAACATAGAAGTAGGAAAACGAAATGTCACTGGCTTCGCTTCGAAATGAGATATCTCATTCTATACACGTGAAGTCAGTGAAATCTTATAGAGAGAAAAGGGTTTTGTGTGTGTGTGTGGATACCATATTTAAGGAAAAATGTTAAAACACTAAGTTCTTTGTAGAATATGTACCTTTTTGTTTTCATAGAGGGAACTTTCGTTACTTTACAAACCTTTCAGGCCGATGACGTTCCTTGGTACTTTTTTTCCAACATCCTTTACTACAAAACATTTCCTAGTTAAATGGAAAAGGTATCATTGCAGTTAAGGTTTTAAGCAAGTTTTGTTGCTTCGATTAGCGAGAGCGCCTGACATGTTTACCCAGCATTGGCACGGCAAAGACTGGCTCAGAACTCCTACTCGGGCCGACGGGTAAGTGGGCGTGGCCAAGGGGGCGGGGCACAAGAGAAACTGGCCAACGCGACCGGTATAGGAGGCCTAAGATATGGCTGCTGATAATGTAATAGCGTACTACTGACATTCACTCCTTCACCACGAGGCTGTCTGCGAGGGATGATGTAGTGGCAAGAAAGAGTAATAGTGGCCTTCCTACCCTATGCCTTTCCACTTTATCCATTGCCTTACTCTTGTACACTATAATTTATCCACTAGTTCCGTTCCATGTGCCCCAGAAGCTTGAGTTTAGTATTAAATGGGAGCTTAATGAATCCTTTGGGTACGAGTTAATGTGGATAAACATGGCAATGAAGAGAGGCAGAAAGGAAGAAATGAAAAGAATTGAAAGAGAGGAAAATGTGAAAGGGACATTAGGAAAGGCATGTGATTAAAGAGAAGAACGTGAAATGAAAAATTTGAGGTGGATTAGCCTATGAGAGGGTAATGTATTGTCGAGAGGGAGATGAAAGAAAGAAAAAATATGAAAAATAAAGGATCAAGAGTGAAAAAAGATGAGTGAAATGTGAGAGCATCTGAGTAATATGAATGATAATGAGATTCACGAGGAGGATAATGAGAGGAGACTTTGAGAAGAATATGGGAGAGAAAATAGGGGAATGGTTTTAAGGAAGGAACACAAAAACAAAACAAAACATAACATATTATCAGCATATTCATTGCTCTTCCTGATGGCGTCACGAATTCCCCATAAAACCACCACTACCTGTATTACCATGTGAAATTTCGTAGCGTACATAAACAGATGATGGATATTAGTGCCAAAGTGTTAAGGGACTTGTAGGGGTCGCTGGGGATCAGTCGTTTGGTGGTATATCGTAGCTGGACTAATGGACCTTGGAAATGGACTTTGTAGCCTATGTCCAGAGTCTGGTGCAGAAAAAACAAATCTAGGGATAGTAATAAGATGAGGAAAGACGTCTTGTTACTGAAACTTTCATAGGTAAGATCCAGCCTTCATTAATCCTTTCACTGCTAAAGATCCTAAGTGGCAACAGAATCGTCTAGTAGTAGCAAGACTAAAAGGAAATCTCTGTTGAATCTCAGGAGCTAATGGAGGCAGTTTCTAACCTTGTCACTATCATAGACCCTTCTTAATTGAATAAAATAATTAGAGAGTAGCAGTGTAGAATTAGCGTCATCATCGTAGTGGTGTGTAGACTTTATCATGACGTTTATTATTTTCATGCAGTGAGCAGCGCAAGTCGGCATGAATTACTCGTTACCAGTTGTGCCTATACTGATTTTATAGCTTGGCCAGGGTTTTCTTGTCTTTCTTTTCTTTTTGGGGGTGGGGGAGGGGCTTCTTCAACATTGGTCATTGGCAGAAAGACAATGCTGTGGTTGTACATCCTTCTCATGGCACTCCATGACTAGCACCATATTGGAGTGTCAGTTTATTGCCGCAACTCGGCATTCAAGATGGACAGATGGCAGTTTTACTCCAAGTTAATGTAGTATACTCGTAGTTAGACATTTGGTAACGAAATCATTTACGGGTATTCTGTGCACCTTATGAAAATACTTGTCTCACCCCTTTCAAGTCCAGAGCATGGATGTCTTCTCGTTGTGGCATCAGAATAACAGGGCAACTCCGCTACACGGTTTTACAAACACCTGTCAACTCCCTCTCTAGCCCGCAAAAGGAGGAGAGTCAGTTTGCAGTCTACTGGGTTCACGTTCACACATTTAACCTCCATCAGTAGTTTGACAATTTTTGGCATGGTCTTCCTACCTTCAACGGTTTTATTCAGCACAGGGATAGGAATCAGATGGTAAAGGGATTATTAGGTGATTGCTTTTAACCCCGTCACTATTTTTTCTCCAACGTTAACACAATTGTAAGTAGTAAAGAAAAATTATGGCATTGGATTGAAGGGGTTTGCTTTATTCTTGCATTTTCCAGACGACTGTACTCACTAGCTGTGTTCTGCATCTTGAATGATTGCTTTACTCCTTGAGCCGGTGCTGGAGAGGGACGCCTTCATGTGGTGGCACCGATACAACCAGGCTGTCCAGTTGCCCGGTTATTACAAATATCCCCCAACAACTTCGCTATCTACCGAAGGAGAATGTTTGACTGCGGGTGGAGGGCAACTTAATCCTGCTGTCCAGTGAGTTCACGTTTCAGATGAGCCTGAGGTTGCAACTACTACCACAATACACTCACTTTATCCAGCAAATACTAACTAATAACGTTGCTAAATAAAATACTTCTGTAGTGTTCGAAAAGTCTCTGACGCAGTTTCTCATGGAACAAATATAATTGAGTATCATGCATGTGCTTTATGTCTGTTCATCCCCATGAAGGATAGATAATCACTGCATTCATTCCCTCTTGTCCTTTCTTCCGCCTCTATAAAACTTCCTATTTCTCTTCGCACTTTGCTCTTTCCTGAAATGTTTCCCCCATACTCATCCCCTCGCCTGCTTCCATTACTTCCTCCTCCACTCCCCCATCCATATACCTCACAATTACTCGCATTCCCCTCTCTCTTCTTCCTACCTTTCAATTCCTCCTCCTCTTCCCTCTCCTCATCTCCCTCACCTGCTCTTCCCCTTCCCACTCTTCCTGTCACTCGTCTTCTCTTCTCACCTCTTGTTACCTTGCCCGCCCCTCTCTCCTATTTTCACCTTCCCTCCCTTCTCTCCTCCTCTCACCTTCCCATTCCC
Organism: Coenobita brevimanus; assembly: GCF_032717465.1. NCBI lineage: Eukaryota > Metazoa > Arthropoda > Malacostraca > Decapoda > Coenobitidae > Coenobita > Coenobita brevimanus. Next base: position 13,294,970 of record NC_136954.1, read on the forward strand.
TCTCTCTTCTTCCCACCTTCCCTTCCCCTCTCTCTTCTTCTCACCTTCCTTTCCCCTCTCTCTTCTCACCTTCCCTTCCCCTCTCTTCTCTTCTCACCTTCCCTTTCCCCCTCTCCTCGTCTCACCTTCCCTTCTCCTCTCTCCTCTTCCTCTCACCTCCTCTTCCTCTCGCCTCCTCCTTTTCTCATCTCCTCTTCTTCTCACCTCTCCGTCTCACTTCCCCTTCCGCTCTTTCTTCGTCTCACCTCTTCTTCCTCTCTCTCTCTCTCTCTCTCTCTCTCCTTCTTCATCATCATCATCATCATCGTCGTCGTCGTCGTCGTCGTCGTCAATCTTCTTCTTCTTCTTCTTCTTCTTCCTTTCTCTCCACTTCCTGTCTTTCAATCACTCAGAGCCAGTCGAGGGTTTCATCAGAGACGAAAAACTCTCTGCTTGTTCCCTGATTTCCGCCATGTTGAAATGTTACTGACAGGACGCAGGGCACATGGGACGAGGCAAGAGTTTATAAGATTTTGGGAGAAGAATAGTCTACCAATATATTTATCTGTTTTATTTTTCCATTTATATCAGGCATTAATTTTCCATATTTGTCTGTGTGTCTCTCTGCGTATGTCTGTCTTTCTCGCTTTGGTGACATTGAGGTAGGGATTCAGTGTGAGAACGGAATATTGAGTAAGAATTTGAAAAGAGTAGAGAGGGATCATTTGTGAGTGCATGATAATTCACGATGATTGTTTCTTTTACGTCATTACATAGATTTGCTTGTATTTGTGGCTCGTATGAAACAAGTTGCAGATTGACTAGGTTAAAGGGCTTCTTCGAATCGAACTTGAGTCGCATCATTACCGCGTTCAGTGCCAGATAAACATGCCTGTATTGGAAGGGTTGTTTGGGTGTTGATTGGCTTTGCGCACGTCTTTTGGTGGTTACTTACTCGTCTTCTAACATTTCTTGGACTGTAAGATCATTCCAAAGGCCTTAATGAAGAAGAGTCTGATAAAGGTGACTCTAGTTACCAGTCCCAGGTACTATATATACTTGCAGTTTTAAGGTCAGTCAAGTCAGATATAAAGTCGTGTGGGTGTGGCAAAGAGCGTTGGTATGAAGTAGAACAAGAGGCAGCGGGAGGGATAAAATATTACTGTACATTCTCCTTTTGGTAATTATAATTATTATCTGTTAAGCATATAAAAATGTTTGGAGAACATTTTGCGATTTTTATTATTTTTTATTTTTTTAACTGGAAACGAGTCTTCCGCTGTTTAAGCATGATTGTTTTCCCGCATATACCTGTCTGTCTGTCTGTGTGTCTGTCTGTATCATGCTATGTTATCTGTCTGTCTGTCTATATCTATATCTGTTTGTCGGTAACTCACTGTCAATTAGTCTCGAGGTTTGCAAAAAGTATCAGATAATTAAGATAGAATAAGATTTGGAAAGAATTCTGTGGGTTAGTGTCTCACTGTATATTTGTCTGTCTGTCTGTATATTTGTATCTATGTCTTTCTGCCTGTCTGTCTGTCTATCTGTTTTTTCTGTTTATCAAATGTAGTTTGTCTGTCTGTCTATCTATATCAGTCTTGTCAGCCAGTCATATGTAACTTATTTGTGTCTGTGTATTTGGGGGCTTATAGAAGGAATTAAATCTCGATCAAATGTACAACAGGGATTTGGACTGAATATAAAATGAGAACCTCTGTTTTATAATCTCTTGCATTGTCTGTCAGTCCGTCGGTCTGCCTGTCTCTGCCTGTCCGGCTGTCTCTGTCAGTCTGGTTGTACAAGATGTTGGGGCACGAATCCTAAGTAATGAAAAAGATTGGGAAGAATATTATACGACTCTTGAAATTGAAATATCAAGTTCGAACATTGGGTACAGTGAAAAGATGGAAGTCTGCCTATTTATCTGACTATCTGGCCGTCTGTCTGTCCAGTATCTATCAGCATTTGGCTGTCTTATCTGTCTAACTAGAGTTTGTCTGTATATATGTATAGCCTGTTTATATTTCTAAGTATGAGTGATTGCAAGCTTGTGATTGTCTATTTGGTTATTAATTTGAGGTATATTTTTATATTTATGTATTTTATGTTTAGCAATCTCTCTCTGTCTTATGTGTCTTTCCATTTACCTACATTTTTTCTCCTTTGCGACGGATTCACATTCTTTTTAGTTTTTCTTATAATTCTCTTCCGTCCATCTCTTTCTTTTCCTCACACATTTTAGTTAGATCTTTAGTGTAAGTTATCATTCACTTCTGATGTGTGAATTTCCTCTCTTTCTCTCACCTCAACTTTTTCTCTCAGTTTCTCTTCCTCTCCTCCAGGCTTCCTTTCTGGGCAACTTTTCTCCTTTTATATTGGTTATAGATTTCTTCACCCTTTTCCTCTTGTGGTTTCTTGTCCTCATCCTCATTGTTCTTTTTAGTCCATTTTTTTACCTTTTTTCCTCTTCTTCACCCTCCCTTTCTTAAACAAAATTTTCGTGCAGTTATTTCCTTTTCCTTTCTTCCTTATCCTCCTTCCTTCTTCTTACTTTTCCTCGTCTTCTCATTCTTGTTAGCATCTCCTGACGCGTTTCCCCTTCTCATTAATTCATCCTTTCCCCCACAGACTGTCTTACAATCTCTCTCTCTCTCTCTCTCTCAATGAAAGATGATTCTGTGGCTGTTGAGAGAGAGAGAGAGAGAGAGAGAGAGAGAGAGAGAGAGAGAGAGAGAGAGAGAGCAAAATAAGTGTAAATTGTGTGTGGGGTGAGAGTAAGCTGACCGATGCTGACTCGTATTCTTGTTGGTTAATGAAAGTCGCTACCACCTTGACTTAGTGACATTATTTTCTTATTGCGCTTTACTATTCTCTTGTCTGTTATTAATACCTTTGTAATACTGGTATTAATTCCATGAATAACATTTGAACACCGCATAGGCTACAAAAATAAGTTATATTCTTTTTGCTTAAACTTGGCCCAGGTTTTCATCCTTTTGCAGCTTATTTTACGTAGCTCAGCGGCTGAAAACTACAACGCAACGAGCCTACTCCCTGTCCATAGCACTTCATTGTGACCAGCATCAAATTCGAGTGATTACCTCTTGTTCCAACTCAATATTCAAGATAGAGATATGACAATTTTCGGTCAAGTTAAAGTAAAAACCGTGTAGTATAGAGAAGAGTTGCTTGCTTGTCTCTTTAGCTGTTCACAATACGAGCCTGCTCAAATGTTGGGGCGTATTGTGGGTGGCATTGAAGGCTTCGTAGCACCTCTTCCTCAGCGATTTATTTATTTATTTTTCTATATCACATAACTTTCCGTTATTTATACTGTTTCATTACCTCCAATAGTTTGCATCAGTAACTTTTATGTGGATGGTGAAATGTAATGTGCAGAATAAATCGCTAAGGAATTGATGTTAGGGAATCTTCAAAGCGACCTAGAATGTAACTCAGCCTACACTTTTCAAGGTAGTGTTCCTTTCTCACGACTTATTGAATAAATGGTAAAATTTAGTACCTGTCAGAACATGATCAATGGGAATAAATCCGCAGGTGTAGAGGAAAATGAGGAAGAAATAATCAGGGAATCAGGTGAGAAACTAAGTGGAAAAGGAGTTGTAAGCTGGAATGGCGAATAGATACATAGGCTTAGAGGAAAATGAGGAAGAGGTAATCGTTGTCAGGTGAGAAAATGGTTGGGAAAGGAATGATAAGCTAAAATAATGACACCATATATGATAACTGAAAAGGAATTATTGAGATCGTTAGAGTGACTATAGGTAACGGATAATGGCAAAAAAAAAAAAAAAAAGGTACTGAAAGAGGAATAGTATATTAAAAAAAAAAGAAGATACAACGATAGGGGAAAGTCAAGGAGGCATTGAAAGTAACAAAGAAAACTTCACTGGAGACAGACTATTGTAATTAAGAAAGGAGATGGGAAGAATGATTAATAATTATATCAGATAATGCGAAAAGGAAGGGACTGGCAAAAAAATGAAGTGACAGTGAAAAAAAAGGAAGAGGCTAAGAAAAACAATAATAACCCAAATGGCTGAAACACCAGAGTGAGAATCATTAAGTGGGGAGGAGGAGGATTGAGTCTGGGTTGGGGAGATTGATTATGGGATGAAGTGGGGGAGTAAGGGGAAGTGAGAGAGTGAGAGGATGTGGGTAGAGATGGGAGAGGAGGATAGGAAGTTGACTGGGATGAATTAGGAGAGAGAGAGAGAGAGAGAGGAAATATTAATGTCAGTAAAGAAGATGGAGAGGAGACGAGAGGGAGGTGATGGAAAGATGAATTCGAGAGAGAGATGGGAAGGAGGAGCCGATGAGGTAAGGGGAGAGAGAGAGTGGAGGAGAGGAAGCTGATATCAGTGAGTAAAGGATATAGAGAGGGGAAGAGGGAGGGTGAGGGGAAAGAGGGGAGGAGAAGGGAGAGGAGAGATGGAGGGAAGTGGGAGGTAGTAGAAAGAAAGGAAGGAGGATGGGGTAGAGAGGTGGGCAAGAGAGGAGGAGGAGGAAAGGGGGACGGAGGAGGTGAGTGAGTGAAGGCAAGGAGAGTAATTTAGATAGGTGGAGTTAGAGGGGGAGGGGGAGTTAGTGGGGGAGGTGAAGCAAGGGGGAGGTGGAGTTAGAGGAAGAGGTTGAGTTAGAGGGGGAGTTGGAGTTGGAGTTTGAGAGGGAGGTTGTGTTTGAGAGGGAGGTTGAGTCTGAGAGGGAGGTTGGGTTTGAGAAAGAGGTTGAGTTTGAGAGGAAGGTGGATTGGAAAAGGAGATGGAGTTGGAAAGGGAGGTGGAGTTAGGGAGGAAGGTGGATGAAACAGGGAGCGATTTCGGACAGAGAAAAGGAATGGATGGAGAGAGGAGGAGCTAACAGAGAAGGGGAAGGAGGTGGAGGTAGAGAGGGAATGAGGGAAAGGGGCAGGGAGAGGAGGGGGAGAGAATAGGGGAAGGAGAGAGACAAGTTTGCATAGAGGGGAAGGAATAGCTGATGAGTAGAGAGGGAGTGAGGAGAAGTAGAAGAGGAGAAGATGGGGAATGTAAAGGAAGGGAGCAGGAGAGAGAGAAGAGGCAGCTTTCATTAACACTCAAGGGAACTTGAAAGAAAGAGAAGGTAAGAGATATTGGGGATGAGGGGAAGAGGAGAGAGGGGATGAATAAAGGTGTGATTATAGAAGGGGAGTTAGGGCAGAGAGAGTGAAGGAAAGGAGGAAGTTGATGAGGTAGAGAGGGGTAGAGTAAAGGAGAGGAGGAGGTGGAGGAGACAAGCGGTTGGGATGGAGAGAGGACGTGAGAGGAAGATGAGGGTAGAAAGGCGGGGAGGAGGTGGGGGGGAGAAACAGGGCGGGAATAAGGGAAATAGTAATGAAGGGGACGAAAAATACAGCTAATAAGGTTAGTAAAGATGGAAGGAGAGGGGAAGCTGATAGAGAGAGGGGAACGTGGTTGTGGTGGGGAGATTAGAGAGGGAGGGGAAAGAGGTGGGGCGGAAGAGAAAAGAAAAATTAAGAGATATAGGAGGAGGAGGAGGAACGGAGAAATGGTGACAGATTGAGAGGAGGAAAGAGGAAGTGGGAGAGTAGAACCTGGGGAAGGAAATGGTGAAAGGAGTCAAAGAAAATGAATGGAGAGAGGGTGAGAGAAAAGAGAGGGAGAAGGAGAGGCTGGTGCGGATGAGGAGAAGGGAGAGGAGGAATGGAAATTGATGGAAGAGAAGACAGACGAGGAAGTGGTGAAGGTTGAGAGGGAAAGGAAAAAAAAATGAAGAGATAATGAGAGAAAGAGGAAGAGTAGGGAGTGGGGGGAGAGGAGAAGGAAAAGATGAAGAGGGAAAGTGACAAAGGGAGGAGAGAGGAAAGCGGATGACTGAAAAGTGTTCCATAGAAAGTCACATTTACGGCCCAAATGTTTCCTCCTTGTCCCGCTCTGGCCAGGTTAGTGCCAACGGATCTGTTAGGGAGCATACTCGTACGGGCCAACTACCACTGTCAGAGATGTGTGGAACTTTCACTCCGACACTCTTAGGACCCTTTCAACTCAGTAAAATCGTGTGATGTTAGAACTGATCACTACAGTTGTACTGACCTTCAGAGGGTTGATATTGATGGTATTAACACTTAGGCTCCTCAGATCCTCCCTCAGCTGAGGAGAGAATAAAAATGTGTTTTGCATTAATTAGAACAAAAAAACTACAATTGTTCCAACCGTGAGTGCACGCACATACACACGCACGCACACACACACACACACACACACACACACACACACACACACACACACACACACACACACACACACACACACGCACGCACGCACGCACGCACGCACGCACGCACGCACGCACGCACACACACACACACACACACACACACACACACACACACACACACACACACACACACACACACACACACACACACACACACACACACCTTCATTGTTCGCTGTTTTATGTAGCATATCCGTGTTTTTCTTTTTCTTATCATATGTTTTCCTTTCCTCTTTCCTTTTGTATGATACACTTCCAAGTTAAATCCAGCGATACTTATTGGCTTCCCTGTCATCATCTCATAACTTTTACTCCCTTTTCTCGTTTCCGTTGCTAAATCTTTCCCCTTTTGATATCACTTCTATTCACCTATGTCTTCCATGTCATTTGTCACTTTTTACTCCATTCTTTTTTCCTGCTGCCCCTTTCACTTTTATTACCACCTTTTCTCTCTTCGAGACATTCCTCTCTCTCTCTCTCTCTCTCTCTCTCTCTCTCTCTCTCTCTCTCTCTCCTTCTTTCCCTCTGTCTCTCCCTCCATCTAAGTTACTTTTTTTCTCCATTCATTATACTACTTCTTTCTCTTCCATTCTTCTTCCCTCCGTTTCTTTTACAGTAAATTAGTCGTCCTTTGTCTCCACCCTCCCTGCTTCCCTCTTTCCATCCTTGGTATCACCCTTCTTTGTTGCCTGTCTTCCATCTTTTTCACCACCTCTCTTCGTCTTTTCCTCTTTCCTTGCCTCTCTCTTTCATCAGCTGTAGATAATCCTTCTTTCCTTTAATCCTTGTATATCTTTTCCTCCCTCCCCACACTTCCTTATTCCTACAGTAACCCATCCTTTCCTCCTTCCCTTCCTCCCTGGCTTCTGCCTTCCCTCCCTCCTGGTTTCTTCCTTCACTCCCTCCCTGGTTTCATCCTTGCCTTCCTCCTTGGTTTCTTCCATGTCAGCCACTCCTTTCACTTGTTTTTGTGGTGACTCCCTTCCACCCTAGCTTAAATATCTCCACTTCTCCTCATCCATCCATACCTATTCCTCCAATCCTCCTTCTCCTCTCATTTCCTCCCTCTGCCTCTCCTTTCTGCCTCCATTTCAATCGCTCCTCTCTGGTTTGTTCGCCTTTATGACGACAGAAGGGGATTACCCATTTATATTTCTGTTCTCCAGTCGAAACTTGTACGCTTGCTAGACACAGATTGACAGCGAAGGAAAGGGCGATAGTGGTCAGTTGAGAGAGAGAGAGAGAGAGAGAGAGAGAGAGAGAGGGGGGGGGCGATAATGGTCAGTTGAGAGAGAGAGAGAGAGAGAGAGAGAGAGAGAGAAAGAAAGAGAAGCTTGATGGTTTTCGCGTGGGGTAATTATTTACAATTAATGGACAAGTGTGCATGCTTATTAATGGTACCAAAGATGTTAAGAATGCTTTACGCAACTTGTTTTACTTGGAGTAAGCGAAGTGATTTGTAAAATTATTTCAAATATTGACTGAAACAGGAATAAATGTAGACAGCTCCGGTGATGCTTGTGGTAATAATAGTTGTGATGGTGCTGTTGGTGTGGTTGTTGTGGTTGTGCTTGTGTGGTGATGGTGGTCACATGTTGTGGTGGTGGTGGTGGCGGTTGGTGGTCGGGGTGGCGGTTGTAATTGTAGTAATTACAGTAGTTTTTATGGTCTTTGTTGATATTGATGGCTTTACTGTTGTGGTGGTGGGGAGTGGTAGCAATAGTAGTTTTGAGTCGTGGCTGAAGAGGGACTTTTAGCAAAGGGTATGGTGATAGGGTTGAGGTGGTTTGAAGATGGTGGTTATGGTGATGTGGTTGTGTGTGTGTGTGGGGTGGGTGGGAAAGCTGGTCACAGTGAAAGGAACCAATGAATGGAACATCACATGGGTACCAGCACTCCCATTCGTTAATCAGGATAATGGGCAGAGCTTGGAGGAGCAGCGTCACAAGTTTGGCGCCTCCTGTTGGCCAAGAACTTAGGGGTGGGAAGGAGACTTTGTTTGGGGCAGTGTGATGACTAAAGCAATATTCCACACAGAAGCACTCGAACTTCTGTATAGATTACGTCCTTGGAGTGAAGTTAGCTATTATCAGAAATTGTTCTATTTTCATTTTTTCCTTTTCTTCAGATATCAGCTGTGTAGAAATGATCATGAAAAAAACTTACTTATGAGAATTGTTTGGTTGATAAAAAGATGACAAATGTATATACAGAGATATATTTATAATTTAAACTGGAAGACAGAGTGAATAAGCTGTAAAGTATTGGTAGCTGTGTGAGTGAAGAAAATGAACGGTCGGCAACAAAAGTCCTCTCATCTCCCATGCTTTTCTCTCCACGGACTTTGCGGATTCCACCATACTGATTTTCATAGTCCATGGAGAGAAAAACAGGAAAGGAGACAATCCTTTTGATGCCGACTTACTGTACATGCTAAAATAATGTTATACAGAACTTTTACGAGAGTTTGAACTGTGAATAGCTTGGTAAATGGACGAGTGAAATGAAGTATATATAAAAAAGCAATCTGATGCACAACTTATTTTATTCAGCCCAATGACGAACAATTGTTGTATTTTTTCATTCTTTTATGTTCAGGCGAGAGTTTGTAAATACGGGATAAGGGGGCACACTTGTAACCCCATAAAAGTAAATTATGTAAAAGACTGAATATTAATGTGACAGTACGAATAACAAAGCGATCTCATCAATAAAATGTATGGAGACTGCTTTATTTTGCATAGTTGGTTAACGCTTTTATATTTTCGAAACACACACACACACACACACACACACACACACACAAACACACAAACACACACACACACACACACACACACACACACACACACACACACACACACACACACACACACACACACACACATACACATAAACACACACCTTCTGATATTAAGGTTGGACCACCAGGTACAGTAACTTATCTTTGGTTAACACTGGATGGTTTTACTCTCATTTTGGGAAACCTCACGAGATCTGAGTGTTAACAAGTGTCGTGATTAGCACCACAGTATTCACATCCACATCCCTCTAGCCTTATGCTCTCCCACTTACTCTGTACTTCCTCATACATTCCCCATCTCCATATTCACCTTCCGAAATACGCTTCTATCTATCTATTGTCCCAGACGCCTCAATCCCGTTTGGGGTGGCCAGCAAACAAACGCCTCCACTTCACCCTGTCCCCTGCCATATTCACTGCCCCTGCTCCCAACTCACACACCCTCTCTCCTATACCCTCTCCACACCCATCCCTCCATCTCATCCAACAGCCTCCCCCTTCCTCTTCCCCCTCCACCTCACTTACATACACTCTCTTCGTCAGTCTTTTCACCCTCCATCCTCTCCACGTGGCCAAACCACCTCAGTGTGATTTCCTCATAACGCTTCCTATCACATCCACATCCACACCACAACCCTCCTTTATATCCTCATTCGTCAGCCTGTTTCTCCATGTGACTCCACAGGCTCCCTCTTAAATAACTCATTTCCACTGCTCCCACTCTTGACTTGTGTCTTTCCAACAACGTCCAAGCTTCACTTCCATACGTTAGAGTTGGTATCACAATAATTGTCATGTAGTAACTTTTTCACTTCCATACTCACTTCCCTGTTTTCTTATCACTGCTTTCAAAGAACCAAGCAACCTTTTTCTTCCCTGCTGTACCCTTTTCAAGCACTTCACCACTCCAAACCTTCATCCTTACTCATCACACTACCCAAGTACTCTAAAACGGACTCACATTTTCTAATTCCTCACCATCCAACCTCGCTGTACATTCACTGACTTCACCTCTCATCAAAGACCATCACTTTACTCTTCCCTACATTCACCTTTAGATTCCGTTTCTTACACACTCTCCCAGACTCATCCACCAAGCCTTGCAGCTCTCCTTCGATCTTCACTTAACAACACAGTATCATCTTTTTGCAAACAACAGTACAGGGGAGTTTCTAAACACTATCCTCTCTCACCAAAGCCACTCCAACATCCACTACCCTACCTTGTACCTTTTTTATTACGCCATCCATGTACAGATTGAACAACCATGGAGACATGACACATCCCTGTTTCAACCTTAACCCTTCAAAGAGAAAAATTCACTTAGGTCACCATCCACACGGCACTGCAGCCTTAGCACCATCATATATACTCTTCACAACATTCAACAACTTCCCACTAACTCCATATATTCTTAATACTTTCCACAATCTTTGTCTATCCACCCTGTCATATGCTTTCTCCAAATCCATGAAAGCCGCATACAACTTCTTTTCCCTTCTCTAGAAACTTTTCCACTAAAGATCTAAGAATGAATATCTGATCTACAATAACCCTCTTCCCTTCCTAAAGCCTCCCTGTTCTTCTCCAACTAATGCTGCCTCTGTTCTTACTCTCCAACTCTGTCAATAAGTATCCTACCATACACTTTTCCTATTATACTAAGAAGACAAATGCCCCTATGATTACCACACTCTTCTTTTTCTCCCTTTTCTTTTGTACAAGGGAATAATTATATCTGACTTCCAATCCTCTGGGACTCTACCTTCCTCCCAGGCCAATCTACACATCTTCCACATCCATTCTACTACAATCTCTCCCCCATGCTTCAGCATTTCACCACACACTCCATCAATTCCTGGGGCTTTCCCTGATTTAACTTTCTTCATTGCTTCCACAACTTCTATCCTACTGATTTCTTCCTGTCTTCTCACCTCCTTCCTTCTCGCAGCCATTCCCCA
>NC_136954.1:13306091-13403591 GCF_032717465.1 Coenobita brevimanus
ACAAGTTGAGAGTCTTTACGTCTATCTGGGGTGTGTACTACATAATTCAACTTTGATAGTTTTTTGGCAACTACATATGGGCCAGTGAATTTACTCCTGAGGGGACTACCTGGAATGGGAAGAAAGAGCAAGACCTTGTCTCCTGGGGAGTAACTGTGTGCAACAGACGATGGATGTTGAAGTCTTTCCATTTTACACTGAGCCTTTAATAAGGTATCTTTAGCAATCGTTCTGACTTCTGATAATCTAGATCTTAAATTATCAATATAGTGAGATACAGATGGACTTTCTTGAGTAGTGCTGTTAAACCACTGATCTTTCAGAAGCTTCAAGGGACCCCTTATTTGTCGTCCATATAATACCTCAAATGGAGAATATCCTAAAGACTCCTGAGGACACTCCCTTATAGCAAAAAGAAGAAAGTCTATGCCTTCATCCCATTCCTTGTGGTTTTCCAAGCAATACTTTTCAACATTGATTTAAAGGTCTGGTGGAACCTTTCTAAACAGCCCTGGGATTGTGGGTGATAAGCCGAGGAAGTGACATGTTTAACCTCTAGTTCCTCCATAACTTTTTTGAAAAGCCTACTGGTAAAATTCGTCCCTTGATCCGATTGGATTTCTTTAGGGATGCCAAATGCAGTGAACAAATGAAGCAGGGATTTCATTATAGTTTTAGAGGTGATATTTCTGAGGGGATAGACTTCAGGGTATCTTGTTGCAGTATCCATGATAGTAAATAAGTACTGGTTACCTTTCTTTGTCCTAGGTAGAGGTCCCACACAATCAATAACTACCTTTTCAAAAGGTGCTGTCACTACAGGAATTGCATGGAGTGGAGCAGACTTAAGCTGTTCATTAGGTTTACCAGCCACTTGACAAACATGACAAGTTTTTATAAAAGTAGAAACATCCTTTCTAAGACCTGACCAATAGTAATGTTGTAGGATTTTTTGTAAGTTTTTAAGACCCCTAGGTGACCAGCTATCCCGTCATGAGCCAGTTTAAGGATGGATTGTCTAACAGATTTGGGAATCACAACTTGGTGGATTTCTGACCAGGTATCAAGATGTTTTAGTTCTGGTGGTCTATAAGCTCTCATCAAAACGCCATCATGGAAGTAAAAACAAGGCAATGTATTTAGGTCTTTACCTTCGACTGCAGCATGTCTCAGGGTAGCAAGTGATGGATCAGCCTTCTGAGCTTTAATTAGGTTTTCTTTTGAGATAGTCTGATCCAGCAGATATTCCTTGGGAGCAGGTGGTGGTAATGGATTGATTTTGTTCTTTTTAGCCTTCTGTGACCTAGTTACAACACAGGAGGGAAATAAGTGGGGAGCAACAGTATCTAGAATCTCAGTTGGGCTCTCAGTTAAAGTGATTTCAACCACTGAAACCATAGGCACAATGAGTTCTCCTGCCAAATCATTTCCCAATAGCAGATGAGATCCCTTGACTGGCAAAGGGTCTTCTCTGACAGCTACTTTAACATTTCCAGATAAAAGGTCACACTGGAGATAAACTTCAGCTAAGGGATAGGAGGGATTAGATGAAAGGTCAGACAAAATCACCTTCTCCCCAGTGAAGGCACTAGATACACAAGGAATAGCATTTCTGACCAAAATTGATTGAGATGCTCCAGTATCTCTCAAGATAGTAATGGGATATGACTCATCATCTTTATTCAGTGAGACTGTACCCTTTGAAACATAAAAGGAAGGAAGGAATTCTGATGAGGCTTATTTGAATCATAAGTCACTACTGGCTTTTCAATTTCATGAGGAGATTTTTCTTTGGGGTTAAACATGTTTTTTGAAGTTTTACAATTAGGGTGTTTGCAGGACTGGATAGAATGACCTGGCTTTTTGCAATAACTACAGGATATATTGGAGATATTTTGAGTCCAAGGCATCAAGTGTGAAGAGCTCTGCTTACCACCCACCATACCGGAGCTTACACCAGAGGAGTACTTAACACCTGAGATGGAACCACTCCTGTTATTTAGAGATCCCATCAATAAATCATAGGCGTCAGCCAACTCCGCTGCTTTCATGAGATCCTTCTGTCCTTGCTCCTCCACATGCTTCAGGATGGTGAATGGCAACTTACTCTTCCACTCTTCCAAAACCATGAGATTAACCAGGTCTGAAAATGTTGAGGTGTTAGTTGTTTCAAGCCATTTCTTAAACTGTCTTAATTTATCATTTGCAAACTCCACATAAGTATGAGAAATTGATTTTACATGTTTTCTGAACTTCTGTCGATATCCATCAGGAGAAATTGAATATGCACGAAGAATACTAGTCTTTAAACCATTATAATCATTTTTATCATCAAAACTATTATAAACTCTCTGAGCTTTTCCGATCAGCTTTGGGACCAAGACTGATATCCAGTGTTGTTCCAGGCCACTCATTTTCTTGGCAATGTGCTCAAATGTGTTTAAAAAATCCATCCACATCATTCTCATCAAACTGAGGCAATAAAGCAGCTTCCTTGTGTGGTTTAAACGCAGTTAATTTCTCTCTCAATTCAATTTCATTTTCCCTAAGGTTTGAATTTGCATTTGCTTCAAGCTCTCTTATTTGTAATTCTTTCATTTTTACTCTCTCTTCTTGAGCTAATTGTTCTGTTCTCATTCTTTCTTCTTGAGCTAATTGTTCTATCTTAAGCTGATATTCTAATCTTAATCTTTCCATCTCCACTGGGTCACTGTGTCCTTGTTTAGTATGAGTTGAATAAGGATTATCAACCCTAGTAGGAAAGGAATAACTCATAGGAGTCAAAACATCAATAGCCTCTGTCCCCAGGACTTCCCTTTGAACTAAAGACTCTATAATTGTGTTTTTAAGACCTCTTTTTGTCATACGAGATTCAATTTCTATTTGGAAGTAGGTAGCAATGCTTTTCCACTCATCTTTCTTTAAGTCTTTTAATTGCTCATGGCTAGGATTTTCAACAAATTTTTGAAGGTCAAACATGATTAAAATGTATGAGAAAATTATGGTAAGTTATATTTTAGACACAGATTACAGGAAGAAAACTCTTTGAAGTCCTGGAAACTTCCAGAGCCTTGACCAAAATATTAACTTACGAAAGTCGTTGTCTATGATTAAGAGCAGAGGATGACGGCTTTTAGCATGATCCGGATTACCCCTGATTATAGGATAAGACAAAACAACTTTGATTCTTGAATAATCTGGAACTTGGAAGAGTGAGTGTATCAAACTAGCCACTTGCCCTATCGCAACTAGCAGATGTAGACCTCACTGGAGCGTGGGATACGGCATTATAAACGATCCGGATATATTCCCCACATTTGATAGAACTTATAACGACCCTGTATTTCGTTAAAAATGAAAGATAAGTTCTATGAAGACTCCTGAACCTATAAACCTATGTGCTGACAAGTTCACACAAATACCAAAATGTTTATTGCATCAAGGATTTTAAATCGAATGGAAAAAAGTTTCACACTAATACCAAAATGCTAAATACATCAAGGAAAATTTAAAATCTATGGGAACAAGCAACAGCAACCCCTCAAAACACCATTACTGTAAATGTCTGTCTAGCTGAAATAGGTCCTGTCACGGTCGCCATTTATTACGATCCATGGGGAGTATTTAACTGTATCTACCCTATGAAGACCCATGGAAAGCAATAAGAAAAGAGAAGGATCATGAACACTATGCAACTAGACAAACTACAGGGTAGATTGATAATGATTTGGTTGATTATTCATTTAATTTAACAAACTAAACATACAATAATTACAACCCTAAACCTAACTAAACCTAAGAAAAAAACAATATAAATACCTAAAGCCATTCACCATCAGAAGATTAATGAACTAATGCAAGGAGAAAACTGATACTCATGGTTTACAGCAAAAGAAGGCGTTGAAGATGGGTTCCCTATAACACAGGCTTCCAGGTAAAGGTCAGGAGTGGTTCACTAAGATATTCCCAGGGCAGAGGATGAGTGTGAACTGAACTTGCGCGGGAAACCAGATAATCAGGCAACCTCGCTTCACACAGAAAAAGGGAGGGAAAGTCAGGTGACATGTTGGGAAACTAGTAGTATCAAATCCAGTCAACAGATGGAGCGCTGGTAGCGTGAGGTGGACGAGTGCTTGGCTTCAGTCAAAAGATGGGAGTTCACGAGGGATGAGGCGGAGGAGTAATAATTATAGCCGTAACAGTACCTTTTTTTTTTTTTTTTGCCATTATCCGTTACCTATAGTCACTCTAACGATCTCAATAATTCCTTTTCAATTATCATATATGATGTCATTATTGTAGCTTATCATTCCTTTCCCAACCATTTTCTCACCTGACTTAACGATTACCTCTTCCTCATTTTCCTCTAAGCCTATGTATCCATTCGCCATTCCAGCTTACAACTCCTTTTCCACTTAGTTTCTCACCTGATTCCCTGATTATTTCTTCCTCATTTTCCTCTACACCTGCGGATTTATTCCCATTGATCATGTTCTGACAGGTACTAAATCTTACCATTTATTCAATAAGTCGTGAGAAAGGAACACTACCTTGAAAAGTGTAGGCTGAGTTACATTCTAGGTCGCTTTGAAGATTCCCTAACATCAATTCCTTAGCGATTTATTCTGCACATTACAGTTCACCATCCACATAAAAGTTACTGATGCAAACTATTGGAGGTAATGAAACAGTATAAATAACGGAAAGTTATGTGATATAGAAAAATAAATAAATAAATCGCTGAGGAAGAGGTGCTACGAAGCCTCCAATGCCACCCACAATACGCCCCAACATTTGACAAGGCTCGTATTGTGAACAGCTAAAGAGACAAGCAAGCAGCTCTTCTCTATACTACACGGTTTTTACTTTAACTTGACCGAAAATTGTCATATCTCTATCTTGAATATTGAGTTGGAACAAGAGGTAATCACTCGAATTTGATGCTGGTCACAATGAAGTGCTATGGACAGGAGTAGGCTCGTTGCGTTGTAGTTTTCAGCCGCTGAGCTACGTAAAATAAGCTGCAAAAGGATGAAAACCTGGGCCAAGTTTAAGCAAAAAGAATATAACTTATTTTTGTAGCCTATGCGGTGTTCAAATGTTATTCATGGAATTAATACCAGTATTACAAAGGTATTAATAACAGACAAGAGAATAGTAAAGCGGAATAAGAAAATAATGTCACTAAGTCAAGGTGGTAGCGACTTTCATTAACCAACAAGAATACGAGTCAGCATCGGTCAGCTTACTCTCACCCCACACACAATTTACACTTACTTTGCTCTCTCTCTCTCTCTCTCTCTCTCTCTCTCTCTCTCTCTCTCTCTCTCTCTCTCTCTCTCTCTCTCTCTCTCATCAGCCGCAGAATCATCTTTCCTTGAGAGAGAGAGAGAGAGAGAGAGAGATTGTAAGACAGACTGTGGGGGAAAGGATGAATTAATGAGAAGGGGAAACGCGTCAGGAGATGCTAACAAGAATGAGAAGACGAGGAAAAGTAAGAAGAAGGAAGGAGGATGAGGAAGAAAGGAAAGGGAAATAACTGCACGAAAATTTTGTTTAAGAAAGGGAGGGTGAAGAAGAGGGAAAAAGGTAAAAAAATGGACTAAAAAGAACAATGAGGATGAGGACAAGAAACCACAAGAGGAAAAGGGTGAAGAAATCTATAATCAATATAAAAGGAGAAAAGTTGCCCAGAAAGGAAGCCTGGAGGAGAGGAAGAGAAACTGAGAGAAAAAGTTGAGGTGAGAGAAAGAGAGGAAATTCACACATCAGAAGTGAATGATAACTTACACTAAAGATCTAACTAAAATGTGTGAGGAAAAGAAAGAGATGGACGGAAGAGAATTATAAGAAAAACTAAAAAGAATGTGAATCCGTCGCAAAGGAGAAACAATGTAGGTAAATGGAAAGACACATAAGACAGATAGAGCTTGCTAAACATAAAATACATAAATATAAAAATTTACCTCAAATTAATAACCAATCACAAGCTTGCAATCACTCATACTTAGAAATATAAACAGGCTATACATATATACAGACAAACTCTAGTTAGACAGATAAGACAGCCAAATGCTGATAGATGCTGGACAGACAGACGGCCAGATAGTCAGATAAATAGGCAGACTTCCATCTTTTCACTGTACCCAATGTTCGAACTTGATATTTCAATTTCAAGAGTCGTATAATATTCTTCCCAATCTTTTTCATTACTTAGGATTCGTGCCCCAACATCTTGTACAACCAGACTGACAGAGACAGCCGGACAGGCAGAGACAGGCAGACCGACGGACTGACAGACAATGCAAGAGATTATAAAACAGAGGTTCTCATTTTATATTCAGTCCAAATCCTGTTGTACATTTGATCGAGATTTAATTCCTTCTATAAGCCCCCAAATACACAGACACAAATAAGTTACATATGACTGGCTGACAAGACTGATATAGATAGACAGACAGACAAACTACATTTGATAAACAGAAAAAACAGATAGACAGACAGACAGGCAGAAAGACATAGATACAAATATACAGACAGACAGACAAATATACAGTGAGACACTAACCCACAGAATTCTTTCCAAATCTTATTCTATCTTAATTATCTGATACTTTTTGCAAACCTCGAGACTAATTGACAGTGAGTTACCGACAAACAGATATAGATATAGACAGACAGACAGATAACATAGCATGATACAGACAGACACACAGACAGACAGACAGGTATATGCGGGAAAACAATCATGCTTAAACAGCGGAAGACTCGTTTCCAGTTAAAAAAATAAAAAATAATAAAAATCGCAAAATGTTCTCCAAACATTTTTATATGCTTAACAGATAATAATTATAATTACCGAAAGGAGAATGTACAGTAATATTTTATCCCCCCCGCTGCCTCTTGTTCTACTTCATACCAGCGCTCTTTGCCACACCCACACGACTTTATATCTGACTTGACTGACCTTAAAACCGCAAGTATATATAGTATAGTACCTGGGACTGGTAACTAGAGTCACCTTTATCAGACTCTTCTTCATTAAGGCCTTTGGAATGATCTTACAGTCCAAGAAATGTTAGAAGACGAGTAAGTAACCACCAAAAGACGGGCGCAAAGCCAATCAACACCCAAACAACCCATCCAATACAGGCACATGTTTATCTGGCACTGAACGCGGTAATGATGCGACTCAAGTTCGATTCGAAGAAGCCCTTTAACCTATTCAATCTGCAACTTGTTTCATACGAGCCACAAATACAAGCAAATCTATGTAATGACGTAAAAGAAACAATCATCGTGAATTATCATGCACTCACAAATGATCCCTCTCTACTCTTTTCAAATTCTTACTCAATATTCCGTTCTCACACTGAATCCCTACCTCAATGTCACCAAAGCGAGAAAGACAGACATACGCAGAGAGACACACAGACAAATATGGAAAATTAATGCCTGATATAAATGGAAAAATAAAACAGATAAATATATTGGTAGACTATTCTTCTCCCAAAATCTTATAAACTCTTGCCTCGTCCCATGTGCCCTGCGTCCTGTCAGTAACATTTCAACATGGCGGAAATCAGGGAACAAGCAGAGAGTTTTTCGTCTCTGATGAAACCCTCGACTGGCTCTGAGTGATTGAAAGACAGGAAGTGGAGAGAAAGGAAGAAGAAGTAGAAGAAGAAGAAGATTGACGACGACGACGACGACGACGACGACGACGACGATGATGATGATGATGATGAAGAAGGAGAGAGAGAGAGAGAGAGAGAGAGAGAGAGAGAGAGAGAGAGGAAGAAGAGGTGAGACGAAGAAAGAGCGGAAGGGGAAGTGAGACGGAGAGGTGAGAAGAAGAGGAGATGAGAAAAGGAGGAGGCGAGAGGAAGAGGAGGTGAGAGGAAGAGGAGGTGAGAGGAAGAGAAGAGAGGAGAAGGGAAGGTGAGACGAGGAGAGGGGGAAAGGGAAGGTGAGAAGAGAAGAGAGGGGAAGGGAAGGTGAGAAGAGAGAAGGGAAAGGAAGGTGAGAAGAAGAGAGAGGGGAAGGGAAGGTGGGAAGAAGAGAGAGGGAATGGGAAGGTGAGAGGAGGAGAGAAGGGAGGGAAGGTGAAAATAGGAGAGAGGGGAGGGCAAGGTAACAAGAGGTGAGAAGAGAAGACGAGTGACAGGAAGAGTGGGAAGGGGAAGAGCAGGTGAGGGAGATGAGGAGAGGGAAGAGGAGGAGGAATTGAAAGGTAGGAAGAAGAGAGAGGGGAATGCGAGTAATTGTGAGGTATATGGATGGGGGAGTGGAGGAGGAAGTAATGGAAGCAGGCGAGGGGATGAGTATGAGGAAACATTTCAGGAAAGAGCAAAGTGCGAAGAGAAATAGGAAGTTTTATAGAGGAGGAAGAAAGGACAAGAGGGAATGAATGCAGTGATTATCTATCCTTCATGGGGATGAACAGACATAAAGCACATGCATGATACTCAATTATATTTGTTCCACGAGAAACTGCGTCAGAGACTTTTCGAACACTACAGAAGTATTTTATTTAGCAACGTTATTAGTTAGTATTTGCTGGATAAAGTGAGTGTATTGTGGTAGTAGTTGCAACCCCAGGCTCATCTGAAACGTGAACTCACTGGACAGCAGGATTAAGTTGCCCTCCACCCGCAGTCAAACATTCTCCTTCGGTAGATAGCGAAGTTGTTGGGGGATATTTGTAATAACCGGGCAACTGGACAGCCTGGTTGTATCGGTGCCACCACATGAAGGCGTCCCTCTCCAGCACCGGCTCAAGGAGTAAAGCAATCATTCAAGATGCAGAACACAGCTAGTGAGTACAGTCGTCTGGAAAATGCAAGAATAAAGCAAACCCCTTCAATCCAATGCCATAATTTTTCTTTACTACTTACAATTGTGTTAACGTTGGAGAAAATATAGTGACGGGGTTAAAAGCAATCACCTAATAATCCCTTTACCATCTGATTCCTATCCCTGTGCTGAATAAAACCGTTGAAGGTAGGAAGACCATGCCAAAAATTGTCAAACTACTGATGGAGGTTAAATGTGTGAACGTGAACCCAGTAGACTGCAAACTGACTCTCCTCCTTTTGCGGGCTAGAGAGGGAGTTGACAGGTGTTTGTAAAACCGTGTAGCGGAGTTGCCCTGTTATTCTGATGCCACAACGAGAAGGCATCCATGCTCTGGACTTGAAAGGGGTGAGACAAGTATTTTCATAAGGTGCACAGAATACCCGTAAATGATTTCGTTACCAAATGTCTAACTACGAGTATACTACATTAACTTGGAGTAAAACTGCCATCTGTCCATCTTGAATGCCGAGTTGCGGCAATAAACTGACACTCCAATATGGTGCTAGTCATGAAGTGCCATGAGAAGGATGTACAACCACAGCATTGTCTTTCTGCCAATGACCAATGTTGAAGAAGCCCCTCCCCCACCCCCAAAAACAAAAGAAAGACAAGAAAACCCTGGCCAAGCTATAAAATCAGTATAGGCACAACTGGTAACGAGTAATCCATGCCGACTTGCGCTGCTCACTGCATGAAAATAATAAACGTCATGATAAAGTCTACACACCACTACGATGATGACGCTAATTCTACACTGCTACTCTCTAATTATTTTATTCAATTAAGAAGGGTCTATGATAGTGACAAGGTTAGAAACTGCCTCCATTAGCTCCTGAGATTCAACAGAGATTTCCTTTTAGTCTTGCTACTACTAGACGATTCTGTTGCCACTTAGGATCTTTAGCAGTGAAAGGATTAATGAAGGCTGGATCTTACCTATGAAAGTTTCAGTAACAAGACGTCTTTCCTCATCTTATTACTATCCCTAGATTTGTTTTTTTCTGCACCAGACTCTGGACATAGGCTACAAAGTCCATTTCCAAGGTCCATCAGTCCAGCTACGATATACCACCAAACGATTGATCCCCAGCGACCCCTACAAGTCCCTTAACACTTTGGCACTAATATCCATCATCTGTTTATGTACGCTACGAAATTTCACATGGTAATACAGGTAGTGGTGGTTTTATGGGGAATTCGTGATGCCATCAGGAAGAGCAATGAATATGCTGATAATATGTTATGTTTTGTTTTGTTTTTGTGTTCCTTCCTTAAAACCATTCCCCTATTTTCTCTCCCATATTCTTCTCAAAGTCTCCTCTCATTATCCTCCTCGTGAATCTCATTATCATTCATATTACTCAGATGCTCTCACATTTCACTCATCTTTTTTCACTCTTGATCCTTTATTTTTCATATTTTTTCTTTCTTTCATCTCCCTCTCGACAATACATTACCCTCTCATAGGCTAATCCACCTCAAATTTTTCATTTCACTTTCTTCTCTTTAATCACATGCCTTTCCTAATGTCCCTTTCACATTTTCCTCTCTTTCAATTCTTTTCATTTCTTCCTTTCTGCCTCTCTTCATTGCCATGTTTATCCACATTAACTCGTACCCAAAGGATTCATTAAGCTCCCATTTAATACTAAACTCAAGCTTCTGGGGCACATGGAACGGAACTAGTGGATAAATTATAGTGTACAAGAGTAAGGCAATGGATAAAGTGGAAAGGCATAGGGTAGGAAGGCCACTATTACTCTTTCTTGCCACTACATCATCCCTCGCAGACAGCCTCGTGGTGAAGGAGTGAATGTCAGTAGTACGCTATTACATTATCAGCAGCCATATCTTAGGCCTCCTATACCGGTCGCGTTGGCCAGTTTCTCTTGTGCCCCGCCCCCTTTGCCACGCCCACTTACCCGTCGGCCCGAGTAGGAGTTCTGAGCCAGTCTTTGCCGTGCCAATGCTGGGTAAACATGTCAGGCGCTCTCGCTAATCGAAGCAACAAAACTTGCTTAAAACCTTAACTGCAATGATACCTTTTCCATTTAACTAGGAAATGTTTTGTAGTAAAGGATGTTGGAAAAAAAGTACCAAGGAACGTCATCGGCCTGAAAGGTTTGTAAAGTAACGAAAGTTCCCTCTATGAAAACAAAAAGGTACATATTCTACAAAGAACTTAGTGTTTTAACATTTTTCCTTAAATATGGTATCCACACACGCACATAAAACCCTTTTCTCTCTATAAGATTTCACTGACTTCACGTGTATAGAATGAGATATCTCATTTCGAAGCGAAGCCAGTGACATTTCGTTTTCCTACTTCTATGTTCAAACCTCTGATATTAAGGAATTACACAGGGAAAATTACAATATGGTTATGATACTGTGGTAACTTACCAGCCATGACAAATAGGTGACTTAATATGTTTAACAGTAATAGTGGCACAGCTGCGATGTGTTATTGCCAAGCTCCGAACTTTCTTGGCGGCAATCAGCTGCAGTCATGGGAGGAGGCAGGTTGGTTCTTTTCAAACATTTTGATTCAGGTACCAAATTTTAGTGCTACCTTTGTCATAAAGAAATGAATTCAAAGTCTATCTATCTATCTATCTATCTATAGCCCGACGCCCTAATCCCGCAAAGGGTGGCCGCAGACAAGACAAAACGCCTCCAAGTCGCTCTGTCACCCACCATTTGACTACCCTCCCCCCAACTCACCCCCCCTTCCTCATATACCTCTCTACTCCATCCCTCCACCTCATCCTCGGTCTACCCCTCCCTCTCCCTCCCTCCACCTCACCTACATACACCCTCTTAGTTAGTCTTTCATTCTCCATTCTCTTCACATGTCCAAACCACCTCAGTGTATTTCTCCTAATCTTCTCAACCACATCCACATCTACCCCACAACGTTCCTTCACTTCTTCATTCGTCAACCTGTCCCTCCACGTCACTCTGTGGTAGGTCTCCATATTATAATTGCAAATCATAATAGATAGATAGATAAATAGATAGATAGAGAGACAGATAGAAGCAGGAAGTCAAATGATGAGAAGGTGTTGTGTCTGCGAGAATCGAGCAATGCTAAACATGCTTACACTGAGGAAAGCTGACGACAGCGGCCAGTAAGATGATGCAGTTAGCTGTCAGCAGTCCTCTCGTGAACAAAGATCTAGTCCACCCCTGCTATACCAGAATTTAGGAAAGAGAGCTCAGACGGAGATTAGCCACCGAACAGGCTAGAAGAAGGAGACAAGCGACCCTAGAGAGAGGTCGAGACGGAGATTAGCCTTAGAACAGAGAGAGAGAGAGAGATAGCGAGACAGGGAGGTAGCTACCCAGGACTTATACTATTATACCTGTTTAATATTTCCAAGACAAATAAAAATAGTCCCATACTATTCTTTACCTCTCCCGTCACTACATGACATCTGGTGGGGAAACTACTACAAGATATAAAAGCCGCTCGACCATAAGTCTAAACTATACTTCTCTACAAGTAACTACAAAGTCTTTATGACATTTGGTAGCAGCGAACGTATACGAACCTCGTCTACGAATCAACATTAAATTCCTACAAAATATCAAGATTGAAAAGAACCAACAATATCTGCTCTTGACAGTATTCTCTCCATCATGCCCCCTCCGTCTCCCAGATCATTACGCTGATGCAGAGGTCAAGAGATCACCGACGCCTTGCAAGTAGCTTAACGACAAACCAGCAAATCTGCGGACATCGTCTCTGAATTAAAAGCAAATTTCTACAAAAGCAACCGAGACTACAAGATTAGCTTCAGTTCTACATTGAATCCTACAAAATACAGCCTACAGTGCAAATAATCTACAATCAACTACAGCCATCTACAATCAACTACAATTAACAACTCTACGTCGTCTGTATAATCTTCTACACGCACCTACAAGTAGCGGCAGTCTTCATCCCACAACGAATAAATCACTAGAGAAAAGGACCGAGAAAACTTCCACATAGAATAAAGGGAACAAACAAACGAAGAGTGAGACACGACTCACAACTCATCTTACTCACCCGTCTTCACTCAAGTTACTCATCGCTACTCATTCACTCACCACAGCTACCAGTGTGGGAAGCCGACGTCACCATGTGCTGAGACGACAACACGTTAATCAACCCGCGAAGGACGACGCTATCACCACGTGCGACACCACTCACACCATTCTCACCACGGTAAAAATTAGTGAGTTACATAGTTACTTCATTTATACAATACACAGTGATAGACAATAAGCTTCTGCACAAACATATAAAACGTGCTGTATAGTTACAGTTTAAATACACATACTTACTTCAGTTATCTGCATAACTCAAATACTAAATAATCACCAACAATAAATATTCTACACTGTATATATTCATTCATTTATTATAACATTTATTTACTACCAACGAGTGTTACCATTTATACCTACATAAAATACGTGTTTCATATATACAACTATACATTAGTACATCTACAAAGTAATAAAGAAAATATCCAATCACAGTTACTCAGTGAGCAATTAAAAGAACTATATTAAACATTTATTAATTAAAGCTACCTAGTGGAAACAGACAAATTAAGTTACAAGGTAAACTAGAGAGAAAAAAAAAAAAATGGCCAACACAAATGCCGTTAGCAAGAGTGAACATCTTCAACACAATCGTGAAGACAATGATTTCCACACAGTGCTGACACACATATTACCCACGATAGGTACAGGTGAACAACAAGTCAGTGTGTATAGTTAATACTGTACATAGTGTATATATTTTTTATATAAAATAACAAAATATGGGACTATATAATATCATTTTCAGTAATATCTGTGCAATATAAACTAAACTTTAAAAAAGTATCTCAAGGAAATTAGTCAGCAATTATGCAACCATGAACAACATGGAAAAAGTGTACACAAGCAAAGAGAAACAAACTATAGAAAATCAATACAAAAAAAAAAAAGAAAAAAAAAGAAAGAAAGAAAAGTAAGAAAGAAAAAAAGAGAAATAAAGTAAGATCACATAACAAACAAATGAAAATAAGTGTAAATGTTACTATATATGCCAAAATACCACATAAACTACAAACAAAAAAAAGCAAATTGTGTCTCCACAAACAAGTGGCATGACACATCATCACTATCATCGACCGCAGCATATGTTAGGACTGCAGTTATTACAATTATGTTACTCCATATTATAATTATGTAACTACAAACAATATGTACCAATTTATGTGACAGTTGCATTAACAAGATGTAACTTTTATGTAACTTTAACTACAATTATGTAACTACAAACGATAGGTAACAATTATGTAACGACAAACGATTGCATTATGTTACACTTTGCCAATTATGTAACAGTTGCATTAACAAGATGTAACTTTTATGTAACTTTAACTACAATTATGTACCTACAAACGATATGTAACAATTATGTAACGACAAACGATTGCATTATGTTACACTTTGCCAATTATGTAACGGTTGCATTAACAAGATGTAACTTTTATGTAACTTTAACAACAATTATGTACCTACAAACGATATGTAACAATTATGTAACGACAAAACAGTTGCATTAACAAGATGTAACTTTTATGTAACTACAATTATAAGGCCAACACAATTATGCATTAACACAATATTTGGTAACAATTCATAAAATGTTACAATTATGTAGTACCACAATGTTAGTACAATATTATAAGTCATACAATTATAGCACAATTCTATATTACCAGTATCATCATACAAGTTAGGTGAAATATTAGACATTACTAAAGTGATAACTCAAATATGTAATGTATAACCTAGCAGTATTACCATTGCACAATTATATGCGTACGTCTGTTGTACATGCACGTCTTACAAAGTGTTATACAACAATCATTGCATTTATTCCAATATGTATTCAACTTATTTAAAATGTAATATTACTGAATAATCACTATTTACTATAAATAATATATGTATACAATATTCATACAATTATGTTACTTTACAATATTATGTATTTCACTTAATTAGCTTATAAGTTCATTATAATGTGTATGTAGTATGTATTAATATATTATGACTATTAAATGTCGATGGTACGCCATTTTCGCGCGGCCGAGCAATGTGGTAGGTCTCCATATTATAATTGCAAATCATAATAGATAGATAGATAAATAGATAGATAGAGAGACAGATAGAAGCAGGAAGTCAAATGATGAGAAGGTGTTGTGTCTGCGAGAATCGAGCAATGCTAAACATGCTTACACTGAGGAAAGCTGACGACAGCGGCCAGTAAGGAGATGATGCAGTTAGCTGTCAGCAGTCCTCTCGTGAACAAAGATCTAGTCCACCCCTGCTATACCAGAATTTAGGAAAGAGAGCTCAGACGGAGATTAGCCACCGAACAGGCTAGAAGAAGGAGACAAGCGACCCTAGAGAGAGGTCGAGACGGAGATTAGCCTTAGAACAGAGAGAGAGAGAGAGAGATAGCGAGACAGGGAGGTAGCTACCCAGGACTTATACTATTATACCTGTTTAATATTTCCAAGACAAATAAAAATAGTCCCATACTATTCTTTACCTCTCCCGTCACTACATGACATCTGGTGGGGAAACTACTACAAGATATAAAAGCCGCTCGACCATAAGTCTAAAATATACTTCTCTACAAGTAACTACAAAGTCTTTATGACAACTCCACATGCTCCTCTCAAGTAACTCTTTTCCACTGCTCTCACTCTTGACTTGTTCCCCTCTTGCAAGGTCCACGCCTCGCTTCCATACGTCAGAGTAGGGATCACAATACTATCATGCAGTGATTTCTTAACTTCCATACACACCTCCCTATTTCTCATCACAGCTTTCAGTGTACCAACAACCTTCCTTCCCTGCTGTACCGTTTCACGCACTTCATCCCCCAAAGTTCCATCCTTATTCATCACACTACCAAAGTACTTGAATGCACTCACATTCTCCATATCCTCACCATCCAACCTCACTGCACACTCTGTGACTTCATTCCTCTCAAACACCATAACTTTACTTTTGTTTACATTAACTTTCAGATTCCTCCTCCTACACACTGTCCCAAATTCATTCACCAAACCTTGCAACTCCCATTCATCTTCACTCAACAATACTGTATCATCAGCAAACAGCAACACCGGAATCTTCCAAATCTCACCCTCATTCATTAGAGCTACCCCTACATCCACTGCCCTACCTTGTACCTCCTTTACAACCCCATCCATGTACATATTAAACAGCCATGGAGACATCACACAACCCTGTTTCAGTCCCACATTGAGATCAAAGAATTCACTCAGCTCATCATCCACTAACACCGTAACCCTAGCTCCCTCGTACATACTCTTCACAGTACTCAACAATTTCCCCTCCACTCCATTTATTCTTAATACCTTCCACATACCTTGCCTATCTATTCTGTCATAAGCTTTCTCCAAGTCCATGAAGGCAGCATACACTTTCCTTCCCTTCTCTAGATACTTCTCCACTAAATATCTTAGAACAAATATCTGATCTACACACCCTTTTCCCTTCCTAAATCCCCCTTGTTCTTCTCCAACTAGCTCCTCTGTCATATGCCTAACCCTATCAATGAGTATTCTACCATATATTTTACCAGTTACACTAAAAAGGCAAATACCCCTGTGGTTACCACATACTTCTCTCTCCCCTTTTCCTGTATAAAGGAACAATTATACCTGATTTCCAGTCCTCTGGAACCCTTCCCTCTTCCCAGGCCAATTTACACAACTTCCATATCCACTCCACAACAATCTCACCTCCATACCTCAGCATTTCACCACACACTCCATCAATTCCTGGGGCCTTTCCCAACTTAATCTTCTTCATCGCTTCCACTACTTCAGCCCTACTGATCTCTTCCTCCCTCCTCTCATCTCTTCTTCTCCCAGCCATTCCCCAACCACTTATATTCTTTTCACTGCTCTCACTCTCTACATTGAACAAATCCTCAAAGTGCTCTTTCCATCTCCTCAATTTCTCTCTCTTCTCCACCAGCAATCTATTATTCCTATCTTTCACTCCTCTACTATTTCCCATTTCACACTGCCTTACTTTCTTTATCTCCTTCCAAAACAATTTCTTACTCTCCCTCCATTTCACACTCAGATTCCTCCCAAACTCTTCATCCACTTTCTTCTTACTCTCCTTCACCAGTCTCTTAACCTCCCTTCTCCTGCTCACATATATCTCTCTCTTCTCTCTCTCATCTTCTCCCCTACCTCTACTCGATAACTATTCACTATATGCCTTCTTCTTTTGTTCCACAGCTCGTTTCACCTCATCATTCCACCATGCTGTCCCTTGCACACCCTTGCATCTCCTCCTCACTCCACAAACCACCTCACACGCTGCGCCTATCTCTTTCGTGAATATCTTATATACGTCTTCCACCCCTTCCATCTGCTCTAGCTCATATCTTCTCAATCATTCTTCCACTACGCTCTTATACTCCGTCATTTTCTCACTATCTTGCAATTTCTCCACTCTTCTCACAGGAGCTGCTTCCTCCTGTCGTCCCCTTCGTCTCCTCAACCACTTTCTTTGCAGCTCTACCTTGGCCATCACTAAGTGATGGTCCGAGACTCCATTCCCCCACCCTCTCCACATTCTTGCATCCAACACTTGTCTTCTCATTCGTTCATCCACACACACGTAGTCTATAATTGCCTTTCGTTCAACAAGTTCACCATCCATCCTCCTCGTTACTCTCCATGTATACCGGTGGATCATCTTATGACGAAAGTAGGTGTTGGCTATTGCCAACCCCTTACAAGCACAGATCTCCACCAAAGCACTACCATTCCCATCCACTTCAGCTGGCACACCCCACTGATCAACCACTCCATCCACTTGTACATTCCCAACTTTGCCATTCATGTCTCCAATCAACAGCACTCTCTCGCTCCTTCCAAACTTGTCCATACATGCTTCTACTCTCGCCCAAAACTCATCTTTCACTCTTGCCACTCGATCCTCTGTCAAGGCATACACATATACAATCGCCCACACTTGTATACCTACTTTCATCCTCACCCATACAATCCTTGCACCCACTGTTTGATACTCTTTTATATTCTCCTTCCACTTCTTGCTTATCATCAGACATACTCCCTCTCTTGCCCTCTCATTCTCACTGACTCCCGCACATATACCTAAACCATATTCCCATTCTCTCACCCTTTCACCTTTCCATTTAGTTTCAGTCAATCCACATATATCCACTTTTGCATTCTCAAGCACCTGAACAATCTCTCTCTTTCACTTCATCATTCACTCCTCTCACATTCCATGTTCCCACCCTAAGAATATCCTTTGTCCGTTCCTTAGTCGTCAACGTATGGTCCGTCTGGGTCCGAGGCGTTTTACTGGCTTTTTTAGTTAGTTCTTTTTACGGGGTGGGGCACTAACCCACCACCAACCCTTTTAGTCACCTCGTACGACAAGCAGGGATACTGGGGGAGTATTCTTGAAACCCCCCTACCCCCAGGGGGGGGGTAAATAATACAATAATATTTCGTGGTAAGGCTCATTATTCTATCAATAAGAATAATTATCTCAGCCAATCAGCAACAAGTAGAGCTGGAAGAGGGCGGGGCATCAGTAGGGGGCGGGGCACATGAGAAACTGGCCAACACGACCGGTATAGGAACGGGGACCCTGGTGGTTGATGCTGTTCCTAAAACCGGTTAATTAATCAGACGAAATTCGTACAAGCCCCTGTGATATGCTGCTGTTTATAAATAGCTGGCTAATTTATATAATTACGTCTAACTACACTACCACGGATACAGTTCACTAATTAATGATTGCCAACATTCCAAAAGGAAGGAGGGATAGTTCCCACAAAAAAAAAAAAAAAAAAGTCGCCAGCACTCAGACTCCTAGTTTGTTAACTCTGTGGATTCGTGTCTCCACAATTCACGCACTTCACGAAATATACGAAATGTGTGTGCTTACAGGGTCTGACCACTGATCGCATAAAACCCATTGTAAGGTATAATAATAATAATAATAATGAGAGGTATCTAGCTAGTTACCCAAGGAACAAGCGTACCATGCTTGAAGTAAAATAATGAGGAAATATGGAAATAGTCCCCAGTTTGACAATGGTCCCCAGTTTGACAAGTGTTTGGTGGAAAGAACGAAAAAAAAATGTGCACCTACTGTAGGGTCTGCACATATGAAGACCACAATAAATAGATAACGCTATGCCAAATTACACGGCCAGTCACTCGGGAAGTAAAATAAATCTGACATTAATTTGCTGCACCTCTCAATGCCCATATCTTTAACATCTGAATGCCAGAGTTTCTCTCAAAAGAATAACGTAATCCTGAGGTTCCATAGACTGATTTCCCAGGTGAATCAAAACAAGCAAAACTTGTGCTCGAATCAGATTTAAACACTGGCAGCTAGAACTTCTTAAACTGACAGCTAGGACTTTTAACTGTATATTTAAACATTGATAGCTAGGACTTCTTAGATAAAAAAAAAAACATTGGCAGCAGCTAGGACCTCTCAGCTTTTAACACTGCCTGCTAGAACTTCTTAGATTTAAACATTGACTGCTAGGACTTCTTAGATTTAAACACTGACTGCTAGAACTTCTTAGATTTAAACACTGATTGCTAGAACTTCTTAGATTTAAACACTGACTGCTAGAACTTCTTAGATTTAAACATTGATTGCTAGAACTTCTTAGATTTAAACATTGACTGCTAAGACTTCTTAGATTTAAACACTGACTGCTAGGACTTCTTAGATTTAAACACTGACTGCTAGGACTTCTTAGATTTAAACACTGACAGCTAGGACTTCTTAGATTTAAACACTGTCAACTAAGACTTCTTAGATTTAAACACTGACTGCTAGGACTTCTTAGATTTAAACACTGACAACTAAGACTTCTTAGATTTAAACACTGATTGCTAGGACTTCCCAGAATTCAACAAAGGTAGCTAGGACTTCCGCCTGAATAGGATAGCCAAGTATATCATATAGCAAATAATGGACTAACAATACTATTACCAAAAACAATTAATTAATAACTAATGATAAAACTATTCTAAATTTTAAAACCCGTCACAAAAGTAAAGCAATAACCTGACATTAAGGCCTGTAGTCACGTCGGTTAAGGAAGCTACCAAATACCTTTACTTTAGTAATTTATTTTGCTTATTTCTCCTTATTGTCCTCTTCTGTGTTTTGTAAATTCTTCTCACATCGTTTCACTTTACATACAGAACGTACAAAACGACATTAATCAGCCATATCTAAGAATAAATCGTTAAGAGGTTCAGGAGCCTCCTTATCCGACGAGAAAAACGGGCATAAGTCCCTCACGGTCGCGTATTCCTTTTTTACTCGTATTCCCGCTATTGACAAACGATTTAATACAGATCAGTGAGTCAAAGGAACCATCCTCTATTCATTTACAGATAACACCAATCTATGTTACTGTGTTATAGGGGCCGGGGAATGGGACTACTGGTACTATTAACTTTATCATTTTCCTAAAAACCCCGTATTATATCACACTGACGAAATAAACCTAGTGCTTTGTCGTATGGGCGTGACAATTAAAGCTTTATATTTTAGTTAAAGTTTGACGATAATATTCTAAGGGTTGGATACAGAAGGCTGATGTTAATGGAAGGTGAGATGAAGGGAGAAAATGTGAAAAATAAATATTGAGAGAGAGAGAGAGAGAGAGAGAGAGAGAGAGAGAGAGAGAGATGGGCAGGACTCTGTGATTCAGCCGAGACCATCAGAGAAATCCACCGAGTTCAGGAACGTCATCTGTCATCACCACTTACTGTCATCACCACTCAATCATTACAACTTAGGCCTACTGTCATCTCCACTCACCGTCACCACTCTCACCACTCACTGTCATCACCACTCACTGTCATTACCACGTACTGTCAATTCCACTCACCGTTATCACTGTTAACACTCACTGTCACCACCACTCACTGCCATTACTGTCATTACTCATCATTATTCATCACCACTCATCACCATCACTATCACCACCATCATTACCACTAACTTTCAAAACTGTCATTACCAGTCACTGTCATTATCTTCACTGCCATCACTCATCACCACTCACCACCATCACTCACCACCACTCACATCACCACCCACGGTCATCACCATTATCTCCCATCACTGGCATCAGCGTCATGACTAATGACAGTCAACACAGATCACTGTCATCGCTACTCACTGCCATGACCATTGTCATCACAGCCATCAACCAATGGCCTCACTGCCATTACCATTGACTGGTATCACCATTCAGTCACTACTGTCAATGGAACTGACTATCACCACTCACTGTCATCACCAATCAGTCGACACTTACATCACACATCACTATCATCACCATTCAGTCATCATCATTAAGTTATCACTTTCATCATCAATCGCTACCATCGTCATTCATCATTTTCATCACCCATCATTATCAACACTTTCATCGCCACTCACTGTCATCACCAACCTGTCATCACGTTCATCAATCACTATCATCACCCATTTTATCATCACTCATCGCCACTTATTATCATCGTTTTCAACACAACTCACAATCATGGCTTTCAACAACTCACTATCACTCACCACAGCTCACTGTCAATTTCATAACTCAAAGTCACTTTCGCCACAACCCACTGTCACTTTCACAACTATCACTTTCACAACTCATTATCTATTTCACCAAAACTCACTATCATCACTCATCGTTCATTATCATCACTTTCTTCACTCATTATTCACGATCACTCATCACCATTCACTATCATCACTTTCACCACAACTCACTATCATCACTTCCATCACCACTCACTGTCATCACTTTCATCATCACTCACGATCATCACTTCACCACCACTCACTGTCATCACTTCAACTCAGTCATCACTTCATCACCATTCACTACTGTCACCATCACCACTATCATTACACCATAACTCACTCATCACCACTCACTATTGTCACCATCACCACTATCATCACACCATAACTCATCACCACTCACTGATATCACCACTCACAGTCATTACTCATTACTCAATGTCATCACTCATCGCCACTCACCGTCATCGCCACTAACAGTCACCATCACTCACCGTCACCACCAAAACCGTCATCACCACTCACCGTCATCACCACTCACCGTCACCACCACTCACCGTCATCACCACTCATTCAATTATGGATGGGCGGAAGCTTGTCTACAACTTACCACACTCCCACTACGCCCTCACTGCTAACTACAATTGTCATCACACCCTCATCATACTCACCACCTCACCACCACCACACTGCATCATGTCAAAATCAGGCCAGCCCAACTGCTTTTGCAATCAACCACTTTCCACTTAATTCCTAACTAATTAACATTTTTCAAGAACAGGGACCTCTTTGCTGTACTGTTCATAAGCAATGACTTTTGTAATTATACACGGTTTGTTTTCATTTGGAGTACTCCGGCTATTCTGAAACTTTGGTTGTGGGGTAGGTACGACTCTCCTTGGTTACTACTCAAATCAGCCCTCCAATATGACAACAACTGGTCATCAATTAAACTGAAAGTGTTGAGGGATCTTTGGCAGATGAAATAATCCGACCACAGCCACTGTATTTATTTAGCTCAGTAAAGACTTCTTTCGTCAAAGTATTTATGAACATTCTTTTGCATCGTTTACAGCAAGATCACTTTTTTTTTTTTTTATTCCTACTATCACGAGACAAATTTATTCACGCAACTCAAATGTTTTACATATTTATATTTCAGTCACTCAAATATTTCCTTACTTTTACCTATCACAATTTGCTATCACCTTTTTAAGTAGTGTCACTTTGTTCTATTGTATTTTTCAGTGTCTTTACCAAGCACTCTCTCTCTCTCTCTCTCTCTCTCTCTCTCTCACACACACACACACACACACACACACACACACACACACACACACACACACACACACACACCATTAATATCAGTTTAGTTCTTATTGTCCAGAGAGACCAACTGGTCTTCGCTTGCTGGGAGGAAGAGGAGGAGGAGGAGAGGTAAGAAAGCATTGAGGGGAGGAAAAAACAAACGAGAAGGGTGGAGAAAGAAAGAAGTGGGTGAAGACAAAGAACAAAGATAACATAAATGAAGGAACAAATGTGGAGAACGTAACGAGGGGAAGGATGAGGGCGAGATGAATGAGTAGAAAAAATTTAGATAAAGTAGAGGTGATAAAAGATGAGGAGCAAAAGTGGAAGATGGTGTATGAGGAATGGAAAATAAAAGCAATATACTCAACACGAACGAGGGAAAAGCAGAGAAGAGGAGGAGGACGTTGAGGAACAAGGAAGGAGGAAACAAAAACAAAAGACCCTACGAGAGAAAGGAGGCCAAAATAAAAGCTCGAAAGAAGATACAGACGAAAATGGAATGTGTATAAACAAAACAAAACAAAAACAAGAGACTAAGAATAAAAGGTAGCCCAAGAACATAATTTGTTTTAATTTTCATTTCTATTTCTGTTTCCTCCTGACGATTTTTTTTTTCACCTTGACCCGCATTTGGTCCAGTCTTTCATGTTTTATTCAAGTTTACACCAGACGATTTTATTCAGCTGGGTACCCAAGACTCAGAGGTTCGTATTCCCATCGGTTAAGAAAGCTTCCTAGCACCTCTTTCTTAGCGATTTATTTCTGGATACGGCTGGTTAATAATAATTCGTAACGTGCTGAAAACGGTGGTACTGGAATGATTCAGATGACACAGAGGAGGACAGTAAGGAGTAATAAGTAAATAAATCGTTTAGGAAGTGTTAGGAAACTTCCTTAACCAAGGAGAATACGAGCCACAGAGTACTTTCACTGTCAACCCTTCTCTGGTCGGAACAAGTCTAGTAATGTATCCTCAGATGATTTTATTCAACCGAGAGTATATTAGTGGATCCTGAGAGGTGCGGTTTTCGCACAGGTGGGGTTAGTTTTCATTCTTCCCATCAGTGCCAGACGGTTCTCCCAAGCTAAACAAAATCGTCAGGTCGTAGCAGGAACAATTAAAGCCAGATTCCATTATACTATTAGCTTTAAAGATTGTAAGAAGTGGGAAAAAGTAAAAAAAAAAAATGATAAAGCCAATGCAAGGGGACAGGACAGGATGAATGGAGAAATAGTGGAGCAGAAGCCTGGTTGTGTCAGCCCCCAAGTACTAAACGAAAGTATGGAGTAAATAGCAGAATATGAAAGCAAGAATGAGTTGCTGAGAGAAAGTGTGTGTGAATTACAAAGAAAGTGAGGCGGTGCAAGGAAGGAGGAAAAGAGGGAGGAAGGAAAGGAGGTCAGAGAAGAAATAGGCTGGGCGAGAGAACTGTTCCGTAAGAAAGGGAAACGATTTGTCTCCATTAATCAATACGGGATTAAGGCTTGACTCACGCTTGTCTTTCCTCACCCATCTCTCTCTCTCTCTC
This sequence comes from Coenobita brevimanus, assembly GCF_032717465.1. Classification (NCBI taxonomy): domain Eukaryota; kingdom Metazoa; phylum Arthropoda; class Malacostraca; order Decapoda; family Coenobitidae; genus Coenobita; species Coenobita brevimanus. Next base: position 13,330,505 of record NC_136954.1, read on the forward strand.
TCTCTCTCTCTCTCTCTCTCTCACACACACACACACACACACACACACACACACCTTTTTCCATCTCTATTAATCTTTTTAAAAATTTCTTCATTTTCACCCCTTCCACCTTTACGTATATTTCTTCACCTCTCAAACTTTTTATCCACTCTTTCCCCGCCTCTTTTTTCCTTCCACTTTTCTCTCTCTGTTCCTGTCCATTTTCATACTTCCATTTTCGCTTTTTCCACTCACATCGTTTTCTTAGCTCTTCCATAATTTATTTCCATTTTTCTTTCTCTTCTCTATTTTTTCTCTGGTCTCACAGTCCCTTTCATTTCCCTTTTCTTTCACTTTCAACTCATCTTTCTCCTCTTTCATTTTCCTCTCATTTTCAAGTCTTTACTCCTATATATCGTCAGATTAACAGATGTTTTGTTTCTCTGAGCTTTATCTTCTATCTTCTCTCCACATTCTCAGGCTCCTATGACTCACACTTAGCTGAGCAAAGTCTGGTGTGCTGCCGTAAAACACCTGAGTTATCTCGACTATGTGAAAGCTAATCATTTCAGCATTGACACTCCTAAGCTCTAATGAGTTACTTGCAGATAAATAAAATCCTCCTCCGTTAGATGGAAGAGTACCAAAGTTTTCCCGGTCATGAAAGGGTCAATCTTTATTTCAGTTTTTGCATTTCTTCATCTCATATATTCTTCTGACACGTGGCAGCATCTCTAGGTTCGGCTTTGTCCGTCTGTATCTTCCTAATGATTTTCGGACGTGCATTACTTCACTCTCATAGACTTTAAATACTTTAATGGAGCCACACCACACCACACCACCCTCACACCAGACCAAACAAAATCCTCCTCCCACACTACACTACACCAAGGGCATACACCGAAGGGCCTGGCAGCTTCCTCATCTACTTTTTTGTACTTGTCTTTTAATCACTTACAATATTCATCAATCCAACTACACCAGTAATGAAGGAAACAGTCCAAGCATGTATTCAAAATGGACGGTGGACTTTAATGCCGAAGTAATGACATGTGAAGGCTTTTGGCACCTGGGAGAACTGCCGGCCCTCAGGGAGAAAGCTGTCAAGTCTATGCCCAAAGTCGGCGTCCGCGGTGGAAGATTGCCTCACTCACCCTACGACTCCACCCACAGAGGTTCCACCCTGCAAACCTCCAGGCACCAACTTTTCCCATTCTAAGTATCTCCCGGCAGGAACAATCTACTTCCTCTGGGCATAACCTTTACTGTTCCCCCCTGGTCTTTTCACTCCAGCCTGAATATTTCGAACATCACTCTATGGGCAGGATAAGCCTATGGGAACGTGCTGCGTGCCCATACACCAACAGCTGCCGTGCACATATTATGTAGATGATAGACCAGCAATATCAGCAAAGTCAAGGTCAGTAACTAATACAATAATAGCAATTCCGACCCACAGCCGTGTAGTTACGGGATTAATGACGGTATATCTAACATTTCCAGAAGCAAATCTCTCTCCTAAGCTGGACACAATCGTCTTGAGGCATCAGGAATGAAACAGAAATGAGATCCTCGCGTTAAAGGAGTCATGTGTGTGTTACTGCTGTATATCGATTGGGTGTATGTTTTAGGGTTATTCTAAATGACTTAGAGGAGTTCATAACACCTCTTCTCGACGTTTCATTTTGCACACTACACGTCGATAGCCCCAAGTATGTTACTGATGCTATGCCAATATTTTAACGATATAAATGGCAAACAGAAAGATAAGTTTGCTAGATAAACAGCTAAGGACGAGGTGAAACGTCCAAGGTAGCTTTATCGCACATCTTCCTAACTTGTATATTTCTGCACTTTCCACGTTAATATTCTCATGTAATTTCAATAAATTACATGAGAATATTAATGTGGAAAACGTAGAAATGGATGATAGACCAGCAATATCAGCAAAGTCAAGGTCAGTACCCATAACAGTTGGTACCAATGTACCAACTACATCGATATTAAAACTATAGCACAAGAGAATGTTCAGGGGTAATACGCTAAACAAAAGAACCCTAGCTGTCGCCGCAATGCATTGCTCAGTACGACTCCGCCAAGCCTTGTGTACGGACTCGCCATACAACTTCCATGACCTCGCTGACCAAATCAGTTCATCGTCCCTTCATACTGTATCACTGACAAGTTTGTCGAAATCCGTCAAGAGGTTCAGGAGCTATCGCGCCCACACCCATATAACCTTGTACTTTAACCACTTGACCTTGCTGACCTAATCACTTCATCGTCCCTTCATACTGTATCACTGACAACAATTTTCTCGAAATCCGTCGATGGGTTCAGATATCGAGCTCAAAAAGATAAAGTATGGTGACCCCATATGACCTCCATCTCTAACCCCTCGACCTTGCTGACCAAGTCAGTTCACCGTCCCTTGATACTGCATCACTGACCAAAGTTTGGTGGAAATCCGTCAATGGGTTCAGGAGATATCACGGCCACAAGAGTGTTATGGACGCACGGACCCACACACGCACGCACCCATTCATGCACACACAGACGGACACACCAATCTTTTCATGCCTCCGTCCACCGAAAGAAAAATGCAATCTAAAGCCTACTATGCAAGCTAAAATTACGATAGCGTGCCAAGAAGGTTCCTACGCCGCCTACACTCAGCATGATGTGCAATTATGCACCGTATTCTCGTCAGTTAAGGAGCTCCCTAACACTTTTTCCTGAGCGACTTATTTTGCTTATTACACCTTATTGACCTTATCCGTGTTACATATATCATCCTAATATCGCCATACTCTGCAGAGATATCGTACAAACGAATATTAGCCAGCCATATCCAAAAACAAATAACTAAGGAAGAGGTGTCAGGGAGCCTCCTTACCCCACGTGAATACAGGCCCACGTCTGCCGTATAATCCAGAATACTGACGTCAGCACGCACACCACAACATACACTTGTCGACTTGAAGACTAATATTAGCTTCTGCACATAAGTTTCAACCTTGTGTCCGCTAATTACCCCACCGACCAAAAAATTATTTAGTGGGGATTTTCACGCTAATCAACTCTCAGGCGGGAGACTGGGGAAGTATGAGAAATAAAGAGAGGAGGGGGAGAGATGGAGGAGGAGAGGAGAAGGAGGAAGAAATTAAAGGGTTGAAGAAAGGGAGGGAAGGAACGGTGAAGCAAGAGATTTGAAGGGAAGAGAAAAAGAAGATGAGATGAGGGGAAGGAGGAAGAGGGGGTCTGAGAAGGGGTGGAGGAAAAATAAAGGAGAGGAGGGGAGGGGAGAAAGGGGAGGGGTGGAGCGGTACAAAGAGATGAGATGGAGCGGGAGGGAAGGAATGAGGAGATGGGGGTGAGAATTTAAGATTAGGGGAGAGGAATGGGACTGAGTTCAGAGGTGAAGAAGAATAAAGGGTCGGGGAAGGAAGGGGAAGAGGAAATAGGTAAGGAGAGCGGAAGGGTAGAGAACGTGAATAGAGAAGGGGAGAGAAAATGAGGGAAAGGTGGGGATTGGGAAGGGTGGGGATTGGGAAGGGAAGGGATTGGGAGAGGGTGGGGAAGGGAGATAAATACAGAACAGAACTGGAAAGTGGGGAGAAGAGGAGTGGCGGCGAGAGGAAAGCGGGAAGAAAAGAGCTGGGAAGCAGGAAGGGAAGGAATGAAGTGGAGAGGGAGAGGGAGAGGGGAGGGAAAATAATGGGAGGGGAAGGGAGAGGAGGGGAGGGGATAAGGGAAGGGAAAAATAGTGAAGGGGAGGAGGGAGATATTACGGGAGGGAGGTAATTAGGGCGTGGCCTAATTTATAAGTTAATTACTTGATGAACGATGAGATAGTGCTATTACCTGGCTGGCCGCAGTGTGTGTGTGTGTGTGTGTGTGTGTGTGTGTGTGTGTGTGTGTGTGTGTGTGTGTGTGTGTGTGTGTGTGTGTGTGTGTGTGTGTGTGCGTGCGTGCGTGCGTGCGTGCGTGCGTGCGTGCGTGCGTGTGTGTGTGTGTGTGTGTGTGTGTGTGTGTGTGTGTGTGTGTGTGTGTGTGTGTGTGTGTGTGTGAACCCTCTCATAATCAAGAACAACTCAAGTGTTCTGTCAGGCAACCACAGACGAACTTCTTCAGTTAAGAATTGTTATCAAACCCAGTCTGTTTGGTTATGCAGACCCATCAACCGCAGGCAAGCAACCGCCATTGCAGGGCTGTCCGTCCAGTGAACCATTGCTACCTTGTGACTGACAGCGTTCCGCGACAGCGAGGCGCGGGGAAAAGTGCGGAGGTTTGGTTCTTGGACCATTTGCGTTGCTCCAGCAGTTAACAGAGGCATCATTGCAAGCTCCACATCACCGTTACATAGTTATATGGTTACCACCGAGCGCTGTAAATAGCTCCTGGCTTACAGGAAGCCATTCAACTTGTCATTCAGTGTAAAGCCGCCTGATGAGGAAAGAAGGGTAGTAAAAGGTATTAGGAAGATAAGGTGAAAATAGGAAGGGAGGAGGGCAGGCACACAGATAGAATGATGAATGTGAGGAGGACGTAGGCAGCACTACAGCAAGTAGTGGACGACGGTGGCCACCAGGTACCACCTTCAGGTATGAGTAAGTCAGGGAAGCTTCAGTGTTAATACCGGTACATGTACGATGATTCCTGACCGGCACAACACTGCTCTCCTATTCCAGTACAACCCAGACGATTTTATTCAGCACAGAGTGAGTTTCAGGAGCCTTGGTGTTAAAATTCTACCGGCACTTCCCACCCATACCCAGGTAATGAAAAATGCAGGTGGACTGGATGTGTGCACTGCCTCAGGTGTGTAAGTAAAACAAGACTTTTAGCCTACGTAAAAACCGACAGGCAGAAATGTGTGTGTGTGTGTGTGTGTGTGTGTGTGTGTGTGTGTGTGTGTGTGTGTGTGTGTGTGTGTGTGTGTGTGTGTGTGTGTGTGTGTGTGTGTGTGTGTGTGTGTGTGTGTGTGAGAGAGAGAGAGAGAGAGAGAGAGAGAATTTCTCTTGGTCTGACAGAAGTGCCGGAAGTCATTTACATATTCAAGAATTCTGAGGCCACTTCATCCGGAAAAACGCACGAATAGGAAACAATTCGAAAGAAATTGAGAAATACAGCAAGAGATAAGGAAAAGAAAGACATATGCAGCGAGAAAGATAGAAATATTATCTGGTGAGGTAAAGTATACGAGATAAAGAGAGTGAAAATTCTGATTCTCTCTCCCTCTCTCTCTCTCTCATCATCGTCACCATCACCATCCTCCTCCTCTTCATGATGACAATAACGATGGCGATGATGACGGTGAGAGAGAGAGAGAGAGAGAGAGAGAGAGAGAGAGAGAGACCACCTGAGAGGCGTTTACTGTTTTCAAGAATTCCGTCCGTATGAAAAATAACAAAAAAGGTGAAAAGAAAGACAAGGCAAATCATGCGAGAAATGAAAATAAAGCCAGTTAGAGTGTGAAACATACAGTTTCTCTCTCTCTCTCTCTCTCTCTCCTGGTGTGGCACTGGGATAGAGGGACTGGCATTTACATATTCAAGAATTCCGAGATGATTCGAGACAGATCCCACGGTCCCAGTCACCTCAATACTCTATAACACACTCGAGTTTCTTTTCACCTTCTCTTAGTTCCTTTCCTTGTCTTTTCTGCCTACTTATTCTGTTCCATTTTTCCCTCCCTTTTCCTTCCCTGTTCCATTGTTCACCTTGCGTCATTTTTACATGTTCTTACACATATTATTGATATTTTCTAGTTGTTGCTGTTGTTCTTTTCTTTTTCTCTTCTTCTTGTCCTTCTTCTTCTATCCTTTCTTCTTCTTCCCCTCTTCCCTCTCCTTGTTCTTCTCTTCCCTGTTTTTAATTCTTTTTCTTCTCGTTTTCTTCTCAGTTTTCTTATTATCCTTCTTTTGTCCACGTCCTCCTCCTTATCATTTTCTTCTTTTCCTTCTTCCTCCTGGGTCTGAGGCAGAATCTACGATCACATTAAAACCCAACTTCACTGGAATCTTTTTTTTTCTCTTTTTTTCCTTTTTTATGTAGTTCTACTTCATCTATTTCCCTACTTATTTTCTTTCCCTCTTCTTTTCCTCTAATAGGTTTGCTTTCCTAAATTCTTCTGCTTTTTCTCTGGTTCTTGCCAATATTACAGACCTTGAGAATATTGGCCACCAATGAAAAATAAGCAGGAAATGTGAAATACTGGGCTAAGAATCATACCAAGCCACGCTCAGCTTAGAAATATTAATTAGCACAAGAAGGCGAGGAAATATTATGTAGAAAAACATACCAAGACACTGTCATTTTATGAATGTCAGTCAGCAGAAGAAAGTCATAAGTACAGGAAGAGAAATAATCAAACTTTTGCCTCGGACTGTAGGTAAACTGAAGAATGGTAAATGACTGGACTGGGTGAGTAATTACTGATTAGGATAAGTGGACTTCGTGAAGCAAGTGGTGAAGGAATATGATAACTGGGATTTAATAATTGATGGAAGCTGCAGTCGAGAACAGAAGTGTGTAATAATATTAATCATTATCATAATCATCTAATAATAATAATAATAATAATAATAATAATAACCAGAGGGGCACTCAGTGGAGCGCATCTCTCCGAGAAGGGCAACGTAATTTCCAAACCACCCTTCGTAATGGGTCAGGTTTTCTCATCAGTGACTAGGGCTTCGCGTCTGAATCTAGGATCTGTAATACGATCCGGCCAGGTCGCAAAAGTTAATCGATTGTTCCCTGGGACATGGCTATTAAATTTGGTCCAAATCTCTCTTTTAGTTTTTGAGTAATCCCGCTAAAAGACAAGCAAACAAACAAACAAACGGGGGAAAACATACTCTTCTTGTCGGACAGAATAATAATAATAATAATAAACTTCTTTGAGGAATCGACTGTAGCACCATTCGAACAGGGCAGTACTCCCGAGGTTGATGGCAAGCTGCTGACAGGGAGAGCTGGAGCTCCCGTTCACCGGCCCTCAGGACTTGATCCTGACCATCTCTCTTTGCGAACATTTTCAGTGCATTCATTTACACAGAGAGTAGGCCAGCATGCTCTCATAATACCTCTACCTTCAACTGTCTACACCACACTACATGCGCATAACATATCACACCTTCTATTCACTGTCTTTAGTAATGGCCGCTGCAATCTTAATATCAAATGAGGAGGTAACTTGGATTGCCACCACCGGCAGGATAGGGCTGGCGGCACAGGGTCCTCCCGGTCGCCATCAAGCGACTGCGCCGGCAGCGACTGTTGCTATTTCTGGGAATGCTCGTCACCGAAGAGGTGAAAGTGCGGCCTTTTACCACAAATTTAAACTCAGTTTATTTTTTTCTTCAGTCCATATCCCCTTTGGCCCTTTTCCTCACAGAACCACAAATCTCACCCTCTACCGATATATCTCCATTTTGTTTTCCCGGTTACCATCTCCTTACAAGTTTCCGTAACAAGGGCGGCACCTGTTCTTATATCAAATCCCAATATGCAGTTGACACTGTTTTAAACTTCACTTCTTCCAGTTTTGATTACTCATTATATAAACTAAATTGTCAAAACATTACCAAATATATTTGTGTAGTTTATCGTTCCCCCAATGCTTCTTCGGAGCCCAGTGTATTTGAGTCCATATCCACTCAGTTGAGCAACCTTAACCTTGCCCTTAGCACCGAAATTACCATTTTGGGTGATTTTAACATACATAATGTTGGATAGTTATTGCATTCTGCCAGGACTGACAACGCTGGTCTAGAATGCGAGCTGTTTGCAGAATCGTGTAATCTCACCCAGTTGGTAAAGCAACCAACCAGAATACCTGATAATCCTGACCATAACGTCCATCTCTTGGATTTATTCTTGACAAATAATCCAGATCAATACAGGATAGAGGTACTGTCACCACTTGGATCCTCTGACCACAATCTCATCAAAGCCTCATTAGTAAACCCTCCCACACCTCCCCGTTCTGAACCTGTCAGGGTGACCCGATGGCACTTTGATAGGGCAAACTGGGATGGATTTAGAAATTATCTTGCTGACATTCCATGGCAGTCTTTCTTCTCTAGTGATCCCAATTCTACCCAGTCCCACATTTGCGACTTAATACTAGCTGGTATGGATTTATTCATACCAAGTCAACAGTTCTCTAAAAGATCGAACTCTCCAAAATGGTTTGATGTCAACTGTGCCTGAGCAACAACCCAAAAGTCATTAGCATATAACTTACTTAAAATCAAAAACATCTGAATCACTCTCCCAATTTAAAATTGCTAGAAATCATGCAAAAGCTGTGTTAAATCTATCTACATCAAACTTTCTTCAAAAGCAAGCATCAAAACTACTTAACAACCCTAATGACGATAGAATATTCTGGTCAACTCTTAATTCTTTCAATAATAACTTTAACAAGTCATCTTCCATTCCCACACTAAAATCTTCAGATGATAACATTACAAATGACCCACGTGGGAAAGCAGATCTCTTTGCTAGCACCTTTGCCAGAAACTCTACCATAGACGATACCAGCCAGAATGTCTCAGTACTAGAACTTGATTCTCCCGAAATTGCCCCACTTAAAATACAGACAAGATACGTAAAATCCATCCTAGACAATTTACCTATCAACAAAGCTTCAGGCCCAGATGGAATTCCGTCAATTGTTTTGAAAAAGTGTTCCCCTGAACTTGCCTCTGTTCTAGCTAAATTATTCAGACTATGCATACGTACTTCTTTATTCCCAAATTCATGGAAAGAAGCCAATATCCACCCAATTCCGAAGAAAGGAAGTTCGTCTGACCTCACCAATTACAGACCAATAGCTGTCACATCTTCTCTTGGTAAGGTATTTGAAACATTAATTAATAAGCACATTGTTAAACATCTTGAATCCAACAACTTAATTAGTGATAGACAATATGGTTTGTGCCATGAAAGATCCACCATCGACATACTCAATCTCCTAACTCAATCTCCATCAATCAATTGATCTACATGAAGAAACTCATGCAGTAGCTCTTGATATTTCTAAAGCTTTTGATAGAGTATGGCACCGTTCCCTGGTGTCCAAACTCCCTTGCTATGGACTAACGTCTTTTGTTCCTTTGATATCTTCATATCTTAGTGACAGGAAAATAAGAGTAAAGGTAGATGATGTATATTCCAATGTTCACTCAATTAATGCCGGCGTGCTGCAGGGATCAGTTCTGGCGCCAACCCTATTTCTGGTTCATATTAATGATCTCTTATCTGTCACCCACAATCCCATTCACTCATATGCAGATGACTCAACACTACACAGTTCATTCACACTCAGACACCCATTTACAAAGTCCAATATCTCTACCTCTCAACTCAGTACAGCCATCTCCATAAATCAAGATCTATCTACGATCAGTGAATGGGGACAAAACAACCTTGTATCTTTTAATGCAATTAAAACTAAATATATACAGTTTACTAATAGACAGATATTGCCAGATTCGTACATTACCTTCAGTGCTACTAATATTCCTATCTCCAAAAGTATTGAAATTCTTGACATCTCACTTAACAATGCCCTCAGCTGGACCTCTCATGTTAGATCACTTCTTGGCTGATGAGCTGTTAGTTATAATTTATAAGTCATGTGTGCTCTCAGTTTGAATATTGCTCACCCTTGTGGAATGGTTGTGGAGAGGTTGCATTAAAACAACTAGACAAATGCAGAACAAAGCTGTTAGAATCATTAACAACTCTGCCATTACAAATAAACTACCTCCTCTGCAAGTAAGAAGGAATGTTGTCTCCCTTGAATTATTTTACAGATATTTTTATGGCAAATGCTCATACGAAGTTGCGTCCATGGTGCCACCTCTCCATGCCTTCCCTCGTGCTACACGGGCATCTGGTAGCGCTCATGACTGGATTGTCACTCAACCATATTGCAGAACTTCTGCCTATCAGAAGTCTTTCATTCCCCGAACTGCGTTTCTCTGGAACTCGCTTCCCCATAGTTGTTTCCCTCCAAACTTCAACCTACAGCTGTTCAAGTCTAACTGTTACAGATATTTTATGAACAGAGGACACCAGTAATCTGGTGAACGGATTATTTTTTTTTATTCATTTGTTTTTCCTTCCTCCGATCTGTTATTAAAAAAAAAAAAATTAGAGATGGCAGCCTTCTCGGTGAACTTGTAGTGCAAGTTGAAGGAACTTGTAAAATTCTCTCTCTCTGTCTCTGTCTGTCTGTCTCTGTTAAGTGTGTGTGTGTGTGTGTGTGTGTGTGTGTGTGTGTGTGTGTGTGTGTGTGTGTGTGTGTGATTATAAAGCTATAGTATACAATTTCAAATCTGCTTGTGTTAGGAGAGAGAGAGAGAGAGAGAGAGAGAGAGAGAGGGAAACTAAATGTGCCGCTCTCTTCTCTGATGTGGATATAATGAAGCGGGGAGACTGAGCTGGGGGGGGGGGATATGTGGCTGCGAGAGAGAAAAGATACTGATGAGGACGAAAAAGGAAAAATAATAATACTGGAGAGAGAGAGAGAGAGAGAGAGAGACAGAGAGAGAGAATCAGCAGCATCAAGAAAAGTGCCTGGAGAGATATATGAACAATAAAAAAAATATAAGTAAAACAGCGGTTGGCTTACTAAAGAAAGCAATGATAAAAGGCAAGAGCAGTAACTCGCGTAGGCGTCGTATTGGTAAATGATGAAGGAGTAAAGTTAAACCATTCAGTAGAAAACTAGAGAGACAGCAGATAAAACAGGAGGCTGAAAGATAAATGCACTAAAAGACAGGAGCACAGACCGTCGTGGGAGTAGCACAAGTAAATTTTAAAATAGCAACAGTAAAATAATTCAGTAGGCAAGTAGTAAAAGGAGGAACAGCAGAAGGAAACGTGAGGATGGAAGAGGTCACTATTAAAAAAAAACAAAAAAAAAAAAAGAAAAAAAAAACATGCTTACTGACCGTCGTGCGAGTCGTAGTGATAAATTTTGAAGCAGCAGTAGTAAAATAATTCAGTAGGCAACCAGTAGCAGGAGAAAACAGCAGAAAAAAAAACGGGAGACTGGTAGAGGTAACTATGATAAAAGAAAAAGAAAAAAAAAGGCAGACTCACTGACCGTCGTGTGCGTCGTAGAGGTAAATTTAGAAGCCGAAGTAAAATAATTTAGCAGGCAACCTGCAGCGGGAGGAAACAGTAAAAGAAAACGGGATGCAGGGAGAGGTAACTATGGTAAAAAGAAGACGTGCTCACTGACCGTCATGGGAGTCGTAGAGGTAAATGATGTGATCCCAGCGGTAGTGGTGGATGAGGTCAATGATGGCCTGGTGGTACTCGGGTCTCATCGTGGTGGCGTAGTCCATCAGACCAGAAGACGGGTTTGGTACCTGTACGCCAGAAAGACCGAGATATTTATTCTCTCTCGATATATACCGTAGTTTTTGTTGCTCTCACATATATGATTTTTGTCTCCATTATCTATCAATCTACATCTATTTATCAGTCTATATCTATCTATCTGTCTCTATCTACCTATATATATATATATTGTTTGGTTTCACTCTGGTACCTGAGGGAAACCAGATGAATAGGTGGATAAACATTCTCTCTCTCTCTCTCTCTCTCTCTCTCTCTCTCTCTCTCTCTCTCACACACACACACACACACACACACACACACACACACACACACACACCCATTACCAAAGAGCTTCGCATTTTCCTAGTTACACCATCTCTTTCAAAACTCCAGTATAAAAATGGATGCTGCATTAAGGAATATCTTCGTATAAAGTTAAGTCTCTTCAAACCGCTAAGCGAGTGTGTCATTTAAGCTTCCTTGTTGCGTCCACGCCTAAGATGTTGTTTCCGAGTAGTTAAGGGCTTTAGGGTGTAATTTAGGTGGTAGTACTTCATCGTTAGCCATAAACAGCATTATGTAACCTTACCATCGGCTTGTATGCTATTTTTACTGTTCTCATATTGATAATCTGATTCAATAACTTGGGGTATGCTATTGTGGTATACTGTGCAGAATCAATCACCAACGAAGAGCTGTTGGAAGATCTCAAAAGCCATTCATATAATTTCACAAGCCATTTAATTATGTACAACCCTGTGTGTCAGTCCTCCATCCCAAAATATCTCCAAAGCTGAAACAAGCTGACTAGTGAGAGGAGTGAACAGCTTTTTTTATTCCATCTTAGAGTGCCTACATTCAATGTGAGAATATGAAAGATTTACCCATATTTTGCATGTAAAACTACGTTTTACACACACACACACACACATTATGTACAGCTCCGTTCAGAAGTTCGTACTACACCCAAAGTGGAAGGCACAAGCCTCGGTCAGCTCTTTCTGGACAACATGTTAATACCCCGAACCGCTCGCCACCACAGACAGAGCAGCAAATACCGGAACAGTTTCAGTCACACGACGAATGCGAAAATTGAGATGAAACGGATATTTATACAGATATTGGTAAGTATTATTACATATTAATGAAGGAAATACGTGGACATTATGCGGTTGTGATGAAAATATGTATACAAGTAATAAGTTACAATACACAAATAGAGGGAAATGAAGAACTCTGATATGAATCAATAAGTGATTTGTGAGCTGACTATTCTCCCAATGAAACACACACACACACACACACACACACACACACACACTCACACACGCACACACAAACACACAAACACGCACACACAAACACACATACACGCACAAACAAACACACACACACAAACACACGCACACATAAACACACACACACACACAAACACACAACACAAACTCATAAGAACAACAACAATAACAACAACAGCCACCACCACCACAGTCTCCGTCACTTGCCACCCACCACAACCACCCACCACCATCAACGCCGTCGCCGCCACCGCCCACCACCACCGCCGCCACCCATCAACACCCACAATCCACCATCACCGCCTCCGCCGCAACCACCGTCCACCACCACCGACGCATTAACAAATCGCATAATTGTGGAGGAAAAGACATTGCAATAGTTTACTTCATCCGTCCTGTTTGTATGGGAAGGCCAAGGAACACATTATATTTATTAAGTGTGAGTAATCTTGCAGCCGTGGCTCAGTGGGTTAGAGCGCTCCGCTCTGACCGAAGGGTCGGAGGATCGAATCCACCCAAGGGTCATTGGTAGACATCAGGAAGGGCATCCGGTCATAAAATGCTACACGCTCTAGTTCAGAAGTCCTCTACCCAGGGGCAACGCATTAGCCCTTCGGGGATACCTGGGGTAAAACCAAATTATATATATATCTATATATATATATATATATATATATATATATATATATATATATATATATATATATATATATATAATCTTGCATCTAATAGGAGGTGGATAATATACAAGCATAATTATACGGAAGTTTTCAGACAAAAAAGAGACAATTTTATTTTTATTTCCATTTTATAGTCAACAATATATATATATATATATATATATATATATATATATATATATATATATATATATATATATATATATATATATATATATATATATATATATATATATATATATATATATATATACACACGAGTATAATCTGTATTATATCTATATCTATCCATATTATTTCTATATCTGTCTCTATACCATATCTAATTATCTATATCATATCTATATCTACATCTTTATTATATCTATCTATCTAACTATCTATAATATATGTCTATTGTAACTATTATATCTAGCTATTGTGTCTATTACATCTATCTATCTCTATCTATCTATCAACAATATCTATCTATCTATCTATCTATATAATATACATACATATCCTTAATATAATGATAACTGTTGCCTAACTTTTCACATCGATATCGGGTCCAGCCTACTTCTTTCTCAATCACTGCTTGCAACCTATCAGGCATGGAGCTTACAAGGCCACGGATGAAGTCGTGTTTGCGCCGGCAAAGTTCCTGCTGGGCGTTTACGTGGTCGAGGAGATCATTTCTTGTCCTCTCGTCTCCTGGCTGCCAGGAATTAATCATGTCAGCCCAAACATGTTTGTTACATTTAGATTGGCCCCTTTGGCGGGCCAGTCTGAGAGGTGACGTATGTCTTGTCTCTGAAACCACTGCCGTACTACACGTGCAGTGTGGATGGGGCACCGGTCATGCATGGAAATTACAGGTCCATCTTGGAACGGGAAACCCTTTCCACGTAAAGATGGAAGGGAACGTTCCTTCAGGATATGGACACACTGGTCAGCAGTAAAACTCCCCTCGATGCTGAACATGTCACCGAGGCCATGTAGAGTCAGGTATCCCCAGATGTTTCAGGTAACGTGACCCGTTCGTGCCTCCTCAAAAATGTCGACCCTCTTGCATCTGCATGCGAAATATATATATATATATATATATATATATATATATATATATATTGTTACGGAACAGAGAAAGATAACGTACACTTTAAGTGAGAATACTAAGAGTCACTACTGTCCCGTAAAGTTCCAGGTTCAAAACAAAAGAGTTAGGTAAAATTACAAGTTAAAGTTTAATGCTCAAACTAACAACAAAACATTCAGGACTCATAAGGATAATGTAATGGCAAATAAACAGGTTAAATATATGGTTAACTGCAATAGCCTCTATTAACACGAAATTAACAAGAGTAAATTTATCTAAGTCAGACCTGATAAAATGAGATACCAGATAATACTCAGTGAATGCCAGATAAATTATTACAGATACAAACTATTATCAAAAATGACTGACATAAAACCCAACATCAATCAAAAACCTCACTGGGCCCAAGAATTAACCTTATGCTACACAGTACAAGAAAAAATGCAATAACACTTATACTCAAATTACACACAGCTGCTAGATGTTTGGAGATTTCTTGAGCACTCTCAATAATAATATCTGTACAGGGGAGGACAGAGATGTGAACAAAATGAGGAGCAGATCTAAGTGGCAATGATGCAGAGACTGAGCTCATTATATAGGGGCCGGCAGAGCTTGATACAACTTGTAATAAGGACGCGCAAATGAAGCGATGGGGACAAACAGTTGACAATCCCGCACTGAATAACAGAAAGGACGACTTACTCTACTATAACGGTAGAAGGGGGGAACTGAGGCAGAACACGCTCGTGATCAAACATGCAGCATACTGTGCGTTAAAATTACACAAAGGATGATGAAATCATAGGCTATGTAACACCTCCCCACAAAGAAAAAGAAATTTACAAAGGAAATTTCTTATTACTCTAAAACAATCTGTCTAAAGTCTAGATAAGCAATCTGCAATAACATTTTCTTTCCCCTTGACATGTTGTATGTCTAATGAATACTCCTGAAGAAGTAGACTCCATCTTGTCAATCTCTGATTTTTATCTTTAAACTTACTAAGGAATTTCAGTGGGTTGTGATCGGTATAAATGACTATGGGGTCAAAACCAGAACACAAATAAAATGAAAACTGCTGTAAACCCAAAATCAAGGCCAAAAGCTCTTTCTCAATAGTGGAGTAGTTCTTTTGAGGTGGAGTGAACTTTTTACTGTAATAAGATACAGGATGTTCAATACCCTGATCATCCTCTTGCAGCAAAACAGCCCCAGCTCCTGTATCACTTGCATCAACAGCCATCTTAAAAGGCTTAGCAAAATTTGGAGTAGCGAGTACTGGCTGACTTAATAGAATAGCTTTAAGTTTGTTGAAAGAGGATTCACAGTTATCGGTCCAGACAAATTTAACTCCCTTTTTCAGTAGGTCTGTAAGTGGTGATACAAGAATAGAAAAGTTAAGAACAAATCTCCTGTAATAACCTACCATTCCCAAAAATCTTTGTAGCTCTTTCCTACTTTTAGGTCTGGGAAGATCACTTATAACCTGAACCTTAGCTCCTGGTGGTGCAACATGTCCATCACCAATTACATACCCAAGGTACTGAACTTTAGCTTGACCAAACTCACACTTGGATAAATTAGCTACAAGATTAGCCTGAACCAAACGCTCAAGAAATTTACTGACATGGCATAGGTCATCTTTCCAGTTGTCACTGAAGATTAATACATCCTCAATATAAACAACACACCCTGCCAAACCCTCTGTTACAACATTCATGAGCTTCTGAAATGTGGCTGGTGCATTCTTCATACCATACGGCATTACAGAACATGCAAAAGCCTTTCCTAGTGTTACAAAACATGAGATCTCCCTAGCACGCTCAGTCATAGGTACTTGCCAGTATCCCTTTAACAAATCAAACTTACTTATGTACCTAGCCTTCCCGATCTTGTCTATGCAATCTTCCACACGAGGGAGAGGGTAAGTGTCTGTTTTGATTATCTGATTAACACGTCTGTAGTCAATGCAAAGCCGCTGTGACCCACCTGGCTTAGGGACTAGAGTGACAGGAGAACTCCACTCGCACTGACAGGGCTCAATCATCTTGTGGTCCAACAGGTAGCCAAGCTCCTTCTCGATGAGAGGAACTTTCACTGGGTTCACACGGTAAGGAGGCAGTTTAATTGGCTTTGCGTCTCCAACATCGACATCATGCATCAACACAGTGGTTCTTCCTGGAGTGGCACGGAACACTTGCGGGTACTCCTGCAGTAATGCCGAAAACTCCTGCCTTTCCTTGGGAGGTAGATGAGAAAGCTTAGTCTGGAGATCATTCATGATATCAGGATTCTTCCCCAAACTATCACTCAGGCTCATACTGCATGGGAGAGCTTCACTTGCATACTCGGGTGGAACAGCTACAGTGCAGACTGGGTTATTTTCGTTCTGCCTGTGATACAACTTTAGCATGTTGATGTGACATAGTTGCTTGTTCTTTCTACGATCTGGTGTGGCGATGACATAGTTGACATCACTGAGTTTCTTCTCCACGAAATAAGGACCACTAAACTTGGCTTGAAGAGGTTGCCCATGAACTGGTAGCAGAATCAAAACCTGATCTCCTGGCTGAAAGTGGCGTAACCTGGACTTCTTATCATACCAAGTCTTCATCTTCTCCTGAGCAGCTCCTAAATTCTCTCTCGCCAGCTGTAAAGCAGTGGACAGCCGTTCTTTGAACTTCATCACATACTCCAGCAGGTTGACGTCATCTTCCTCCGACGGCCAGCATTCCTTGAGTAACTTAAGGGGTCCTCTTACTTCATGGCCAAACAGTAGTTCAAAAGGTGAGAAGCCCAGTGATTCATTTGGAGATTCTCTTGCAGCAAATACGACGAATGGAAGACCTTTATCCCAGTCTTTCTGATGTTCCAAACAGTATTTCTTGAGCATCGATTTGAGTGTTTGATGATATCTCTCCAACGCTCCTTGGGTCTGGGGATGGTAAGCTGAAGACGTGATCTGGGAGATGCCCAACTCTTTCAGAGACTGCTTGAAAACATTCGACATGAAATTACTTCCCCGGTCTGACTGTACCTCCTTGGGCAGACCAAACTTTGTGAAGAACCCTAGCATTTCCTTAACCACGTTCTTTGCTGAGATATTTCTAAGTGGAATGGCTTCAGGATAACGAGTAGCCATATCAATCATGGTCAACACATAAGAAAATCCTGAAGAAGTCTTAGGAAGAGGGCCCACAATATCCACCAACACACGGGTGAAAGGCGCCTCAAAAGGAGGAATGGGAACTAGAGGTGCAACCTTTTCGGTCTGATTACACTTCCCCACAACTTGACAGGTGTGACAAGACTTACAATACCAGGAAACATCCCTGAAGATACCTGGCCAGTAGAAGTGTTTCAAAATGCGTGCCACAGTCTTCCTCACTCCAAGGTGTCCTGCCAAACTGGAATCATGAGCCACTCGAATGATATCCTGCCTACAAACACGAGGGATGACAACTTGATGTACAACCTCCCATTCACAGTCGGCTGATGCTGTTGGGGGTCTCCACTTCCTCATAAGTACTCCTGACTTTACATAATAACAAGTAGAAGCACCGGCTGACTCTTCTTCACTGTAAGCAGAGTTAGCTAGACCTTTCAACTCAGGGTCAGCAACCTGCAACTCAACCAACTCTTGACGAGACAAATTATCAACACTACGGGGTACTGCCTCATCTGGTGAGTGGTCCAAATTAGCAAGAAAAGTGTCAGCTATGATAACATCATCATCATCATTATCCTCTAAATCACCAGTAACTTTAGACTTAGCCCTAGTGACAGCACATGCAGGGAACACATCAGGGACATCACAATCCTGGGACACAGCCACTGGCTCACTAGACAACTGAGGAGCTGGACACACTTGACTTCCACCAATATCATTTCCAAGTAAGAAAGTTACACCTGACATTGGGAGTGTCTCAACCAACCCAACCATAACGGAACCATTAACAAAACCAGACTCTAAATTCACTCTGCACAGAGGGACAGAGAAGTAATTATTCCCTACACCTTGTAAGATTACAGTTTCATCAGAGGAATTAACATCAGAGCCTAGAACACTGGTCAGCATAAGGGACTGGCAAGCACCTGTATCACGATATATTTTAACTGATTTCCTGTCATTACTGTCCAGAGGACTGACAAAACCATCAGACAGGAAATTAGCACATGAACTCTTGAGAGTGTTACCCACGTTACTGCTCAAAAGAGGAGCTCCATCATGAGAATTTAAGTTACCCCTCAAAGCAGGTTCAGTTAACTCAGTTAAAGAATTCTGGGAACTCTCAAGAGTGGACACTAGATCAATTGACTGAATATTTAAAGACTCCTTTTTGTTCACATCACGCTGTCTCCTGAAACATCTCTCCGTAGTATGACCAAGCTTACTACAATAAGTACATTTACTTTTCTGAAATCTAGAGGTGAAGCTGGTATTTACTTCCTGAGAAACATCATCTTTATTCTCTTTCCTGTTACCTGTACTCTGAGTAGAGGCAACGTACTTACTCTCAGCTTTCCCTTTTTCTCTAGAATATCTCTTGTGAGTGAGAACATACTCATCAGCTAAAACTGCAGCATCAGACAAATTATCTATTCTTTTCTCATCAAGATATAGGCTTACATCTTTATAAATACACCTCTTGAAGTCCTCCAGCAAAATCATCTGCTTAAATTTACCAAAATCAGAATCCACATTCTTAGAATTTAACCACTGCTCTAACAAATCTTCTTTGATTTTTGCATACTCAACATGGGATTGCTTATCTTGCTTGTAAGTTGTCCTAAATTTTACTCTATAAGCTTCAGGAACAAGCTCATAGGCCTTAAGAATCAAGCTCTTAACTACATCATAATTATCAGACTGATCCTGAGGCAAAGATGCATAAGTTACTTGAGCTTTACCGGTGAGAACAGTTTGAAGGAGTACTGGCCAATACTCCTTAGGCCAATTAAAACCTGTAGCTACCCTCTCAAACAACTGAAAATACTTTGTTAAATCAGATTCATTAAAAGGAGGGACAAGTTTAACATTTTTAGCCACATCAAAATCATCAGAGCTAGATGATCCAGTTCCACCTTGTTTCATGCGATACTCATGGTCTGCCTGAATCCTAGCAAGTTCAATTTGTGCCTGAAACTCAGCCTCCTTAGCACGAGCCTGAAACTCAGCCTCCTTAGCATTTGCCTGAAACTCAGCCTCTTGAATACGAGCTTTTGCCTGAAATTCAGCCTCCTTAGCACGGGCCTCCTGCAGGGCTAGCTGTAACTTACCTAATTCAATCTGCGATTGCTCATTTCGAGGAGTTATATTAAACAAGCTTTCATTAATCATGTCAACAATTTGATCTTTAGAATGATGAGAGCGAACAGCAATTCCCAATTGTTGAGCAACAAGCTTAAGTTCATTCTTTGTTCTGTTTTCTATATCACACACTGTTTGCACATTTGACAAAAAATCTTTGGCTTCATCAAGTGTAGTAATAGTAGACATAATTAATAAGTAACAGTCACAAAATATCAAGCAATATCCTTATGATAATATCCTGAATATCCTGATATGAGGTCGCCAAATTTATGTTACGGAACAGAGAAAGATAACGTACACTTTAAGTGAGAATACTAAGAGTCACTACTGTCCCGTAAAGTTCCAGGTTCAAAACAAAAGAGTTAGGTAAAATTACAAGTTAAAGTTTAATGCTCAAACTAACAACAAAACATTCAGGACTCATAAGGATAATGTAATGGCAAATAAACAGGTTAAATATATGGTTAACTGCAATAGCCTCTATTAACACGAAATTAGCAAGAGTAAATTTATCTAAGTCAGCCCTGATAAAATGAGATACCAGATAATACTCAGTGAATGCCAGATAAATTATTACAGATACAAACTATTATCAAAAATGACTGACATAAAACCCAACATCAATCAAAAACCTCACTGGGCCCAAGAATTAACCTTATGCTACACAGTACAAGAAAAAATGCAATAACACTTATACTCAAATTACACACAGCTGCTAGATGTTTGGAGATTTCTTGAGCACTCTCAATAATAATATCTGTACAGGGGAGGACAGAGATGTGAACAAAATGAGGAGCAGATCTAAGTGGCAATGATGCAGAGACTGAGCTCATTATATAGGGGCCGGCAGAGCTTGATACAACTTGTAATAAGGACGCGCAAATGAAGCGATGGGGACAAACAGTTGACAATCCCGCACTGAATAACAGAAAGGACGACTTACTCTACTATAACGGTAGAAGGGGGGAACTGAGGCAGAACACGCTCGTGATCAAACATGCAGCATACTGTGCGTTAAAATTACACAAAGGATGATGAAATCATAGGCTATGTAACAATATATATATATATATTTTGTATTGTTGCGCCATTAGACGGAATACTAGTTGATGACATGCCCTCCTAACCTTATATTATTTAGAACTGATCACAGTTTTTCTCGACACTAATGTCTTTATACAAAGAAAATAGAGGCAAAGAGTAGAAGGAATCATGTCTTTTTCCAGGATAATATGAACAGAATAAGACCAAAACAAGGGATCCTGATTATTTTAGATGCCTGGTCATATTGCCTTTAAAAGACTGGAAATCAAGGACGGAGGGGTATGCAGACTGCGGAAGACAGCTTCATTATTGACCTATTCCATAGGTGAAAGTCTGAATATCGGTTAATTATTGTAACAGCGAGGTGAACAGAAAACAGATGACTGTAACGAAGACGAAGCCTTGGGGGGGGGGGAGGATAACAGTACGGAATTTTATCAGTAATAAAAATGGTAATATCATATACCTGGTGTTGTTTCTTCTCCAGCAGTGAACCCTACCATGCGAGGTGGAGGAGAAACACTTCTCATCCATGAAGATGACTCGCGACCAAAAGTCTAGATTCTTCTGAAAGTAGCATTGAGCAAAGGCTAACCTCCCCTCTCTGTGTTGTTGTATCAGGCTTTCCATCATTGCTGGAATTCTATAGTGTATACCAGCGTCATGAAGCCTTTGCCTGACAGTCAGCGCGGACACATCTCACTGAAGACTGTCCCTTATGGCCACCGCGATCGTAAGAGGTGTTGCCCCTGCTGCTGCGACAATAGCAGCATCTCCAGCCTGGGTGGTTCTTCGAGGGGCTCCCGTCCTTTCTACCATGAAAGTATTCGCTATTAGTAAATATGGCACTAATAAAAATCAATGCCGAAAGTCTAGTTTGGGAAAACATTACGAGTATGGATACTTGTGCTGAAAAATATTGTATATGAAAATATTGTTACAAGGGCAACAGTTGTACTAAACAAACTGCTGCCTATAAAGATAGTGGCGTAGCGAG
The DNA here is from genome assembly GCF_032717465.1 of Coenobita brevimanus. Lineage (NCBI taxonomy): Eukaryota > Metazoa > Arthropoda > Malacostraca > Decapoda > Coenobitidae > Coenobita > Coenobita brevimanus. The sequence goes on from NC_136954.1 coordinate 13,352,262, forward strand.
ACTAAATGCAGCTCAAGGCCGGATATTCTAGTTTCACCCCATCACTGCACGGGACAGCCCTGCAGAGGCGATTGCTTGACGGTGGTCAAGGCTCTGCGCTGGCCAGACAGACAAGGGTTACACAACAACAACAACAACAGCTACATCAAGAGATGGGAAGTGAAGTCTCGTTCTTAGAATGACTACGACTGATTTGTATGTGACCATCATAAATCAAAACCCTGTCAGCTCCATCCGAAGAAACGTAAACACAAATATCCATTTCATTGAGATGCCTGGACGCACAGCGTTCGAAATAATGTGGCACTATGCATTGGAAAAAAACATCCTAAGACATTTCAACAATTAACTAGTCATATACAAGAAAGGCAGATTACTAGTTAACAGATGCATCACAGAGCGGGTGAAAGGATGGGGAAAGGCTAGTGCCTCGTTTCAGTCGTAATGGGGGAGAGAAACAAGCAGAGAATTCAGAGGAACAGTGGTGTGTGTGTGTGTGTGTGTGTGTGTGTGTGTGTGTGTGTGTGTGTATAGAGGGAGAGAGACAGGGATGGCCCGAGGAGTATGTGATTGGGGGGGAGGGTAAGGACAATGTTGACCAATTTGATCCGTTTGGCGTTACGGTTTGACCAACTAAATAGATGGAAACAAACCAAATTTATGAGAAAGTAATTTCTATTGTAACATACTTACAGTATTTCCTGGAAAGTAATTTATTTACTGGTGACAAATTTTAACAAACTCTCATTCTGGATTTCTGGTGCATATAGACACAACTTAATTCAAAATTGCACTACTGTTCACTGATTTTCAGTCATACAGTGAGAGATACAAGATGCTTAAACTGACTACTTAAAAAAAAAATAACATACACATACACAAATCACACTTGGTAAGTCAAATAAGGAAAAAGGTGAAAAACGAATGTTGAGTCAACTTGAAGTGAATGTGGATAATGGATTAATAAGGATTCAGCAGTAACAACCTGTATATACAGAGTGTGTAATGATAATGGCTTTTAGAATTTTATTCATGTTTTCATGAGTTTCCACCAATTTGCAGTTTTTTTTGAAGATCTAACTGATCAGTTAGGTCACTTTCACAAGCTAGAACCATCAGATAATGTAACGTTTTTTCTTTGGTTCGGTTTCGCAAATAGGCCTATGTTTTTAAAAGCTTAAGCCTGCTAAATGACTTCTCGATTTTTGACCAACTCAGTAATTCTTTGACAAACTCAGAACACACACTGGGGGGGGGACCCCCCTCTCCCGGTCGGGCCATCCCTGGAGAGAGAGAGAGAGATAGATAGATAGATAGAGAGAGAGAGAGAGAGAGAGAGAGACCGAAGGGAGTCAGCAGAGTTAAGGAGACGAACAAAGCCTAAAGAATAAGTACAGTATGCATCAAAATCATTATTATAGATCACTTTCATCAAGATGCAAAATTATTTCCAAAGATCATATGAATACGTGAGACAGTTAATTGCTGTAGCTCAGTACCCATCTCACCCTTGCAATTTCATGTTGCATCACCGCCATCCAAAAATAAACAAACGAACAACTGCCCAACACTACACAGAGTATCTCAGCAACATACCCCCTTCTCCACCCAATAATACAAATCACAGATCACCCAACACTACAAATCACAGACATACAGTGCATAAATACAGCCATTAGCCACCACAGCCATCCAAACCCATCAGTCAAACAGCATCCTTCGTGAACCACCACTAGACATACATTCCTCATCAACCCTACACAGAAAGACACGAACACACCTATACTCATTTTTTTTTTAAATTGAGGCGAAGATGCACTTGACAGGTTGGTGATGATTGGCTGAATGCAACATGTCCGAATAACATCCTCGTATTTCAAATAATTACCAGGTAATGTCAGATTACTTGGTAATTATTTGAAATACACCTATGTTACTCGGACATGTCGCATTCAGCCAGTCATCATCAACCTGTCAAGTGCATCTTCGTCTTAAAAAAAAAAAAAAAAAAAAAAAAAAACTATAGTCAGACTACGATGTGGTCACCACTGTTCCCTGCTACGGTTCCGACACAAAATACAACTCACAAACAAGTTACTTTGCCCACACTGCAAGGCAACCCCCCACACCACAACACATTCATTCACCACATGCACATCACTATTGCAACACAGTCTTTAAATATAACCTCAACCAAAGACTTTTGGAAACGACGGGTAGAAGCGTCTGATTTCCATTGGGATCGCAACGAGATGAACCTGGGGTTGCAACAACAACTACAACATCCAAACCTCCGCCGACTTTCAAACTCGACTTTACTTTTTAACAACCTAACAAGATCCATTCTCTCGTCATGACCACACGAACTGTATATCATTATATGTTATCAATAAGCCTCCTCACACCAACAATTTTTCAGTTCCTATTATTCTCCATTCTCTCTTCATGACCACACCAACTTTTTATGTTATCAATAAGGCTCCTCACACCAATTTCTCAGTTCCTGTTATTCATTATTTAACCCACTTTGCACACGCCACACACATTCCAAAACTGTCCCATTTCCAGTGCCATACTCCATAATTTTCGTCCTTATGCCATACAAAGAGTTTAAGTGATTACACACCCACACCCACACCCAAACACACCCATAGCCAGACACACACCCAGACACAAACACATACACACACATACACACCTATACCCACACCCACACCCATACCCACACCCCCACAACTCACCCATACCCCCACACCCACAGGCCTACACCCCCACACCCCTATACTCCCCCACTCCCCCCCCACTCCCACAACCCCCCCCCCACACACACACACACCGTGTGGACAATGCATCACTGAACCGAAGTCTGATATTTTGTGAAAGATCAAGACAAGGTTCAGCAAACATTGGCTGGGAAAGTATCACTGAACATTATATATTGCATGTAAATCACGACTTTATTAGGCTTAATGAATATTCGGATGTGAGGTGTGTGAACGTGAGACAAGCAACAGAAGAGGCGAAGTGAACATCGGCCACCGTGCGTGGTCACGCCCGCTGGCTCTGGCAGCCACTAATAATTTTGGATGTAGTGTAGGGGATATTTGGCCATGAAAATAATGAATAATAATTACTATTTTTACACCTGTTGCATATGCTTTACATTAATCACCCACACCACGTCAAAAAGTAAAATGGGAACGTTGACTATAAAACTCAGGATGTAATTTGCCACTCTCCCAAAAACTGATGCTCGAGAAGGTTGCCCCCGCTCCCACCCCTTTACTACGCCAGTCCACTGTATAAAGCTGTTTTCACTGACATCTTCCACAGGGACCGAAAACTAGTTTTAGTTTCTATTAGCACTGGAATATAACGGGGAGCTATTGTTCACAATTATTCATTATTAGCATAACATTACAGTAATACAAAAGACATGACTTACGTTGGTCCTGAAGGCTGGCACTCTCCTCCCATCTCTTTATCCACTTCATCACAGTTTTTGTAGTGAGGTCAAGTTGATGCGCCGTTGCCCTGATGGAAAAGCCATCATCACGAAGCGCGAAAAATTTGACCTCTGAGCATTAATTTTCTCGTCTCGCCGATTTATGTCAACTTGGTGGGGCACGTGATAGTGCTGATTTCACCTTTGAGCAGAGGATAGCCAAAACACCTCGGTGGAACACCCCCTCCCACACCCCACAGAGAGAGAGAGAGAGAGAGAGAGAGAGAGAGAGAGAGACCGACGGTTACGTAGAGGAAACATCATGTTTGCTACTTAATCTTAAAACATATGATTTCCATTATTCCTTAGACTCCACCAATCGTCGTCATCTGCTTTTGAGTATGAACATGAATTTTAGCTGTTCAGATACATCGTAAATGTTTGAATATCTTGGCTGCATACACATTATTTTGGCTGCTTAGATCTTCCTTGAAACGGTAGAACTGTTCATAAATACTGAGCAAAGATGGTTAGTTGAAAAACTGCCCGTGTCTAGGGATTAAGACATGAAATAACTCACTAACTCGCATAATCATAATTATTGATTCATAGCCGAGCTTCTAATATTCTGTTATTTGCTTTTCTTCTGTTATTTTATTATTTCTTTTAATCCGGCCGAATATAAACATACTTTCATCATTTAATCAGCAGTAAGATTGACTGATATATGTGAGTATGAAAATAAAATTCTCTTCATTTAACAGTCGGTGAGCGAATGACACTGCTTTGATACTAGCCAAAGTCTGGTTGCTCGTGGGAGGTCCGAAGCTGTAACCTGTCGTCCGGGAAGGAGGGGCAGAGACTAGCGCCTTCCACGCTGGGTGTAGTACGAACTCCTGAACGGAGCTGTACAAGTAAGGAGAATAATAGCGCCCCACTGTTTACACCAACGGTAATGAGAGTCATACGCAATGTTCTGAAAAAGCTTGCTGCGAAGCTCGAAATATCTCATCACGGGATCTCTAAAAACGTTCATCACTGTCCTGTAATTTATGGTAATGAAGAGGATTGCATTTTATTTTTTCCGCAACTCTTCCTACGTATTTGCAGATGCCTCGTATGAAAGAATGTAATCTGATGGCGGACCTCTTGCTTTTTTATTGATTTATTTATTTTTTAATTATAATGAAATGTAATCCTCCTTAGGGATAGGGATTGGAAGGATTCTCTCTCTCTCTCTCTTTATATATATATATATATATATATATATATATATACAGAGTGTAACGCGACGTATGACAAAAACTTACACCAATGATCTATCATGTAATTCTGAGTATATTTTGTTCTATAAACATATGCTCTCTGCGACCCCAGTTCAGTACCCAGCATTCGGCTGTTTTGTGTAAAAGCTCGTCTCTTGCATGCGCCATTGGGTGAGCGCTTCGCAGGGCGACGGGAGACGAGTATTATTAACTTATACTGTACTATACATAAAAATCCCATATCCTATCAGTACACACGAGTTTTAAGAAGAAACTTTACATAATCTATTGATTCTTTAACATCAAGTCATGCATTCATGCAATTCTTTTGCACATATCGACTGTAATTAAGGATTAAATTCAAATTTTATGGCTTGCAAGGGAGTAGGGAGGGAGGACAGGCTGGTGTGTTGTTGCCAGTTATGTAATATTTGGTTTGTAGGATGTTGCTACCAGCATTATCATAACACCCACAGCTCATTTAGTGAAAAAAACTTATTCTAAAGGGAGATTAGCCTTACTTTAAGTTAGGAAGAATTTTATTAATCACAATTTTTCTGCTGCAAGTAAACGTGGCGCCATTGGGTATCTCCACCCGTGTTCCTCTCTGCAGCACATCATCGCAGAATCCGTAAAAAAATACACGATATCTGCATATTCTTCACTGCTGTACGTACGTAGCATGCTGTTTCATGGACATGTGAAGCTGAACCCGGTGAACAACAGAACGCGGAAAACAGTATTTTAAGTATGTGCCTCCCCTGCAAATGTTCCCGTTCAAATGACACTGGACGCAGGGTTGCCAAGTCTTTATCATCAATCTCGCTAGTTTAGTCCTGAAAACTTGCTAGAATGTCGCTAGATAATAAACACTGCAAAACATCGCTAGAAAATACGATAAGATCTCTAGAATATCACCTAAAAATGGCAAAAATATCCAGAATGTAGCTAGATATCATATTGCCAGATGTTAGTGCCGCAAGTAGAAGCAAGAAAATAGGTCTAGCAACATACTCGTTACATTGGCAATCCTGTATCACTGTTCTCACGTCAGCATATGAAAAAAATGGTGCCACGTTTACTTGCAGCAGAAAAATTGTTATGAATAATAATATACTCCTGACTTAAAGTGAGGCTAGTCACTCAGTAGGGTAATGTTCTTTCACTGAATGAGCTGTGGGTGTTATGATAATGCTGGTAGCAACATCCTACAAACCAAATATTACATAACTGGCAACAACACACCAGCCTGTCCTCCCTCCCTACTCCCTTGCAAGCCATAAAATTTGAATTTAATCCTTAATTACAGTCGATATGTGCAAAAGAATTGCATGAATGCATGACTTGATGTTAAAGAATCAATAGACTACTTAAAGTTTCTTCTTAAAACTCGTGTGTACTGATAGGATATGGGATTTTTATGTATAGTACAGTATAAGCTAATAATACTCGTCTCCCGTCGCCCTGCGAAGCTCTCACCCAATGGCGCATGCAAGAGACGAGCTTTTACACAAAACAGCCGAATGCTGGGTACTGAACTGGGGTCGCAGAGAGCATATCTTTATAGAAATATACTCAGAATTACATGATAGATCATTGGTGTAAGTTTTTGTCATACGTCGCGTTACACCCTGTATATATATATATATATATATATATATATATATATATATATATATACAGTATATGAGAGAGAGAGAGAGAGAGAGAGAGAGAGGGAGAATCCTTCCAACCCCTATCCCTAAGGAGGATTACATTTCATCATAATTAAAAAATAATAATAAAGCAAGAGTTCCGCCATCAGATTATATCCACTCATACGAGGCATCTGCAAATACGTAGGAAGAGTTGCGGAAAAACTAAAAAGCGATTTTCTTCATTACGACAAATTACAGGACAGTGATGAACGTGTTTCGAGATCCCGTGATGAGATATTTCGAGCTTCGCAGCAAGCTTTTTCAGAACATTGCGTAAAAGTGGCATTACTTTTAGTGTAAATAGTGGGGCGCTATTATTCTCCTTAATTGTACATATTGTGTGTGTGTGTGTGTGTGTGTGTGTGTGTGTGTGTGTAATGCTATAATTACTCCAGTTCCAATGATCCATTCAGGTAAGTAAAATCAACTGGGATTTACTGGAATATGATGCTGCAGACTTGCCCCTAAAAAGAGAGACTTAATGATACCAGTGTTAACTCTGATGCTTCTATGACCCAATTTCGGCTGAAAGAAAGTTGTTTGACATTAGCTAGAAAAAATAATTGAACTATCTGCGCCACGAGTTAAATATCATTACCAGAATATTCCTCTCTCATGTTGACATATAGGTAAATATTTAACGTATTATGTGTAATTACGCCTGTGTATAATGTGACTGACTGAAATGCATTGACTATTACATTCCCATTCATACCATATTTGTGTGTACGTAACGATGTGTATGTGCAAATATGAAACCTATGTGTAAATGTAAATAAAGTGTATGTGTAAATATAAAACCTACTTGTATGTATCGTATGTCTGCTAAAAGGCCATTCTCGTAATGATCAACCTGACCTCTTTTCCTTATCTATAGATGGAGTCAACAAGGGTCAAGAGGGCCAGGAAAGATAAAAGCAAGATAGAGGGGGAACAATCAACAGCATACCCAGTGAAATGCACAACACACACATTCACAAACCAACGATGTCCCCGGAATCAAGGCTTTGCCTCACAGGCCTTGTTAAAGCTTTGTAGCCAACATTTTTACATATGTAACTCTTAATTCTTGTAATAGGTGAGTCGAGTTAATTGAAGAGCAGGAGTTACAGATGAATACAGGGAGCTGATCTTGATTTATTATCTTTAGGGAAAGTCTAAGTTGAGCAACGTATGTATTACAGAGACTTAATATACTAAGTAAGTCTAGTTGGACCCCTCTTCTTATTCACTCTCTCCACTACCTGTCAGTTCTATGGCTAACCTCCTTCTGAGCTCTGCTTCCTAAATTCTGGTGTAGCAGGGGTCGTGTCACGTGTGTTACACTGTTGTTGAAATGTTCTAGAAGCCTGTGTGTGAGTATGTGTGTATGTGTGTGTATGGTCACGACGCATTGTTCGTGTGCCTATCAAGCATTCCTTGAGTTAGAGTGTGTAAGCATGTTTACCATTGCTCGATTCTTGCTGACACACTACCTATCTCATCCCCTGACTTGCTGCTTCTATCTGTCTGTCTGTCTATCTATCTATCTATCTATCCATCAAGGTATCTATTATGATTTGTAATTATAATATGGAGTCCTGACATTGCTCGGTCACGCCACTGGAGGTCCTCCGACAGCAATCATCATTGACATATGCTAATCTATTAGTACATAATATTGATTATAATATTGTATACATATAATATTCATGTTAATATTGTAATGGTTCAGTAATATTATATGTTAAACAAGTTGTATACATAATTGAACAAATACAATATGATTAAATTGGTTATTGTATGACATTTTGTAAGATGTGTATGTATAACAGACATACACATATAATTGTGCAATGGTAATACTGCTAGGTTATTACATTACATATGGAGTTGTCCCTTTAGTAATGTCTAATATTTCACCTAACTTGTGTGATGATTCTGGTAATACGGAATTGTGGTAAAATTGTATGACTTGTTACATAATATTGTAGTAACATTGTAGTAATAATTGTAACATTGTATGACTTGTTACATAATATTGTAGTAACATTGTAGTAATAACTGTAACATTGTATGAACTGTTACATAATATTGGAGTAATGCATAACTGTGTTGGCCTTATAATTGTAGCTACATTTTGTTAATGCAACTGTTACATAATTGTGTTGGCCTTATAATTGTAGTTACATTTGGTAACGCAACTGTTACATGTTTGTTACATATTGTTTGTAGTTACATAATTGTAGCAACTGTAACATAATGCTGTCGTTTGTCGGTACATAATTGTTACATATTGTTTGTAATTACATAATTGTAGCAAGTGTAACATGATGCAATCGTTTGTCGTTACATAATTGTTACATATTGTTTGTAGTTACATAATTGTAGCAGGTGTAACATAATGCAATCGTTTGTCGTTACATAATTATTTCATATTGTTTGTAGTTACATAATTGTAGCAAGTGTAACATAATGCAATCGTTTGTCGTTACATAATTGTTACATATTGTTTGTAGTTACATAATTGTGGCAAGTGTAACATAATAAATGGCGCAAGGGAGGGAGCGGGAGGGAGAGGAAACGGGAGGGAGAGGAAGGGGGAGGGAGAAGGAGGGGATGGGAGAGTGGGGAAATGGAAGGGGAGGGAAATGTGAGGATGTCAGTACAGAGGGTAAGGACTGAAGTAGGTTACGAGAGGGGGAAGAGGAGAGGCATGAAGCAGAAAAAGAAAAGTGATGGGAGAGAGGAGACGGAATGGGAAGGCAGGTGGGGTGAGCGGTAAGTGAGGAAAGGGGATAAGTGAAAAAGTAGAGAGAGAGAGAGAGAGAGAGAGAGAGAGAGAGTTTGTGATGGAGATGTAAGGAATGGTTAGGTGTGAGGTAGGGCAAAAGGTAAAGTGGGGGTGAGAGGTATGATAGCAGGGGAGGGAAGGGGAGGGGAGGGGTGAGGTGGAGTACAAGGTGGGGTGCAGGAAGAGGTGTGGGGTTAGACTGTGGGTTGAGTGTGGGTAGTTGCGTAGTCGTCAAGCAAGGATATGAGTTAAAATGTTAGTGGAATGTGTGTGTGTGTGTGTGTGTGTGTGTGTGTGTGTGTGTGTAAATAAGTTTATATTTTTCGCTAATATCCCGTTCACAGCCTCTGACTTCCCCCACTAAATTGTTGACGCCAAAACCAAAACACGGATATATGACAGAAATTCACACAGCTTACAGTATTTACCCCAACGCTGCCACACACGCTGGCTCTAGGCTCTTCATTACAAACATGGCTCTGTTATTAGTGTCTGTTCTTTATCTTTACCATTAAACAGCTTTTTTTGCTTTATTGCATTTTCGTTATCAGTATTCTTGTGCTCTACGCTCTTCACTATAAACTATGGAATATAAAGAACTCACACTGCTTCTAGTGTTTCTCCCAACGTTAAACCCAGGCTGGCGTTTTTTACGTTCTTTATTATATACTCGGGTACGTGATTATATCTCTGTTTAGGCTATTGTCTCGAAGCACATTCAAAACAGCGGACTAGTCCTTCAGTTTGATTACATAGTTAATATCTTTGCTATCTCCAGTTAATTCCATTCACTGAAACTTTTCCAATCAGTGGGGTTAGACAAAGCTTCCATTAACCCACTAACCACTGTTGCTTAACTAAATAAAATACAATCGTTTAACACGAGTACTAATAATATAAATACACTATAGGAAGGAAAGGCTTAGAATTAATTGCATTTCATAACGACTTGTAGGAAATCATATCAAAATGTCTACTACACTTATCATCATCATCATCATCAAAATCATCATCGCAGTTGCCATCTCCATCACCATAACCACCACCACCATCCATCTTCACTGAACATCATTAATTCTGTATAGTTAATCTTAAATTTGTCCGTGTTGAACAGTACAGTGCCATTACTTGATCAAATGGAAGTTTTTTTTTTTTTTTTATGTGAGGAAGAAGGAACCAAAGGCAACGAGCCTGCAAAACTATTCCTTCCAAGAGAAAAACAAAATATAAGAGAGAGCCAAATTCAAGATCCGATCATTTCCAGATGCCTGGACACACTGCGTTTGAAAAACTGGAGATCATAGGAAGTAGGAAATACAGACAGAGGGAGACAGTTCCAGAGTTGACCTGTTGCATAAATGAAGGACTGGGAGTAACGGTTAACTCTTGCATTAGAGACTTGGACAGAAAAGGGATGAGAGTTTGCTGATAGACGGGTGCTACGCGCCCGTCGTAGGGGTGGAGGAATGCATGCAGACAGTTCAGAGGAGCAGTGACCATTGAAGTAGCGATAGAAAAAGAGATAAAGATGCAACAGTGCGGCGAAGAGACAAAGGTTGAAGGGAGTCAGTAAGAGGAGGAGAGTATGAAGCGAAAAGCCTCTGACTCCACCCTATTGAGAAGAGCTGTATGTGGAGAGCCTCCCCACACATGAGAATTGTACTCTACACAGGGGCGGATAAAACCCCTGTATAGAGTCGACAATTGTGCAGGGGTAAAGAAGGAACGGAGTCGGCTTAGCACACCCAATTTCTTGGAAGCAGATTTTACAAGAGATGTAATATGATCTTTCCAAGACAAGTCCAGAGTAAATGAAACCCCAAGCATGTTCAAGGATGATGCAGGATTAAGCTGAATATTATCAAACATTAGTGGGTATACCTGTGGAAGATTTTGTCGGGTTGATAGGTGCAAAAACTGAGTCTTTGATGCATTAAAAACAACAAGATTATTTTTACCCCGGTTAGAGATATGAGCCAAGTCAGACATTAGGTGTGCCATAGCCTCATCCCTTGTTTGTTGAAGTAACTGTTGAGATGGACGTTGCGGGAATCGAATGGAAAGGTGAAGGGTGGAGTCATCAGCATATGAGTGGATAGGGTTAGACGTACAGCTTAGAAGGTCATTGATGAATAAAAGGAAGAGAGTTGGTGATAGGACAGAGCCCTGAGGAACACCACTGTTAATAGATCTAGGAGAAGAACGATGGCGTCTACAACAGCGGCTATTGAACGGCCAGAAAGGAAGCTAGAGATGAAAGCACAGATAGAAGGATAGAAACCGTAAGAGGGCAGTTTGGAAATTAAAGATTTATGCCAGACTCGATCGAAAGCCTTTGAGATGTCAAGTGCAATGGCAAAGCTTTCGCCAAAGTCCCGAAAGGAGGATGACCAGGAGTCTGAAAGGTAGGTGAGAAGATCGCCGGTGGAGCGTCCCTGACGGAACCCATACTGACGATCAGAAAGAAGGTTGTGATAAGAAAGATGCTTTAAAATTTTTCTATTAAGAACAGACTCGAAAACTTTTGAGATGCATGATGTTAAAACAATTGGACGATAGTTAGAGGGTTGGGAATGGTCACCCTTCTTTGAGAGTGGCTGAATGAGAGCAACCTTCCAGCAAGAAGGAAAGGTACAAGTTGACAGACAAAGGCGAAAGAGTTTGCCTAGGCAGGGTGTCAGCACAGAAGCACAGTTCTTGAGAACAACAGGAGGGACTCCATCAGGCCCATATGCCTATATTAGTATTGAGGCCTGTGACAGCAGAAAATACATCAGCTGAAGAAATTTTAATGTCAGCCATGAAGAAGTCAGAGGGGGGAAGTGATGGAGAAACAGCACTGGAATCGTCTAAGGTGGAATTGGAGGAGAAAGTCTGAGCAAAGAGATCTGCTTTATCAGTAGAAGAAATAGCTACAGAGCCATCAGAGTAGAAAAGAGGAGGGAAGGATGATGAGGTAAAGTTGTTAGGGTTTTTGGCAAGGTGCCAGAAGGAGAGGGAAGAATTCGAGTTAGAGAGTTGAGAGCACTTAGTATGGATGAAATTATTTTTAGCAGAGCAAAGAACAGACTTAGCACGATTCCGGGCAGAAACGTATAAAAGATGTGATTCAGGGGTGGGTTGGCTCCGGTACCTTTTATAGGCCCTTTCCTTGTTGCGGACAGCATTAGAACAAGCGTGATTAAACCAAGGCTTTCGTGCATTAGTCAAAGGATATGAGAAAGGAATGTATGCTTCCATGCCCGAAAGAATAACCTCTGTAATGCGCAAGGCACACCCAGATGGCTCCCTGCCACGGAAGCAATGATCATTCCAGGGAAAATCAAAGAAGTACTGCCTGAGGGCCTCCCAGTCCGCAGCTCCAAAGTGCCACAGACGACGTTTCTTTGGAGGGTCCGCAGGCCGTACTGGAGCGATAGGACAGGTTAAGGTGATAAAGTTGTGATCGGAGGAGCCCAACGGAGAGAAAAGATTAACAGTGTAAGCAGAAGGATTAGTTGTAAGGAAGAGGTCAAGTAATGGTACAACACTAAAAGCCATTTCCACATTATCCAAACAAGGAGGAGGGTCCCGAGGCTAGGATATCTCAGTCCTGTACAGTTAGGGACACATGAACAACCACGTCTCTTGATGGGTTTACATAATCGAAAAAAAATGCTAGAGTTGTCTCAGCCATGACTGAACACGCAATTCCCAGACGCCACATGGACACCGCTACAAGGTCTGTTCAGTCTCGTGGAAAGTGGCTATCACGGTGTGGTAGACTGGATATCATCATCATCATCATCATCATCATCGTCGTCGTCGTCGTCGTCGACGTCGTCTGGGTTGGATCCAGAAATACGACACACACACACACACACACACACACACACACACACACACGAAAACTACCAACAAGCAATCAGAGAAAACTGTGCATTCACCCGCGACTGAAATATTTGATAAACTGCGTAATCACACCACAAAGTCCCTGATTCATACATTAACACCAAAAACAACGTGGGAATTTGCAGCTGGTGAACGTGCATGTGAGGGATGGAAAAATATATATACTTTTTTTGCTGGTAAAAAACCATGTCAGGATTTGTCTACGGGCAACTACTACTACCACTACTACTACTACTACTACTACTACTCTCTCTCTCTCTCTCTCTCTCTCTCTCTCTCTCTCTCTCTCTCTCTCTCAGCTTTTTCCCTTTCCCCACTCCTCCCTCCTCTCCATCCCTTTCCTTCTTTTCTCCCTGGTACGTTTCCCGTACACCTCTCTTTCTGTTTTCCACCCTCCATTACTCTCTATCCAAACGCGACAGAAAGGGAATCTAATCCAGAGCTTCAGGATATTCATGAGATTCGATAAAGAAAGCATAAATAATTTCTTCCCATTTGCCCCGGATACGCCAACACGTGGACATAACATAAATCTATCAGGACATACAGTTTACCTGGACGTTACCAAATATTTCTTCTGTAACGATATTATCAGTGTCCGTAACAGGCACCCGGAAAGCGATAAGGACAGCACAACCACAAATACGTTCAAAAGAAAGCTAGATATTTGTTTGTCAGCTATCGGCGTTGGCTATGGAAAATTTGGGTGTCAAGCAGGGGACTCCTCCTGGACCATCCTCAGAGGCGGTGGGATTGGTTGTCCACCCTTGTACTTGGGACAGTACTTAACATATCACAGGAACACGGAGCCATACTAGGAGGGTTCGCGTTTCTTTGTTTCCTTATTAGTTTAAATTAAAAAAAAATGTGTAGAGAGAACATGTATATTTTGGAGTTTCATATCCTTTGAAACTTCCTTCAGGTTTATTAATCCTATAAGGTGCTATTTCAGTCTTTTTCCTGCACGATGTATTGCTGGGGGGAGGGGGGGAGAGAGGGGGAGAAAGCCTAGTGCTGTACTATCCTTTTCTTACAATACTGTGATTTGGGTTAAGCATTACCTTTTAAAGACGGACAACCACGCTGGTACCGTATGGTTTGTGTGGCTGTTTATGTAACTATCATTAACTCCATGTAACTCCTTTCTCTCCTTCCTCCTCTCTTTCCAAATCTGCTTTCTCCCCTCTCCCCTTTCTTCCATTCCCTTTTTCTGAAGCCCCTCGCTACCTTCTCTCCCCTCCCTTTTCCCTACCCTTACTCTCTTCTCTTTTTCTTTCCCTTCGTCTCCCATCTATGTCCCCCTCGACCAGTCAGCACACTCTCCCTTCCTACCTCACCATTCCTCTCCCTCACTTCCCAATGCCTGTCCCCTCCTCTCCCTCCTACTTTCCTTCCCTCACCCTGTTCTCCCTCCTTTCTCATCTCCCCTTGTTCTTTCCCCTTCTCTTCCGCTTCACCCCCCCCCCTCTCCTCCACTCTCTCTCGTCCTCCTGTTCCCTCTCATCCTTCTCTTTCCCAGTCTCCACTTCGTTCTCTTCATCCTCCCTCCCTCTTCCTCTCTCCTCCCTCATCTCCTCTCCTCCTGTCTCTCCCCTTCTATGCACTGAATCATCACTCTCTCCTCTCACTCTTTTCACATACTGCTTTCATTGCTCTCCCCCCTTCCTTCCTCTACCTCCCTTATCCTTCCTCTTTCTCCTCTTCCCCTTCTCCCGTCCTCAATCCCTCACCCCCTCCTTCCCCTCCCTCCTCCACTTACCACACCACTACACCATCAACAGTACCGACACTCAAAAAAAAAAAAAAGTGTGGAGGAAAATCAAAAGTAAAGAAATATAAGTCCATATTACAATTACATGAGAAAAACAGGCATCGGTTATGAATATGTAATCAGACTTTTGTTCCCTGGTTGAAGGATATGCCATGTATTTTGCAGTACCAGGTAATGTTAATACTTTCACTACCATCACGTACTTATCATTATTTATTCCTGCTGCTTCTAGATAGTTTTGTTTGACTTTAACATCAGAGTCCGCATTCTCGTGGGTTAAAGAGGCTCCCTAGCATCTTTTCCTAAGCGATTTATTTTAATTACACCTTTCTGTCCTGTGTTACATAAATCCTTACAATATCGCCATACTATTCATTAAAAAACTTACGAAAGGGTATTAACCATCCATATCCAAGAATATATCGCTGAGGAGGTGTCAGGCCGCTTCCTTAACCGACGAGAATACGAACCTAGGAGTCACAGTCTTCATTAACCCCTTCAGTACCAGAGACCTTAATCACCAGAGCAAAAAAAAAAAAAAATCGCCACCACATTCAAGCGATTTCACTACGATGCCCTACTTTTATGTTGTTTTTCTTGCTGGAGCCAGACGATTTCATCCAGCTGACGAGTACTACCAAAAGGCTTACACAAGGCTTCATCTAATCCCTCCAGTTCGAAAAGTCTGTCCCAAGCTTAGTAAAATCGTCTGACGGTACTAAGACTACAGCGAAAAATGTGATCTGGGGCTAGAATGGGGTTAAGGTGCCTCGTGATTTACAGGTGCTTTTACAGGTGTAGGTTAATTACTTCACTACGATGACGTGTATTACTTTATCATTACCATCTTCAGACGATTTTATGTAATTTCAGTGTCTCTGACAGTCAAAGGGTTAATGAAGGCTATAGTTAACCTCCCCGGCTTTTGAAGTCTACAAAGTTAATATAATCCCCTGGTGGCAAATAAATGTGAAGATTATATCAGAGTTAAGAACTGAAATTTGATATATACTTTTGTTAGTATTTTGTTTACCTGCATCACTATTCTTGGTACTTACATTTTGCTTACTAATACTTTTTAATACTTACAAATTTGTCAGCTTCTGTGTTCATAAATTTAGCTGATTAATAAAGTCAACTGAATGATCTTTGCACCTTTAAATAAATAATCTTTTAATGTGTGTGTGTGTGTGTGTGTGTGTGTGTGTGTGTGTGTGTGTGTGTGTGTGTGAGATAGAGACAGAGAGAGAGAGAGAGAGAGAGAGAGAGAGAGAGAGAGGAGGCGGGAACCAGTGCATGAGCTTTAGGCTATGGTAAAAAAAAATAATTATATATCGGTGGCGTAATATTGCACGGCTGTTATTAATGTCCACAATATAGCCTCATTAATTTAGATTTCAATAAACAAGCGAAGCACAATGGCATATTTATCAGATTCACAGAGAGATATATAAAACAAACAGCCCACCAGTTGACCCGGTAAAAATCATCCTTCTGTGAACCCGTCTGATGTCACAACAGGTTCAAGGTTTAGATTTCATAGGCTGATCCTTTTGTCAGGGTTGGAGCTGGTAAACAACATCAATTTGTTATGACTGCTATGTGCTATGTACTGTTGCTTCAGAAGTTCCGTTCCTCCTGTAGCCTACTGCAGCTCGTTATGTTAATTACGGTACTTCAAACTACAGCTGGTTAAAACACACAAACTAACCGGACAGATTGCAGTGACGATATGCAACATTACTCAAACTAAAATAATTTTAACAGTTACATCAGGAAGAGGAACGGAACTTTTGGAGGCAACAGTACTTCAATGCAGTCACGTTATTAGAGGAGAAAGAGAGAGTAAGATATTGGCAAGACTCTATTTTTTTAAACTGTAATTTCAGGAACACCAGTAATTGTCAGACGTCATCAACAGCATCCCATACTACAGAGTGCAGTCCGCAACGGTACAGAAAGGTTAGACAGGTTTTCTCATCATAACAAGCAAAATTTCCCTCAACGACCGTTACTTCGCCACATCCTCGCCTTCTCTGTTTAATAATAATAAATCGATTAATGTCTTGTAATCATGTTGGAAAGGCCTGGAAATGCTCATCATCAACACAGAGACCGGGACAGAATTATAATTGTATGCTAAAACTGGTCAATGAGAGGCCAGCCCCCCAATCTTTTATGTCCATTTGTGGATGCATATGATCATTAGGGTTAATTAATAGACTTATAATTTCACTGTCGCACTCCAGAATCGGGAAATATATCAAACTGACAAAAAATTAGAAAATTTGAAAAATAAAAAAGAATATTCAAGAAAACGAAACCAAGGGAAAGAAATTATATTCAAAGAAAAAAAATGTGTGAAATCAGGCTGATACGAAACAAAAAATATCTCAGATGAAAAGAAGAGAATATGATATATGACACTGACAACAAGAATAATATTCGTTAAAAAGTATATGTGAAAGGAAGAAAGAGGAATACAGTGCGACAAGAAACTGACATGGAGAAGCTTTAATGTTTTGCTGCGTGTCATCACTATGCAAGTAAAACAAAAGTATACCGATCACACACACACACACACACACACACACACACACACACACATGAGAAGGATTTCTTGGGTAGCACCTTAACATAAAGCAGCCCGTCTTCTCGTCGGGCAAGGGGGCTCCGTATCACCTCCCCCTTGGCTATTTATTTTTGGATATGGCTTGTTTAGATAATTTTGTAAGTTATTACTGGAGAATATGGCGATATTGGAAGAATTTATATAACAGAATAGAACAGTAAGGTATGAATAAATCACTTAGGAAATGGTGTTTGGGACCTTCCTAAACCGATGAGAATATCGGCCAAGAAGTTATAGGGTCGGATTCTCAGGCACAGTTACGATGAATTTTCTCTCGTAACTCAAACTTGTATTTTACGGGACGAACAAAAAGTGTACAGAATCTTACCATATCTGTCTTGTCTGAAAAAAAAAAAAAATAGTTATAAGAAGAAATATATATCGGGGATTTATTTCATTTATTTATTTATTTATTTTTTTTTTTGCAGGAAGGGTGGGGACAGAAGAATTAAGAAACTGTCCATCTCTTGTTCTTCTTAGAAAATTTAATCCAACTTACAAGTGATCGATCGTAAGTTAATTTGAGAATCTCATCCACGGTTTCGCTGGTTAGTAAGGGAGAGAGAGAGAGAGAGAGAGAGAGAGAGAATTTTTAAGCCACTGCGTACAGCCAATTTCTATAGCGGTATTTGTTGACATTTTTTTTTCACTGATTCCTAACAGAGAAGCAATCCTTTCATTAGTAGTGTGTGTGTGTGTGTGTGTGTGTGTGTGTGTAATCTCTGGTCGATTTTATTCTGCTTATTAAAGGTCTTTCGCACCGAAGGTGTTAATGAAGGTTATATAGGGCCCCTCTAATCCGATTTTTATCCTTCAAAACTGACTATTATCATCTGGTACATGGACAAAAAAATTAATATATGGCGTCAAAGACTACTGTTGGATAAAAACAAATAAATAAATAAATAAGATGTCATCGTAGTGAAGGGGTTGATACCTTGCTGTGCTCCTCTATCAATATTTGCTGCCAGAGATCTTCTATGGTGAATCCCAATTGAAATATAATAAATGAATTCGCTTTATTTTCCAAAAGGATGAATTTCGCTCCCAGAGTGAAAACATTTTATCCGATTCCCTCCACCGCCAAAAAGAAAATAAAAGGGATTATTGCGTTTTGGTCTGCCTAGTGCCTCTCTCTCTCTCTCTCTCTCTCTCTCTCCAAAAAACTGAAAACATCAAACACCGTCCAAAACGAACCACAAATCTATTTCCGTCCACAAGCAATGACGGGAGGGCTGAATGGCGGGGCTGCACGGAGAGATGGCGACAAGCATGACAGAGACAGGATGGGGTGGGGGGAAGAGAATATAACCAGAGAGAACACACAGATTAATAACCCATCTTCTCTGTCACCATCTTACACTTTTCTATATCACTAAAAAGGGATCTAAAATTGCGAGGTTGCACAGAAAGATCTCGACAACGACACTGGGAAGGGAGAGGCAGGAAATATTAATGCAGGGCAAAGTCACACCCACAGCCAATAGTCTTATACTACGAGGCACAGAGACTAAACCACACGTTTTACTTGGAGATTTATTATTCATACCACTAATTTTTATCATGCTGTACATTACTGAAGCAAACGATATCGATACAAAGATTTTTTTAGTGTGTGTGTGTGTGTGTGTGTGTGTGTGTGTGTGTGTGTGTGTGTGTGTGTGTGTGTGTGTGTGTGTGTGTGTGTGTGTGTGTGTGTGTGTGTGTGTGTGTGTGTGTGTGTGTGTGTGTCCGACACTGGGCATAGGCTTCACAGCCTGTTCCCAAGGCCCAGTAGTTGTCTCATATTCCATACACCTCTACATGGTAAAGAGGGAAAGTAAGGATGGATTATGCACAATAAATCGCTATGGAAAAGGTGTTACGAAACCAATGTCATCAATAATACCATTCCATCCCTGTCACCACACTATACCGACGTATACCAGCCTATACCACAATGGTATGCGTAGAGCGTGTGAGGTCCTATTAACGCCTTCATTCCGTTGACGTATTTTATGTTTTATTCTCGCTTCCTTCACACGATTTCCTTCAACTTCGGGAGACGTCAGGTTAGGAGTCACTGGAAACTTTTTAACACCGTCATTGCGGATGTTCTCTTGAAAACCCGTCACTGCAGATGTTCCCTTGAAAACTCGTCACTGCAGATGTTCTCTTGAAAACCCATCACTGCAGATGTTCTCTTGAAAACTCGTCACTGCAGATGTTCTCTTGAAAACTCGTCATTGCAGATGTTCTCTCTTC
Source organism: Coenobita brevimanus (assembly GCF_032717465.1). Classification (NCBI taxonomy): domain Eukaryota; kingdom Metazoa; phylum Arthropoda; class Malacostraca; order Decapoda; family Coenobitidae; genus Coenobita; species Coenobita brevimanus. Next base: position 13,371,980 of record NC_136954.1, read on the forward strand.
AACCCGTCACTGCAGATGTTCTCTCTTCAACCAGTCACTGCAGATGTTCTCTCTTCAACCCGTCACTGCAGATGTTCTCTCCATATGTATAAAAATCGTCTGAAGGGAGAAAAACTACAATGACACATGCACCACTGTAGTGAAGGGCTTTACGTAGGATATTGATAAAATCGGTCTGTTCTGGCCACCCTCATCACCACACATCACATTTACCATCACCGCTACTACTCTCACCACCTTGTGTCACAAATCTGCACCTCCCACACCACTTCCCACGGAGAGAGAGAGAGAGAGAGAGAGGTGGATATATTAAACCCGCACACTATCATCCTACATCAGCATCACCACTTCCATCATCAACTTCACTTTCATCTCCACCACCATCACCACACACCCACCCTCACCACCCTATTTTAGCTCACACGTCGAGGGGTCAGGCTGGTAGACAGGGATTCAGAATATATACAAGATGAAACGAAAACAAAAGCCTGTGGATTCACACGAGTGAAGGATTTCTTGGGTGGCATCTTAATATGAAGCAGCCCGCCTTCTCGTCAGGTGAGGAGGTTCCCTAGCACCTCTCTTTTAGCTATTTATTTTTTAATATGGCCTCTTTAGATAATTTTGTACGTTTATGCTGAGTATGGCGATTTCAGAAGGATTTATGTAACAGAATCGGACAGTAAAGTATAATAAACAAAATTAATCACTTGGGATAAGGTGTTAGGGACCGATGAGAATACCGACTAAGAAGTCACAGGGTTGGATTCCCTGGCACATTTACGGTGAATCTTCTCTCGCAACTCAAACTTGTATTATACAGGACGAGGAAAAAGTGTACAGAATCTTACCATATCTGTATTGTCTGAAAATAAATAATTCTAAGAGAAAACTTATATCGGCCACTTGACCTTGAGTTATTGGTTTTACGGGGAGGGACACTAACCCTCCACCAATCCACTTGTTGACACGTAGGGAGCACGTATGGGTTGGTTATCTGGTTACCACCCAGCGTTTCTTTTTCTCTTCATTATTTTCTTTTTCATGCAGGAAGGGTAAGGAAAGGACAATGATGAAACTTTCCATTTCTTGCTCTTCCTGGGAAAACAAAATCAAGTTGCGACAAGGGATCGATCGTAAGTGAATTTGAGAATCCCATTCATTGTTTCCGTGGAGAGAGAGAGAGAGAGAGAGAGAAAGAGAGAGAGAGAGAATAAATTTTTAGTCACTGCGTACAGCCAATTCCAATTGCGATACCAGTATTTGTTGAAAGTTTAACACTGTGATGGCTAAGAGAGACGCAATCCTTTCGGTGGTAGGATGTCTTTTCTTCTCTCTCTCTCTCTCTCTCTCTCTCTCTCTCTCTCTCTCTCTCTCTCTCTCTCTCAGGCCGATTTTATTTTACTTATTACAGGTCTTTCGTATCGAAGGGGTTAATGGAGGTTTTATAGGCCCCCTCTAATTCGAAAATACTTTTTTTTTTCAAAGCTGAATATAATCGCTGGTACAGGGATGAATAAAGTAACATATGACATCAAAGTGTACTACTGGGTAAAAACAAATAAATGAATAAAAATACTGTCATCGTAGTGAAAGGGGTTGATAATCTGATGTGCTCCTCTATCGATATTTGCTGCCAGAGATCTTTTATGGTGAATCCCAACTGAAATTTATTAAATGAATTCACTTTGTTTCCTACAATGATGAATTCCACTCCCATGGTGAAAATATTTTGTCGGATTCCCTCCACCGCCAAAAAGAAAATAAAAGGGATTATTTCTTCTTGGTCTGCCTAGTGCCTGTGTCTGTCTGTCTGTCTGTCTGTCTCTCTCTCTCTCTCTCTCTCTCTCTCTCTCTCTCTCTCTCTCTCTCTATATATATATATATATATATATATATATATATATATATATATATATATATTGTTACATAGCCTATGATTTATCATCCTTTGTGTAATTCTAACGTACAGTGTGCTGCCTGTTTGATCACGAGCGTGTTCTACCTCACTCCCCCGCTTCTACCGTTATAGTAGAGTAAGTCGTTCTTTCTGTTGTTCAGAGCAGGATTGTCAACTCTTTGTCCCCATGGCTTCATTTGTGCGTCCTTCTTACAAGTTGTATCAAGCTCTGCCGGCCCCTATATAATGTGCTCAGTCTCTGCATTATTGCCACTTAGATCTGCTCCTCATTTTGTTCACATCTCTGTCCTCCCCTGTGCAGTTATTATTGTGAGTGCTCAGGAAGTCTCCAACCATCTAGCAGCTGTATAATTTGAGTATAAGTGTTATTGCATTTTGTTCTTGTACTGTATAGAATAAGTTGTTAATTTGTAGGCCTAGTGAGGTTTTTGTAATTCATGTAGGGTTCTTGTTGTTAGCCATTGTTCATAATAGTTTGTATCTGTAATAATTTATCTTGCATAAACTGAGCATTACCCAGTGTATTTTCATTTTATCAGGGCTGACTTAGGTAAATTTACTCTTGCTAATTTCGTGTTAATAGAGGCTATTGCAGTTAACCATATATTTAACCTGTTTTTTGCCATTACATTATCCTTATGAGTCCTGAATGTTTTGTTGTTAGTTTGAGCATTAAACTTTAACTTGTAATTTTACCTAACTCTTTGTTTTGAACCTGGAACTTTACGGGACAGTAGTGATTTTTAGTATTCTCACTTAAAGTGTACATTATTTTTCTCTGTTCCGTAACAAAAATTTGGCGACCTATCATCAGGATATTCAGGATATTATCATAAGGATATTGCTTGATATTTTGTGACTGTTACTTATTCATGATGTCTACTATTACTACACTTGATGAAGCCAAAGATTTTTTGTCAAATGTGCAAACAGTGTGTGATGTATAGAAAACAGAACAAACAATGAACTTAAGCTTGTTGCTCAACAATTGGGAATTGCTGTTCGCTCTCATCATTCTAAAGATCAAATTGTTGACATGATTAATGAAAGCTTCTTATAATGTAACTCCTCCAAATGAGCAAACGCAGAGTGAATTAGCAAAGTTACAGCTAGCCCTGCAGGAGGCTCGTCTTAAGGAGGCTGAATTTCAAGCACGTGCTAAGGAGGCTGAGTCTCAGGCTAAGGAGGCGGAGTCTCATGCTAAGGAGGCTGAGTTTCAGGCTCGTGCTAAGGAGGCTGAGGCACAAGATGAAATTGCTAGGATTCAGGCAGACCATGAGTATCGCATGAAACAAGGTGGAACTGGATCATCTAGCTCTGATGATTTTGATGTGGCTAAAAATGTTAAACTTGTCCCTCCTTTTAATGAATCTAATTTAACAAAGTATTTTTAGTTGTTTGAGAGGGTAGCTACAGGTTTTAATTGGCCCAAAAAGTATTGGCCAGTACTCCTTCAAACTGTTCTCACCAGTAAAGCTCAAGTAACTAATGCATCTTTGCCTCAGGATCAATCTGATAATTATGATGTAGTTAAGAGCTTGATTCTTAAGGCCTACGAGCTTGTTCCTGAAGCCTATAGAGAAAAAATTTAGGACAACTTATAAGCAAGATAAGCAATCCCATGTTGAGTATGCAAAAATCAAAGATCTGTTACCGCAGTGGTTAAATTCTAAGAATGTGGATTCTGATTTTGGTAAATTTAAGCAGATGATTTTGCTGGAGGACTTCAAAAGGTGTGTTAATAAAGATGTAAGCCTATATCTTGATGACAGAAAAATAGATAATTTGTCTGATGCTGCAGTTTTAACTGATGAATATGTTCTCACTCACAAGAGATATTCTAAAGAAAAAGGGAAAGCTGAGAGTAAGTACGTTGCCTCTACTCAGAGTACAGGTAACAGGAAAGAGAATAAAGATGATGTTTCTCAGGAAGTAAATACCAGCTCCACCTCTAGATTTCAGAAAAGTAAATGTACTTATTGTAGTAAGCTTGGTCATACGACGGAGAAATGTTTCAGGAGACAGCGTGATGTGAACAAAAAGGAGTCTTTAAATATTCAGTCAATTGGTCTAGTGTTCACCCTTGGGAGTTCCCAGAATTCTTTAACCGAGTTAACTGAACCTGCTTTGAGGGGTAACTTAAATTCTCATGATGGAGCTTCTCTTTTGAGCAGTAACGTCGGTGACACTCTCAAGAGTTCATGTGCTAATCTCCTGTCTGATGGTTCTGTCAGTCCTCTGGACATTAATGACAGGAAATCAGTTAAAATATATCGTGATACAGGTGCTTGCCAATCCCTTATGCTGACCAGTGTTCTAGGCTCTAATGTTAATTCCTCTGATGAAACGGTAATTTTACAAGGTGTAGGGAATAATTACTTCTTGTCCCTCTGTGCAGAGTGAATTTAAAGTCTGGTTTTGTTAATGGTTCTGTTATCGTTGGGTTGGTTGAGACACTCCCAATGTCAGGTGTAACTTTCTTACTTGGAAATGATATTGGTGGAAGTCAAGTGTGTCCAGCTCCTCAGTTGTCTAGTGGGCCAGTGGCTGCGTCCCAGGACTGTGATGTCCCTGATGTGTTCCCTGCATGTGCTGTCACTAGGGCTAAGTCTAAAGTTACTGGTGATTTAGAGGATAATGATGATGATGATGTTATCCTAGCTGACACTTTTCTTGCTAATTTGGACCACTCACCAGATGAGGCAGTACCCCGTAGTGTTGATAATTTGTCTCGTCAAGAGTTGGTTGAGTTGCAGGTTGCTGACCCTGAGTTGAAAGGTCTAGCTAACTCTGCTTACAGTGAAGAAGAGTCAGCCGGTGCTTCTACTTGTTATTATGTAAAGTCAGGAGTACTTATGAGAAAGTGGAGACCCCCAACAGCATCAGCCGACTGTGAATGGGAGGTTGTACATCAAGTTGTCATCCCTCGTGTTTGTAGGCAGGATATCATTAGAGTGGCTCATGATTCCAGTTTGGCAGGACACCTTGGAGTGAGGAAGACTGTGGCACGCATTTTGAAACACTTCTACTGGCCAGGTATCTTCAGGGATGTTTCCTGGTATTGTAAGTCTTGTCACACCTGTCAAGTTGTGGGGAAGTGTAATCAGACCGAAAAGGTTGCATCTCTAGTTCCCATTCCTCCTTTTGAGGCGCCATTCACCCGTGTGTTGGTGGATATTGTGGGCCCTCTTCCTAAGACTTCTTCAGGATTTTCTTAAGTGTTGACCCTGATTGATATGGCTACTCGTTATCCTGAAGCCATTCCACTTAGAAATATCTCAGCAAAGAACGTGGTTAAGGAAATGCTGGGGTTCTTCACAAAGTTTGGTCTGCCCAAGGAGGTACAGTCAGACCGAGGAAGTAATTTCATGTCAAATGTTTTCAAGCAGTCTCTGAAAGAGTTGGGCATCACCCAGATCACGTCTTCAGCTTACCATCCCCAGACCCAAGGAGCGTTGGAGAGATATCATCAAACACTCAAATCGATGCTCAAGAAATACTGTTTGGAACATCAGAAAGACTGGGATAAAGGTCTTCCATTTGTTGTATTTGCCGCAAGAGAATCTCCAAATGAATCACTGGGCTTCTCACCTTTTGAACTACTGTTTGGCCATGAAGTAAGAGGACCCCTTAAGCTACTCAAGGAATGCTGGCTGTCGGAGGAAGATGACGTCAACCTGCTGGAGTATGTGATGAAGTTCATAGAACGGCTGTCCACTGCTTTACAGCTGGCGAGAGAGAATTTAAGAGCTGCTCAGGAGAAGATGAAGACTTGGTATGATAAGAAGTCCAGGTTACGCCACTTTCAGCCAGGAGATCAGGTTTTGATTCTGCTACTGGTGCATGGGCAACCTCTTCAAGCCAAGTTTAGTGGTCCTTATTTCGTGGAGAAGAAACTCAGTGATGTCAACTATGTCATCGCCACACCAGATCGTAGAAAGAACAAGCAACTATGTCACATCAACATGCTAAAGTTATATCACAGGCGGGACGAAAATAATCCAATCTGCACTGTAGCTGTTCCACCCGAGTCTGCAAGTGAAGCTCTCCCATGCAGTATGAGCCTGAGTGATAGTTTGGGGAAGAATCCTGATATCATGAATTATCTCCAGACTAAGCTTTCTCATCTACCTCCCAAGGAAAGGCAGGAGTTTTCGGCATTACTGCAGGAGTACCCGCAAGTGTTCCGTGCCACTCCAGGAAGAACTACTGTGTTGATGCATGATGTCGATGTTGGAGACGCAAAGCCAATTAAACTGCCTCCTTACCGTGTGAACCAGTGAAAGTTCCTCTCATCCAGAAGGAGCTTGGCTACCTGTTGGACCACAAAATGATTGAGCCCTGTCAGAGTGAGTGGAGTTCTCCTGTTACTCTAGTCCCTAAGCCAGGTGGGTCACAGCGGCTTTGCATCGACTACAGACGTGTTAATCAGATAACCAAAACAGACACTTACCCTCTCCCTCGTGTGGAAGATTGCATAGACAAGATCGGAAAGGCTAGGTACATAAGTAAGTTTGATTTGTTAAAGGGATACTGGCAAGTACCTATGACTGAACGTACTAGGGAGATCTCATGTTTTGTAACACTAGGAAAGACTTTTGCATGTTCTGTAATGCCATATGGTATGAAGAATGCACCAGCCACATTTCAGAAGCTCATGAATGTTGTAACAGAGGGTTTGCCAGGGTGTGTTGTTTATATTGATGATGTATTAATCTTCAATGACAACTGGAAAGATCACCTATGCCATGTCAGTAAATTTCTTGAGCATTTAGTTCAGGCAAATCTTGTAGCTAATTTATCAAAGTGTGAGTTTGGTCAAGCTAAAGTTCAGTACCTTGGGTATGTAATTGGTGATGGACATGTTGCACCACCAGGAGCTAAGGTTCAGGTTATAAGTGATCTTCCCAGACCTAAAAGTAGGAAAGAGCTACAAAGATTTTTGGGAATGGTAGGTTAGTACAAGAGATTTGTTCATAACTTTTCAATTCTTGTATCACCACCTACAGACCTACTGAAAAAGGGAGTTAAATTTGTCTGGACCGATGACTGTGAATCCTTTTTCAGCAACCTTAAAGTCAGCCAGTGCTCGCTACTCCAAATTTTGCTAAGCCTTTTAAGATGGCTGTTGACGCAAGTGATACAGGAGCTGGGGCTGTTTTGCTGCAAGAGGATGATCAGGGTATTGAACACCCTGTATCTTATTACAGTAAGAAGTTCACTCCACCTCAAAAGAACTACTCAACTATTGAGAAAGAGCTTTTGGCCTTGATTTTGGGTTTACAGCATTTTTCATTTTATTTGTGTTATGGTTTTGACCCCATAGTCATTTATACCGATCATAACCCACTGAAATTCCTTAGTAAGTTTAAAGATAATAATCAGAGATTGACAAGATGGAGTCTACTTCTTCAGGAGTATTCATTAGACATACAACATGTCAAGGGGAAAGAAAATGTTATTGCAGATTGCTTATCTAGACTTTAGACAGATTGTTTTAGAGTAATAAGAAATTTCCTTTGTAAATTTCTTTTTCTTTGTGGGGAGGTGTTACATAGCCTATGATTTCATCATCCTTTGTGTAATTCTAACGTACAGTGTGCTGCCTGTTTGATCACGAGCGTGTTCTACCTCACTCCCCCCTTCTACCGTTATAGTAAAGTCGTTCTTTCTGTTGTTCAGAGCGGGATTGTCAACTCTTTGTCCCCATGGCTTCATTTGCGCGTCCTTCTTACAAGTTGTATCAAGCTCTACCGGCCCCTATATAATGAGCTCAGTCTCTGCATTATTGCCACTTAGATCTGCTCCTCATTTTGTTCACATCTCTGCCCTCCCCTGTACAGTTATTATTGTGAGTGCTCAGGAAGTCTCCAACCATCTAGCAGCTGTATAATTTGAGTATAAGTGTTATTGCATTTTGTTCTTGTACTGTATAGCATAAGTTGTTAATCTGTAGGCCTAGTGAGGTTTTTGTAATTCATGTAGGGTTCTTGTTGTTAGCCATTGTTCATAATAGTTTGTATCTGTAATAATTTATCTTGCATTAACTGAGCATTACCCAATGTATTTTCATTTTATCAGGGCTGACTTAGGTAAATTTACTCTTGCTAATTTCGTGTTAATAGAGGCTATTGCAGTTAACCATATATTTAACCTGTTTTTTGCCATTACATTATCCTTATGAGTCCTGAATGTTTTGTTGTTAGTTTGAGCATTAAACTTTAACTTGTAATTTTACCTAACTCTTTGTTTTGAACCTGGAACTTTACGGGACAGTAGTGATTTTTAGTATTCTCACTTAAAGTGTACATTATCTTTCTCTGTTCCGTAACAATATATATATATATATATATATATATATATATATATATATATATATATATATATATATATATATATATAGGACATCACTGAAAGAAAAAAACGGTGAAATCATTAAATGCAGAGATAAGATGGTGAAAAGAGCTGAAGAATTTTACAAAGAACTGTATGCATCAAAGACAGTAGTACTAATAGCTAACTTTTTAGTTGACACAAGTGAAATACCTGAGCTAACACCAGACGAAGTAAATATTTGTCTTAAAAATATGAAAAGAGGGAAGGCTCCGGGAGAAGATGGAATAGTAACAAATTTACTGTTGGATGCAGGAGCAGAAGTACAAAATAGGCTTGCTCACTTATTTACCCGCTGTATAAAACAAAAGAAAATTCCCAAAACATGGTGTAATGCAATAGTTATTTTACTCTACAAAAAAAAAAAAAAAGGTGACTCAAAAGATCTTAGTAACTATCGACCCATTAGCTTATTATCAGTCACTTACAAACTCTTCACTAAAGTCCTTACGAACAGAAAAACAAAAATCTGGAAGAAAACCAACCTCTTGAACAGGCAGGATTCCAAAGCGGGTATTCGACCACTGATCATCTAAACACAGTGAACCAGCTAATTAAGAAAACTACAGAATATAATAAACCACTGTGCTTAGGTTTTGTTGATTACGAAAAGGCTTTCGACTCAGTGGAGCACATAGCAATTATAAATTCATTGCGAGAACAAGGAGTGAATGAGAACATTGTATACCTGCTCGAAAACATATACAGAGGGAACCGCTACAGTTAAATTACATAAGGACTCAGAAAAAATTAAGGTTGAGAAGGGCGTGCGTCAAGGAGATACAATTTCACCAAAGTTATTTACAGCATGCCTAGAAAGTATTTTCAGAAACCTAGACTGGGAAAACAAAGGAGTGAACATTGATGGAGAAAAGCTAAACCATTTAAGATTTGCAGATGACATTGTCCTAATCTCAGAAACAGCGGAGGCATTGCAAGAAATGTTAAATGACCTGAACAGAGAAAGTCTGAAAGCAGGACTGAAGATGAACCGAAGTAAAACTAAAGTAATGTTTAATCCACAAACACCAAAGAGCGTCATCAGAATAAGCGATGAAATTCTTGAAGAAGTTGAGGAGTACAACTACTTGGAACAAATACTAAAATAACGAAAGATAATGATAGCGAAATAAAAAGACGCATTACAAATAGATGGAAAGCTTTCGGTAAACATAGAGACATTATGAAAAATAGCTTGCCAGTTTGTATGAAACGAAAAGTATATAACGAATGTATAATTCCAGCTATGACGTATGGCTGTGAGACCTGGAAACTGACAAAATCAATGGAAAATAAATTAATCCGCTCTGAGAGAGCAATGGAAAGATTAATGTTGGGAATATCTTTAAGAGACAGGAAAATATCAACTTGGGTGAGAGAGCAGACTAAAGTCAAAGATGTTATAGAAGTTATAAAAGAACAGAAATGGAGGTGGGCAGGCCATATAGCAAGAATAAGGGATAATCGATGAAGTAAGAGGCTGACGGACTGAACACCAAGAGAATGTAAGCGTAGCAGAAAAAGGCCAGACAGGAGATGGAGAAAGAAGATAGAGAAATTTGCAGGGAAAATGTGGCAAAGATTGGTTCAGTCAAGGAATTCGTGGAAACGGTAGAGGGAGGCCTTTGTTCAGCAGTGGACTAGTTATGGCTGATGATGATATATATAAATATATATATATATATATATATATATATATATATATATATATATATATATATATATAGATAGATAGATAGATAGATAGATAGATAGATAGATAGATGGATACAGGCAGATAAATATACCACTCTCTCTCTATATCTATATCTATATCTATCTATCTATCTGTCGAGAGAGAGAGAGAGAGATGGATACAGGCAGATAGATATAACTCTCTCTCTCTCTCTCTCTCTCTCTCTCTCTCTCTCTCTCTCTCTCTCTCCAAAACTGAAAACATCACACGCCGTCCAAAACGAACCACAAATCTATATTCGTTCACCAGCAATGACGGGAGGGCTGAATGGCGAGGCTGCACTGACAGATGGCGACAAGCATGACAGAGACGAGGTGGGGGTGAGGTATGGGGTAGGGAATATAACCATAGAGAACAAAGTTATAACCAGCCTTCTCTGCCACCATCTTACACTTTTCTATGCCATCATAAAGGGATCTGAAACAGCGAGGTTGTACAGAGATAGACAAGGACATGGGTAGGGAAGAGGCAGAGAATATTAATACAGGGCAGAGTCACAGCCACAGCCAATTGTCTTACACAATTAGTACAGAGACTTCCTTACACATTTTACTTGTCGATTTATTATACACGTCACTAATTTTTATCATGCTGTTCGTTACCAAAGCAAGCGATATCGATAAGAGGACTGAACAGATATGGTACGAGAGAAATATGGATGTATTATACATAATAAATCGCTATGGAAAAGGTGTTACGAAGCCAATGTCGTCAGTAATACCACTCCATCCCTGCCACCACACTATACCGGCCTATACCAGCCTATACCACAGTGGGATGCGAGAAGCGCGTGAGGTCCTATTAACGCCTTCATTCTGACGACGCGTTTTATGTTTAATTCTCGTTTCCTTCAGACGATTTTCCTCAACCTAGGAGAGACACCAGGCTAAGGGAGACTCCGTGGAAACTCTAACCCCGTCACTGCAAACGTTCTACCCCGTCACAATGCTCTGTCCCGTCACTGCAAATGTCCCACCCTGTCACTGCAAATGCTCTACCCCGTCACTGCAGATGTTCTCTCTAAAACCCCGTACCTGTAGACCTTCTCTCTAAAACCTCGTCACTGCAAATGTTCTCTCTTCAACCGTCACTGCAGATGTTCTCTCTAAAACTCGTCACTGCAGATGTTCTTTCTTCAACCCGTCACTGCAGATGTTCTCTTTTCAACCAGTCACTTCAAATGTTCTCTCTTCAATCCGTCACTGCAAATGTTCTCTCTTCAACCCGTCACTGCAGATGTTCTCTCTTCAACCCGTCACTGCAGATGTTCTCTCTTCAACCCGTCACTGCAGATGTTCTCTCTTAAACCCGGCACTGCAGACGTTCTCTCTTAAACCCGTCACTGCAGATGTTCTCTCTTAAACCCGTCACTGCAGATGTTCTCTCTTAAACCCGTCACTGCAGATGTTCTCTCTTAAACCCGTCACTGCAGGTGTTCTCTCTTAAACCCGTCACTGCAGATGTTCTCTCTTAAACCCGTCACTGCAGATGTTCTCTCTTAAACCCGTCACTGCAGATGTTCTCTCTTAAACCCGTCACTGCAGATGTTCTCTCTTAAACCCGTCACTGCAGGTGTTCTCTCCAAATCTATAAAAATCGCCTGAAGGAAAACACAACAAATGACACATGCACCATTGCAGTGAAGGCTTTACGTAGGATATTGATAAAGTCGGTCTGTTCTGGCCACCCTCATCACCACACATTTACCATCATCGTTACTACTCGACCACTTTGCATCACAAATCTACACCACCCTCACCACTTCCCAATGAGAGAGAGAGAGAGAGAGAGAGAGAGAGAGAGAGAGAGAGAGAGAGACAGAGAGAGACAGAGACAGACAGACAGACAGACAGACACAGAGACAGAAAGACAGACAGACAGAGATAAAACCCGCACACTATCACCCCACATCAACGTCACCACTGCCATCACCAAACTCACTTTCATCACCACCATCACCACCACACTCGCCCTCACCACCCTATTTCAGCCTACACGTCGAGGGATCAGGCTGGCAGGCAGGGATTCGGAATACATCCAGGAAAAAATGAAACCAAAATCCAGTGAAAAGTTTCTCCTATAGAACAAAAAAAAAAAAAACGGTTATAAGTCAGCAATAAGGTTTTACGATAAAGATGTCGTGGGGCTGAAGTTCGCATTTAAAGCCAAATACAAAATCTTCCTATTTTGAAAGGTTGAAAATAGGGTTTGGGCGACGACGATGCTGCTGGTGATGATTAAAACACCAATAATTTATAAAGCTGGAAATACGGCTATGACGATTATAACATTCTGTGGTTCCCAAACGTTACCTGGGTCTTACCGACTTTTAACAGAAAACCTTTGATGACTTCCCCACTCCCAAAGGAGGAACTTCCTCCATCTGTTGGGATATATATATATATATATATATATATATATATATATATATATATATATATATATATATATATATATATATATATATATATATCCCATATGTTGGGATATATATATATATATATATATCCCAACAGATATAGGCATGTATGGCATATATACATACATATGTTTCCGTGAATATAAATATATACCGGTATATAAAAATATGTTTAAACACACACACACACACACACACACACACACACACACACACACAACCTTACACGCATAAACAAGGTTTCACTGATGACATGACCACGGCAAGCACAAATTACGTTAGCCTACTGGAACACGTCCAGGGAAACTCGTGTGTGTGTGTGTGTGTGTGTGTGTGTGTGTGTGTGTGTGTGTGTGTGTGTGTGTGTGTGTGTGTGTGTGTGTGTGTGTGAGAGAGAGAGAGAGAGAGAGAGAGAGAGAGAGAGAGAGAGAATTAAAGAAAAGGAAATAAGAAAAAGAAGACTGATAAGAGGGAAATAAAGGGGACAAGCGCAGAGGCAGTAAGAACAGAGAGGAACGATATAAGGCAGGTGTGGTGGCAGGCAGATAGTCAAGCAGGTAGAAAGACAGAGCAGGGAGGAGAGGAAGGAGGGAGAGCTAGTCAGGCAATGATGAAAAAGAGGGAGTAGTGGTCAGTCTGTCAGGCAGGCAGGCAAGTAAGCAACAGAAGCAGGGAGGAGAGGAAGAAGTAAGAGACTAACGGCCATAGTCTTAAACTGTGGGAAAGCGTTCACCTTGCCCTATCCGCATCTTTTGGTAGTCTTAAAGCACGAAAGGGAGAGCATTCCCCGTTGAACGGGAGAGGATTACCACAGCGTAGTATTGGAATCCGCGGGGGATCTCGTTGCACCCCTTCGCATGCCCCTTCGTCATATTATAGCAGCCTTGTGCAAAGAAAACTATATAGAATTTGAAGGACCCTATGGTGTGTGTGATAGGAATATTAATTTAATGATAAAAACATCGTGTAAAGAAAAAATACGCATATAATATTTTTATCATTTTGAAAGACTTCACCGCTTCTCCGGGGATGGTTAATTTACGAGGAGACGAAAACAAAGATGACATACTGTATCCACTTCCATTTTATTTCTCAATATTTCTACCAAGCTGTTTATCAGATATGGTGTATGATACTTTTATAATTAGTTTGATTAGTACGTGAAATAATTCCTACAATACAGAATGGCCGAGTACTACCTAAACAGACGACTAGTGCACAGCCAGTTGGTTCTAATTATGAAGTCCCATGTTTGCGTTCGGTGAACTTTTGTAAGGCCGCACTATTTTGTTTTGGTTTGGCAATGTATTTCCCTGGTGTATTTTGGTGTGATCTGAACGAATTTGGCTTTTATTTTCGGTGTTCATGATTGGTTTTCAAATTAACCCCCCTACCCCGTGTCTTGGGGGTGAGATTTCGGGGTTCTGCGTGAGAAGAATGGCAAAAGCAAGCATTTAGGGCAGAAATATAGTCAAAATCGGTATGACCAGCCAAGGCGTATTCGTAGGGTTATTATTGACCGCATGGACTCCTTTGAAGCTATGTCTGACACCGATTTTTTCCTGCGGCACAGGATCTCCAAATCCTGTAATCATACTCCTATACAGAGTAATTAAAAACAAATGCCAGTCTTTAATAAGTGAAGAGGTAAGACTTGCAATCATTAATAGATTATATTGTGTGTGAATCATAGAAACTGTCATATGTATTGTTTTTATTTTAAGATTTTGAATTTTAAAATTAATCAGTGTCACCAACTCTTTGCCGCGCCTACCCACACGAAGGGGTGTGTGCTCTCCCGCTTTCAAGTTTACCACTTACCCTGAAGGTGTGAGCTTACACCTCGAGTGGGGTGCGGGAAGGGTAACCCCTGCACTCAGTTTCAAGACTACGGGCGTAAGAATCAGGAAAGGAGTCAGGCATGCAGACAATCAAGCAGGCTGGCTGGCTGAGGGAGCAGGAAGAAAGTGGAAGGAAACAGGAAAGGAAGGAGAGTTGGGCAGGCAGGCAAGAATGAAGGAATGAAGGCGGGAGGAAGGCACAAAAGATAAGGAGGAGAGGTTGTAAGGCTGAAGAAGCAGGCAGGCAGACGTAGAAACAGGGAAACACTCCATGAAAATTAGGAAAATGCCAAGACTTTCTCCATAGCAGTAAAAAAAAAAAAATCGTCACATACCATTTACGCTCTCTCTCTCTCTCTCTCTCTCTCTCTCTCTCTCTCTCTCTCTCTCTCTCTCTCTCTCACTACCCATTGTCTCATTTACCTTATCGAATTTCGTGGAGGGGAAGTAAAGGTAAAACAGATTTCTTTCTGCAGAGCGTTTCTCCTCTCAACACATCAGTTTCCAGACAGTATTTATTTCTTGGTAGATAACGCTCAGAGGATCCTATCTGTTCGCTAATCAAGCCTCTCTGGTAGTTATTACAGAAAGTAATTTTGTTTGGTTATACTTTACCTCATCAATTATCATTCTGGTCTGGCAGTGATATGTATAGAAGCTGTACAGTACGTGTGAAGATAAACACAGCCATGATGAAAAATTCTCTGACACTTCCCCGCAGGGTGAGGCGTGGAAGACTTTATATAAACAATTTTTATGTGGCTGCAATTTGACAAACACAACAAATAAGTACGAGAAGGAAGGTTACTGTCTGTTATTTGGAGAAAACTGAGCAATATTTGGCTGGACACAATGCCGGGAGCGGATTGTCGGTGAAATATTGCCATTGGCTGTACATTCGGCCACACATGAACCTTGGACGGTCTGTGTGAAGTGGAGGTCTAGCTACAATATCCGATGTTCATGCATCACAGTTACCTGGTCATTTCAATTAATATTTGACACCGTTCACTCATGTCAGTGTCACCAGCAAATACAGGTATATGATTATGTCAAAGTTGTCAGGTGCTCGGTACCAAACGTTAGACCTCTGCTACACACTTTTGCTGTCCCAGGTTCATATGTTACCAATTGTACATTCGAACACTCTTATACTACTTTTTAAGATTACGGGCTTTTATAAATATAGAACCAAGAGATCAGCAGGCTGAAGCACAATCAAAGAAACAACCAATTTCGCAGTTCGTCTGAAGAAAATTTACAGCCGAAGAAACACAACAGGAATGCTTTCCCCTTCTAATACGTAACTCAGATGGTTCGATTTCTCTCCTATGTATTCGTCAAAACGTGGGTCCTCACTCTCGTCGATATAGAAAGCTCCCTAGCACGTTTCAATAAGCAACTTATTATGCTTATTACACTTTCTGTCCATGTCCGTATTACATAAATCATTAATATCGCCATAATCTGTATGGGTAACACGCAAAGGGATATTTAACCAACCGTACCAAAGAATAAATCGCTAAGGAACAGGCGAGAAAAAGAGCCTTAGAAATCCGGAAAATGCTGCAATGAACGCGTCCACGGCACAAGGAGAGGAATAACAGCAGCAGTTACGAAGTTCGGGCGAAACACGTGCTATATGCTAAGCTGTGATCAATAGTAACCAGTCTGTCTCCAGACCCTGTTAAACCTTATACAAACTTCCAAATTTTGTACGAAATAATCAAATAAGTTGGGATCTTGCTTTGGAACCATGTTAAAACTATACGACATGGTCAATAGTTCCTTTGCACAGTCTTGAACACCCCCTGATAACTTACTGTACATCTTGCTAAGCGAAAAAAATACAGTCAAAAGTCATCTCAGAACCAGGCCACGACATAGCGACACCGTGCTGAACCAAATCAACAACAATAGAAACGATTACTCTCGCTTCTCTTCAACCATCTCAAAACCTCGTCAGAACTTAATGATGTCTTGAGGTCTTGCTAAATAGGACAGCAATAATGAAACATGGTTGTAACTTGCTTCTTGTTAGTTTCTTTACATCGTCTCATAATGCTGTCAAAACCTACCCACATCTTGCTAAACAAACTGACAGTCATGAATCTAAGCCTTCTTATTGTAACAAGGCCTGGGTGGGCTGAGACACTGCTTTGAGACAATGAAAATAAAGACAAAGTTTAGGTTTATTCCACGATTGTTATAAAGCAGACAATCTATTTGTCTTAGGTTACAATCTATTTTCCTGAAGTTAAACATATTTTTCTTCAGCTACAATCAGTTTTTTAAAGTTACAATCTATTTTTCTTATGCTACAATCTATTTTCCATAAGTTACAATCTATTTTTCGTAAGTTATAATATATTTTTCTTGAGTTACAATCTTCATTTACATTAAGACACACAACAGTCAGACTTACACCCATGTCCTTCACTGTACTATGTGAACAGAGACATGAAGGAAACGAATTATGTCCAATAGTCTGACGTAATCGATAATCAAACTCAGGGTTATTCCAAATGCGGGCTGGACATTTATTTATGCACCCCCGGCTCCCTTGATATGGAACCCCAGATACAAAAAGTAACGACCGATCACAACCCTTTAGCTGAGATATGGGCTTGGTTTAGACCATGTAATTATCCTTAAAACAATTCCAGGGCACTAAAACTTTTATATATTACGATTCAAGTTTTGACTGGGAATAAATTTACGAAGGAGTGTCTTACTGAGCTCACAGAAACTCAACGAATCCAAAGGATAATTTGACGTCTTTCTGGCCTCGCATCTTCCACCGTCTTGCGATTTTGTTCATCGGGAAAGGGGACTGGTCACGATGAAGGGAGATAGAAACAGTCACTAGTAACCCATTACAATACGATGTCACTTTTTACTCTTCCTTCTTGCTACTCTCCAGGGATTTTCGTTCTGCAATGACATCGTGTTGGAGGGAATGGGAACAATCTCCAGCAACCCTTTTAGCCCAAGGGTGTCCTGCATAACCCATTCGTGTCACTGCCGAGCGATTTCATTCAGCTGACAAGAACCACTCCAGACAGGTTACTATGACCCACTCGCAGCCGAATAAAATTGCCTGGTGTTAGTTGGAGTGGATGCTAGAGCTGTCCTGACCTGGAGAGTTAATGGTACCAATACTGACACTCTTACACTCCTATGGGTCACTCTTACCTGGTTATAATTACCTGGAGACTGGTGAAATAAAATATGAGATAACGCGGCCACGAGAATTAACTGCTGAATCCTGTGATAATACTGATAGTCCATTCAGGCTACTGTATCTCCATTCAGTTTATTCAACTTACCAAAGAATTTACTTGAATTCTGGATTCTTAGCACCAGGTACCAAAGGCCATGTGGCACTAATTCACGTAAAAGATATACGACTAGCAATGCAACAGAAACGGGAAAGGAGAAAAAATGAATGATAAGAAAAGGTAAAAACACAATAAAATGAAAGAAAATTATTCGGGAGCCGAATGCTAATCTGCCGCCAGAATATGCTGTTGGCCAAGTCCAAGATTTAGGCCATATCTTGATACCCTGAAGGTTTCATGTTGATAGCTCAAGCCGTTCATGGGATATAATGGTGCTAAAGGCGGGAGGTAAAAACAAGCTGAATTTTGGCAGCCATTTTGGTGGCCATGACCTTGACCCTGAGTGCCCATTTTCAAACTCGGCCAATATTTTGGCCATACTGTACCTTCATACACTGAAGTTTTCATGTTGATAACACAAGCCGTTCACGAGAAATAATGGAAACACACACACACACACACACACACACACACACACACACACACACACACACACACAGATGCAGGCAAAAACATTATCGCTCTGCCTTGTAATGGCGGGCGATAACAAGGACAAGACGCTATGTTTATTAGATAGAGCTTAAAAATGAACAGAACCTTGGAGAGAAAGTATAAATGTCGCGGACATGATCAATTCGAGTAAAAAACCTCTGGTCCATTCTAATTCGTAAAATCTCTCTCACGCTGAATAAATTGGTCTAAAGATAAAGAATAAAATCAAAAGTACGTTCTCGAGTTGAAGGGGTTAATGAGCTTAGTTTAATATGGCCCTACAACCAAGTCCTCATATATTTACGCTAAAATGCTGCGAGGGAGTGATAACAGTGATAAAGGGTCTTCTGTGAACTAAAACTGATGAAACTTGAAAACCCGAGTTCAGTTAATTTTCACCAAGGACGGAGCTAATTTGGTGGGAGTCATAAAGGTTGGATGGCGCTGACTCAACACATATAAGTCTTTATTTATTTGCTTTATTTATATTTTTTAAAGCTTTCTCAGTCTGCCAGTGGTGTACAGGCGAGACACACTGGGCCTGATTTTCTTGAGTTTGGTGGAGCCGGGTAATGGGTGGTACTGTACATCCAGCAGGCAACAGGAATAAAAAAAAAAAAAAAAAAAACTGGTTCGATTCCCAGACCTGTCCGACTTGGCTCGTATTCTCATCGGTTAAGGAAGCTCCCTAGCACCTCTTCTTCAGCGGTTAATTTCTTGATACGTCTTGTTAACGTAAATTTGTATGTTATTTAAGCCGAGTATGGTGGTATTTGAATGATTTATGGTGGTATTTTAAGTATTTAAGTGACAGAAGAGGACAGTAAGGAATAATGAGCAAAATATATCATTTAGGAACAGGTGGCAGGGAGCTTCCTTACTCGATGAGAATACGGACATTGGATTAATTATTATTACTTTTGTGTCACTTTTCACCCAGGAGTACAATTAGGGACCTGCATGTATATATGACTGTTGTGTGTCGCTTGTTAAAGGAAGACAGACTTACCAGATCTGTTTGGAGATCAAGGATGAGATGGAGGGATGGAGTACAGAGATACGAGTATATGAGAGAGGAAGGTGTGAGTTTGATGGAGGGGGCCACATGTAAGAGGATGGGACGGCGTGTAAGAGATCTGTTTATGCCTACCCATTATGAGATTAAGGTTCCTGGCAAGAGATAGATTCATAGACAGACAGACAGACATATAGAGAGATAAACAGATATAGATAGATAGGCTGACACAGATATCGACAGACATAGACAAATGAAAATAGATGAATACAGACAGACAGGTACAGACAGATAGAAAGACCTATAGGTAGATCGTCTGTGTAACTGATAAACATTAATTCCAAGCCTTGCAGCTGTGTGTGTTAGAAACATTCACGCCTTGTGTAAGAGGGACAACCACATTAATACATTCTCGCTTTATCAGAGTACTAATTTGACTCAGGAAGGGTCTCTCGTAATGAAGGTATGATTCAATGTTACATCTAATCCTTGCAGCGTGAAAAGACTATTGCAAACTGAATAAAAAGAAGAGGACGTGTTAGGGCTGAGTGCCTAAAGCTTGTTTCACAGTCCCTTGGTGCAGACAGACACACGAGTATCTTTCCAAAGTCTGACGAATACATAGTGAAAACTCTTAACCGCCTGAAAAAAGCACTAGGAGAGATAGGTTTTTCACTGTGTTTCGAATGTTGTAAAATATCTTCAGACGGAACTACGAAGATAATTGTTTTCTTGACGATATGTGTCCAAACCACGTCACCATGACTGGTTACACAAATACACAACTGGTTTGACAGCCACCACTTTATTGCTGTGCTGTAATATTTATCTATCCATCTATCTACAAATTATCTATCTACCTACCAATCTACTTATGTATCTACCAATTATCTACCTATCTCTACCAATCTATCTACCTACTTATCTATCCATATCTATTACAGATGATGGACAGAGGAAGGAAAAACAAGTTAAATACAGAAAGAAAATTCATACACCAGATTACAGGTGCCCTCTATTAATATAAAAAAAAATAATAATAACACTTGGACTTGAACTGCAGTGGTTTGAAGTTTGGGGGAAACTAAAGCTGGGAAGCGAATTTATCTATCTATCTATCTGTCTATCTATCTAAGAATTAAACCGAGATAAAAATAAATAAAACCTCGTCAAGAAAACCACTGCTCCAGTAACTGCGTGGGTCCAACCGAGCACAGCAGAGTAGGTCTCATGGCGCCTGCAGGATGAAGGCGTGGATAAAAAATAACAATAATAGTAAGAGTAATAATAATAATATAATAATAATAATAATAATAATAACAATGATAATAATAATAATAATAATAATAACAATAATAATAATAATAATAACGATAATCACAATAATCATAATTATAATAATAATAATAATAATAATAATAATAATAATAAGCGATGCCAAGGCACAGCAAACCCGTACCCGGCAGTCACTTTAGTGCTGACGTATAAACAGAACAGAACAGGATATCTTGTCAAAGATGTCACATTTCAAATCTGGAGTAAATCGGGTGAAAATTAACGATTTTACGCCCATTCGAAATTTTAGGCCCGCGCCACCTGACACTAACCCTCCCACTGCTAAATGAGGGGGGTGGTGACCCCCATGATGTAATGAGGCATGTTATTGGATGCAGATTTGAAAAATGCACCTTTAGGTTTTGGTTTCATGTCGATATGACAAGTCTGAAAGGGGTTATGGCGAAAAAACCAATTTCTCTTTTTTTCTTTTAACATTTTTTGGGCGTACAGCCTGGGCCTTGGCCCAATTTGACCCAGTATTTTATCGGGTGATCAGAAGGTCATAGCCCACCATCCTTGCAATTTTAGTCAAAATCGCACCAGTAGTTTTGGCGTAAAGTTGTTAACAGATAAATAGACAGACAGACAGACAGACAGACTAACAGACAGACAAACCCAGTGAAAACAATACCCACTCCCGAGCCCCTTCGGGGCGGGGACGGGTAATAATAATAACAATAATATTATTATTAAATCAGAAGAATAACAACAAAAAGAAGAAAGAGAACAAAAGAATAAAAGGAAGAAAACAAGGAGGAAGAAACAGTAACTTCCCAACAAAATCTCAGTCCTTCAGCATTTTTTATTTTACATTAATTCCTGCGTAAGACTGCGTTTAGGAAATGAGTAAAGAAAAACTGCAACCAAAATCTCCATATCCATTAAATAACGTTGGGAGGTAGCACAAATAACGAGTGTTACGTCATCTCATTGAAAAAGACCAAAAATACACAGAGGGATTTGTGAGTATGCATGGCGTTTTGAGGCGTCTACGAACCTGCTCGTGCCACTGGACGAATTGAAAAATTACTGGCAGGACACGCACAGGGTTCACAGAAGTATCATTACTGTGGTTAGTGATACGTCTCCCTTCCAATACAAAAAGGGTGGATAAACTGTATGCACTACTACTACTACTACTACTATTATTATTTTTATATCATCGTCATCATCATCATTACTGTCATCATTATCATCATTATCATAAATAACAATGACCGAATAAAAAGCACTGAAATTATACGATACTAGTAACTAAATTCTACAACCGTGGCTTGGTGGAGACAAGACAACGAGGGTAAAATTCTTTGCAGAGGACGCCTAACTTTGTGGCCGTTCCCGCTACCCACCCTGAAGCCAGCAAGTTTTACCGAATCCAACTTCTTAAAACGGGAGAATTACCGCTTGAAGAATTCCAGGGCGAGTTTCTTTTGGCTGGAGGTGTGGATGGGGTCACAGTCGCCCCCAACCAGCCTTCCGAGGCCTCTGTTGGGGACGGCATTCGGGACGGCCCGAACAAATTACTTGAACATTCTTGGGGGACCTGCAGCCTCCCCAACAGACAGTCCCGAATGTAAAAAGTAAAAGAATAATTACATGTAACATTTTCATTATTATTTCAATATTATATACCTAATATAATATTTCTGGTGTAAAACACACACCCGATATTGAAAAAAAATATGTTTGTGTATTTTTATGAGACTTTCTACTATGTATCCGAATATTAGCCTTTCGCAGACGGGTGGAGGCTCCACAATAAACGGACCCGAAAGAAATACGAGAATGGTTGCCTAATGCATATTTTCATGAAAATTCTAATATCTGTTGCCCGACGTAAAAGTTGATATAGCTAACACCCCGTTTAGAAAAGAAAATGTTCATGTATTAATAGTATATCCGTTAATAAACCGCACCATCACTCATTAGACGTTATACATGTTACTTCATGGTTATTTTTACTTAAGCCTTTTTTTAAAGTACTTAACATTCATCAGCATTCAGCTTAATTCCGATTTCAAGTAGGATTGTGGTGAGGTTGCCGTTAGTTAGCTCTTCAATCCGATGACGTTTCCTGTTCGTTATTTTTGCTGCATTCTTGCGAATATCTTCACTCCTGAATATATGAGTAAGAATTGTGTGAAGTGGATGTTCCAGCCATGTTATTCATCACATTCATTACATTCCAATTTCTAAATATTCTCTACATATGGAAAGTGTTTTCGCCACCCAGAGCTACCAACCCTACCGCATCAATACAGGCAGACGTCCCCACGTTAGTAAGCTCCCGAAAGCCAGTCGGAGCGACTATGAAATCCAAAGGTGTTTTTGGTTCGGGCCCGACACACGTTCGGGCCCAGAAGGTTAGGGACGACTGTGAAAATGGCCCTTAAAGCAGTTTCTTTTGACCAGAAGTGAGAAGGGAGTGTAAAGCCTTCACTAGCCTATACATTTCAATCAAAACTTCGTCCCTACTCATTACCAACTTTCTTTTACGACACTGACATTCATAGTTTTTTTTTTTTTTTTTTTTTTTTTGTCGAGAGGGGGATTAATTAATTTTTTTTTTTTTTACATCAATGGGATGTAATGATCTCACACTCCTAGGTACAATCACGACAAAGGTTCACCTACTATTCCACTATGTCTAATTCACACTTACAGTACGGCTTGTACTGTTTGGACAAAAAGTGGCAAGTGTGAAACCCAAACCTGAGGAGAGCAAGTATTAGTACAGGTCAGAACAAGCATCGGCAACTGTGAATACCTTAACTTGACAGGAAAGCAAGTATTAGTACAGGTCGGAATACATAGCAGCTGTGAAACTGGTCTTAAGTCATCCAACTGTAATTCTGATGTGATGACACCATAGTAATAATGGACTATAAACTTCTCTGGTGGCCAATAACCTGTACAGCCTGTGGACTTCTTTATATTCCTGATATCTTCAATCAATTTTATTCTGTTTGGGAGAGGCTTTCCGAACTTAAGGGGTTAGATATAGCCTGTGTGATGCTGACACCCCTTCGCCCCTCTTTCTCCGGATATCATGTCACCAAATAATTCAGCCAATGTTCAGTGGATGGTGAACAGAAACCACTGAAGCTGTGCTGGATTATAAGCTCCTTTGATTAAAAGCGTATGTACGCATGCATGACAGAGTCACAAATGCCTGTACTGCAAGCTCGGAATAATCTCCCAATGAAAGTGATCTCATGTGGTAGTATATGCTTTTCATTATTTATTACACCCAGGTATCCATATACTCGCTTCATAAAAAAAAAAAATAATAAAAAAAATGAAATCGTTGGGGAACTCCCATAAGCCCCACCTCCTTCCTTGACCGCCATTGACTGGCAGATATTTTTTCTCTCTCTGACAGGACAGTGAGTTCTGCCATCAATGCTGTTTCTTTTTTCTGTTTACCTTACTACATGGCTATGTGAAAAAGCAGTAAAAATTCGCTAATCAAATCAAAGTAGGCTACGGCAGAAAAGAACTGCAGGAGCAACACAAGAGAAAGCTCAAAGCAGGGAGGCAGATTTCAAGGCAGGTTACCAATTCCTCTCTCTCTCTCTCTCTCTCTATCTGTCTAATTTATTAAACACTAATACTGCATAACAGCCAGATAAAAAAGGAAAGGCATCATCATAGTGAAGGGGTTAGGTAATGGACGACATCATCTGCAGTCTTGGTATTATGGTTAGCTAGAGCTTCACAAATGCTTACTCTGATGATACTGTGCAGTGACTAAATTTCCATAAGCCCGTGGCTCTCCACTCTCCTGGTAGGAGGTCAGTGGGGTGAGGGCTTAAAAGTCAAATTGCCTGGCAGAGATATAGTATAACATTAACTTCTCCCCCTCCCGCCCTCCCTGTACTTTGTCATCACCTGACGCACCAGTCAGGTCCCCTTCTAACTCCTACTGGATACTTAGGACTAGTGAGTTCATACTCTCGGATTCACAGCTCAGAAGGAGGGAGGATTGGCACTGCTGATGTACCTGTTGAAAGTAGTAAATGTAAAGTTGTGGACAATAATTTCGACCCACTTTTTAGTTGGTCAATTATAAATATATAATATTTTGAAAGGTTTGTTGGGTTCCTATGAACACATTACTAAAGTTTGAAACTCATGACTGACCCTCTCGTTATTTATAACAAAGAACCTGACTGACATAATATCCACAACTGTACATCAGTGACTTTGCATCACGTTAGCTTTCATACTTACAACTCTTGTAGTGCGGTAAAGAATGATCACAACTTACCTGCAAAAAATAAAATCACATAATTTATGATAGCTGCAACGTCATTACTTCCACACAAAAAATGTATATACCTCCTTTGAACAACTGTACAGATAATAATGGGCAACAACTGAAATAGTCAAGAACATAATGAACAGACAAACTGCAAATTTCAGCCCTGATGACTAACATCCATAAGTATGTGTTGTATGTATTGCATGTACAAGTAATTTATGTATGTATGCATGTATGTATGTATGTACCAAGTTGATACTGTAGGTGTGTGATGCATGTAAGTTTGTAGGCTATGTACTGTATGTACGTATGTACCAAGGATATATTGTATGTGTGTATTGCATGTATGTATGTATGTATGTATGTATGTATCGGGTATTTTAACCCTAAGGATTCTACAACTCATTTTCAGAGTATTAAAATCACCTGGTGTTACCGGGAACAGAATACTTAAGGTGTCCTGACCATTGGTGTCACCGACTCAGCACATCAAATGCACCAAAATTTTATAAAAAATATCGCACAGGTCCAGTTGTCACCGAATGTAGGAGTCTTAGTACTTATTTGCTGACTATCATTCAGGGCTGCAGAAATAAGTGCAAAGCCTACGTACGCGTGCACACACATACATGCAAGATATGACAAATATGCCACATCCATTGCAGTTCAATTTGGTAGGAATAGTTTGTTGCTGTCACAGTCGATTAAGTAGCACCCAGTTGAGTCTAAACTGGTAGGTATAATCGGTTGTTGTAATTGAAAGGAACAGTTTGTTGTTATGTTCGATTAAGTCGCATCCAGTTGAGTCCAAATTGGAAGGTATAATTGGTTTTTGTTATAGTCGATTTTAATTTCCTACAGAGCCAGGGGGGATCCCGTGAGCACCCTCTGCCCGTCGACGGCCCTGGGATACTGTTGTACCCGTAGCCGTATCAAATATTTCTCATGTAAGACTGTGTACGGTACTTCTTCTGTCAGATGTTTGAGGGATTTATAGTGACGATGATACTTTTTTTTAATGTCTTACGGAATTCTTTCGAAAAATCCTTGACTGAGAAATTTTCTTGTGATCTGTTGGATTTTTTAATTAAAGTATTCCAAATTTGTACTTGCCTTTGCGACCCGTTGCAACTGAGACATGTATAGCCTGCACTGTACACTGGAACTCAAGGTGTGTTTCCCGACAAATTTGGATATGATGCAATTTCAAAATTATAATAATCTCTTACCACAGAGTTTTGTTGATATAATTGTTTCTGTTTTGATGTTAATTTCCCAAAACTTGCTTGGCACTTGTCGGTATTTTCTTTATTTAATACTAGTGCTTCCGGATATTTCTTTATCTTTTCATTCATTTCTCCATCATTGTTTAAGGATATTAAATCGTCAATGAATCGTCTAGTTTTGTTAAATTTCTTCACTACTGAATATTGAACTTTTGACATTTGTTCCATCCATTTGAATTCACAACTCTATAGATTTGACACACACACACACACACACACACACACACACACACACACAGTGCTATGGGTGGGCTAGGCACGGCTTGTTTCCAGAAAAAAAAAGGGGAGGGGGACAAAAGTTATAACAAAAATGCTGGCTAACAACCAGAGAGAAAGCAGTTTCAGTGGTAATTATGCTATCTGTGTTATTAATTGCATTTGCTGTGAGCATGTAGGTTTCAGTGTCCTGCTGTGTAGCGGGGCCTGTAGTGTTTCGGTTCTCGGTAACTCACAGAGAAAGGGAAGCCATTCTTTTGATGAATATAAATGGCCAAAGAGAGCTATAGTAGCTTCACAGTTTTTTACATATGTCAACCCATTCAGTTCGAGAAAATTTTTGTTAAATTTTTGCTATTACCCGATGATTTGATTCACCTTCGGAGAACCCCCTATACCCGCCGTTAGGTAACTCGTCTCTTAAGCCCCGCCCCTCCTCACCCACTCTCCGGGCGGTGGGTGTGGAGGGGCGTGGCTTAAGAGACAGGTTGTCTGGCAGCGGGTATAGAGAAGGAGTACAGTAATTGAAGACAGCATTTTGAAAAGCTGTTTCCATTTCGAAAACTCTATTGGAAGCTGAATAAAATCATCTACTTGCAGGAATGATAGAATAATAATGGCATCCCTAAAGAAATTAGCACACTCATGATCGGCACCACACCACTACTTAGTTCCAGCTTATGCCAGATGATCATAATAACATGAGAAGAAATCATAGGAGTCTAACACTGATAATGTTTATCATCGGCATAGCTAGGATTCGATTCCAGCTAACATCAGATTACTTTTTTCACGAGTGATTCGTATAAGCCTGAGTGTGCTAATGTGCTGATAACTAAACTGTAGGTTTCTGGCAAAAAAAAATTTTCTCCCTTGCATTAGATTGCCAAAAATTACTTCACTGTGATGTATATGAAGGTTTTTGATAATGTAAATGCTGCTACTACTGCTTCAAAATACAGAAAAAGTTATTATGTCATACTTTGGACCTAATATATACCTCACTTTACCTTGACACCATCCGACTCCTATGGCTCACTCTCAGTTAAATAAAATCGTCTTGTGTTAGCTGAAAAATCATTCTATATCGTAAGTATTATGACCAAGAATGAGTCCAAGTAAGAATATTAGAACTGTTTCCTGGAACTCATTCACAGCTGAAAAGATTATCTAATATGATGGGAAAAACCACATTCGAGAAGTCGTGGTCATGATATGTCAGTCCTGTTTATTGAGAGGTGGGGGGGAGTTACTCTTGCTATCCAGAAAAAGATATGAAGAGGTTTACCAATCTTTCATCTACACCTTGCAGCTCGAAATTCTATTCCGGATGAGGTAAAATTTCCAAAGGCAACAAAAAAAAAAAAAAGAGAGAGAGAGAGAAAGACAGCGATAGAAATGAAGGATGTGTGTGTGTGTGTGTGTGTGTGTGTGTGTGTGTGTGTGTGTGTGTGTGTGTGTGTGTGTGTGTGTGTGTGTGTGT
Source organism: Coenobita brevimanus (assembly GCF_032717465.1). Lineage (NCBI taxonomy): Eukaryota > Metazoa > Arthropoda > Malacostraca > Decapoda > Coenobitidae > Coenobita > Coenobita brevimanus. Next base: position 13,399,724 of record NC_136954.1, read on the forward strand.
GTGTGTATATTCTCGTAGTAACCTGTGTAAAAATACAAAACTGTAGAAGGAGCCAGAAAAACATTAAAATAAGCTTCGTAATAAAAGGTAAGATTGCTACGAGAGCCTTGGACTGCCTTGCTATGAGGGGATGAGACGTATTTTCACTTGTTAAAACGATGCGGGCCTAAAGCTGCGTCAACACCAATTTAAGCCTTACGACGTTTTCATGGGCGAGTTTTATGCGTTGGGGAATACTGCGTTAAAGAAAAGGAAGGTGGGTAGGAGAGGAGGGACTGAATGTAAACTGGCTGAGGAAAGGTGTGGGATGGGTAAGCTGGGACTGAAAGGTATGAATCAGTCAGTTAGGCCAGATTACGTTGTCAGGATGGGTTAGGTTTGGTTAGATTTAGTTGGCTGGGAAAGACTGCAATTATTTAACTCGAGGAAGGAAAATTTTGACCAGAACTCCATTAACAGGAAAACTACTATCCACAGAAAACTTACAAACACAAGAGGTATGAATGATACCACCAAACTACAATCAACAACAACACTTATTTCCACCAATATCACCCATCCACCACAACCATCATAAACAACTATAACCATCAGCCACAACTACCACATCATTGCTACACCCACCACAATTACAACAATCAATTTCACTACGGACTATTATCGAAAGTACAACCATCAACCACAATTATCTCATCCACCAAAGCAATCATCACCACCAACCACCAACCAAAGCCATGACTACCAACAACCAGCACTACCACCATTAACAATTACACCCACAAGTACAATCACTAACCACATCAATTCAAGGTCCCCACCTCTAACAACCACAACTACTACCGCAAATCACACCTACAACATCAACAGCGATTAAGCCCAACAATTGCTACACCAATCAACCACATTCATTACTAGCAACCAAATCCACAATCACCAAGACAACCACCGGCCAAAACTAACACCAAGAACTACACCCACCAACCACAACTACCACGAATAAAAAGAACAATCATTCACTACCATAACTACAAACCACAACTACCACCATCAACCAAAGTCCACCATCACCAACAATCATCCTCCACAACTACCAGCCACTTCTGCAACTACAACTATCGCCATCAACAACTTCAGTAATCAGTCACAACTACCACCAATAACCACAGCTGTCAATCAGCAACCAACCACAATTTCCACCTAACCAGCGTTAACAGCCGACAGCCACAAGCACCAGCTACTTTTGCAACCACAACTATCGCCATCACCAACCGCACCCACCAACAACTACAGTAACAGGCACTGATGAGGAGTCTACACGTAGTGGCTCTGTGCACAGTGGAGCGACGCAGTTGCAGTGTCCACCCGGAAGCCAAACCACCTCATATTTCCCTGCACCTCGTCGTGGGGAACGACCTTGCTCCGACCCTGGCGAGGCGCTGTCTACAACAACGGGGCGCCCGTTCCCTACATGATGTTTGTACTGTACTGTACCTGTAGGACGGCCCACAGCAGTTGCTTACCTGTGGACGACGGGTCTTCATACCTAGACAGACTGAGGTTAAGCAGCAACAACAGTAAACAACAACAACAACAACCACAACCACAGTTACCATCATCAAGTACACAGAAACAAACAACAACACTGACAACGATACTCGCAAAGCTCTTATGGTCTTTCTGCCAACTTTTTTTTTTTTTTTTACTCCAACCGTGTTACTATTTACTCGTACACGTCCCCTCTCTTGTTGACACTGCTTTTGACATGCTGTGACCATCGCTGTGTGTGCGTGCATGCGTGTGTGTGTGTGTGTGTGTGTGTGTGTGTGTGTGTGTGTGTGTGTGTGTGTGTGTGTGTGTGTGTGTGTGTGTGTGTGTGTGTGTGTGTGTAATGCTGCTTGAATTTGTCTATTTATGCTTCCGTGTGTATGTATGTGCGTTCGGGTGCGTATCCGTGCGTGCTTCGTGTACCTGATTTGAAGAAATATTAATTATATGGGAAAATATATCCTGCATTCCTGTTTGTACAAACCTAAATTCTGAAATTCTGAATTGTCCCAACGCCTTTACCGATCTTTTAGCTGAAGAGAATCGTCTGGTGTTGGCAAAATTATGGTGTAAGAGAAGATTAGAAGCCTCAGATATTTTGCATTGTGATTTTTTCATTTAGGCAGTGCCAAATCGTGACCCCAAACTCAAAATGTCTTGAAGCAAAGTAGGTCCATAACGAAATCAAGAATTGTCGATTATCCCGAATGTCTTTAATCCCATCAGTTCGAAAACCTGGTATTTATTTTGTTTTCATATAGTTTCACTGAACTTTTAACACCTTCAGTCCCGTGATGTCTCCCCCTGTTCTCGCAACTATAGTTCTTTCACCTTAACTTGGCCTAGATTTTCGTCCTTTTTGCAGCTTTTCCACGTAGCACACTGGCAAAACTGATAATACAGACGTGCATCGTTTCAACAGCACTTCTTCGTGACTAGCATCCTATTCTAAAGCTAATCTATTGTTACAGCTAAGCATTTAAGATGGTGATGTGGCAATTTTAGGCCACGTTAGATGAAAAACCGCATAGCAGATGATTTGCCGTAAATAAACTAGAAGGCTTTTAGATAAGGTGGCTTAGATGAGCGGAAGGTTAATGGACTGGAAGACAGGAAGCCTGGAATGACCTGTGATACTGGAATAGACTGAAAATAAAATAAAGTAAATCGCTGGTAACGAGGGGATTTAAATAAACTTTCGAATGAAAAACAGGAAATCTCTGAGAAACTGAAAAACTGAAAAAGTTAGTGACAGCAAAGAAACAGGAGGTTGGACTAAAATCAGCTGGAAGACTAGTAGATTTTCAGATGTACTATTATCTACAGTATTTGTCCGTCTAACTACCTGCCTACCTATCTACCTATGTATTTATCTATCTACCTACCAACTGATCGATTTTTTCTTTACCTACTAATTATTACAACTCTTACATAACACTGAAACCCTGTGGAAGACTGGAAGAAACAAAGTAAAGAAAATGGTAGTAAGGGAACTCAAATAAATCTTCCTCTCAACAGCCCTCCCTAGACTTTTCCCCGCTACAGTTTTTTACTCATTAACTCCTCACAGACAACGCCTACCCATTTATTTCCTTGTCACTACTGTTCAGTGTTCATTTTAAGCGCGTGGTTATTCATGTCGTGGTCACTCTTCACAGTCAGGTAATCGTTAGTCTTTTATTTTAGCTGTTTATTCATATTTTACAATTTTACAATGGATGTTCGTACCGTCTTTCATTTAAGGTGGCTCTTGATATTGGACTCTCTAATTTTTGCTGAAAGTTTTGCGCTACTTACTTTCGTCTCTATGTAGTTATTCATTTTAGTCACTTTTCTGTCATGTGTGTGCTATGGTCGTGAATATCTGGTCTGTGGTTATTCACTCTGTAGTCATTCATTTATCAGGGTTATTCACTAAGGTCTTACACTACAGGTGATTTTTTTAAAACTCATTTTTCAAGGTTGTTCACTAAGGTCTTACATTTTATCTTCTCTTTTTTTTCTGAAATAACTTTTTGGCAAGTATTCATCACTGTCGTTAATTTTAGGCTGATATCTACTCATTCTGTACGACCTCTCAGATAGTTCCGCCCTACGGTCTTTCATTTTAGGCTGATACATATTTTAAGGGCTGTAGAAAGAATAGGTGAGAAACTAAATATAAATAAAAGCGCAAATTTCTCCCGTTTCCCGGTACCACCCCTTGGGACAGGTATTACCGGCCATGTATTAATGTATGTAGCCTTAACAAACACCATGAAAAAAAAAAAATGTATGAAGAAGAATCTCAAGCATAAATAACCATCCTAAAAACCAATATTAT